>NW_026068067.1:1994998-2003392 GCF_014885135.2 Alexandromys fortis | reverse complement strand
GCCTTTGAAAATGGAGAGAGAGAGAGAGAGAGAGAGAGAGAGAGAGAGAGAGAGAGAGAGAGAGAGAAACAGAGGAGAAATGGCTCAGTGGTTAAGAGCACTGGCTGTTCTTCCATAGGTCCTGAGTTTAATTCCTAGCAACCACAAGGTGGTTAACAACCATCTATAATGAGATCTGGTGTTCTGGCCTGCAGGCATACATGCATCCAGAACACTGTATACATAATAAACAAATAAAATCTTAAAAAGAGAAAAGAAAAAGAAAGTGGAGGAAGTGTAGAAATAGAAGGTCTTGCTCAGCGAGCTTCCCTTAGCCACTCCCCCAAAGCGGGTTCACTCTGGCAGCAAAAGTGAGAGAGCCGCAGTAGCACAAACCAGGTGCTGGGTTCTTGGGGCAGCAGCCTGGGCAGCCGTGCTCCTTCTCCCTCGGTGGGACCTGGTTTCCTGTCCAGCTCATGTCGGAAGGGAATTCCACATGACAACACTTTGAAAATTCAGTAGACAGTTGGAATTGGTGGTGCACACCTGAAATCTCAATACTTGTGGGTCTGAGGCAGGAGGATTGCCATGAGTTAAGGAGAGAGCTGTAGTTAATCCCTGCAATTAGGTTGTGTCAGGAAGATGTGTAACAGCTCTGCTGTCCTGGAACTCCTAGACCAGGCTGACTTTGAACTTACAGAGTTTTGCCTGCTGGAGGCATTCCTGCATAGACTTCAAGGGCTAAATGGGGTCTTAGCCCAAAATCAAGCAAATGGGGCTGGAGAGATGATTCAATGATTAAGGGCACTGGTTGTCCTCCGAAGGACAGGACTGGATTCCCAACACATACATGGTCGTTCACAGGCACCTGCACCTGTGACTCCAGGTCCAGGGAATCTGACGCCCATCTTCTTACCTCCGAAGACACCAGACATGCAAGTGATGCCCAGACATACATGTAACAAAACATCCACACACACAGAAAAAATTAAAAAACAAACAAAAAAACAAGCCAGGTAGTGGTAGCACATGCCAGCCCCCAAGACAGAAGCAGGTGTGTCTCTGTGAGTTCAAAGCCAGCCTGGTCTACAAAGCAAGTTCCAGAACACCCAGAGCTGTCACACATAGAAACCCCATCTCAGAAAAACAAACAAACAAATGAGAACAACTGAGTGCTACTCAGGGAGTTCCAGATGAGTCATGGTTACCCTAGCTCTAAAATAAAATGAAAACAAAATCTAAAAACTCTTCCAGTCGATCAGAATGCTTCTGGTAGTTATCACTGGACTCCTGTTGCCGCTAATCACTGCCCCAGGCGCCATGCAGTGTACTAAATACACTGCTATTTCTTTTGGGAAGAAAAAAAGAGTCGTAAAGAAGAAAGAGAGAGAAGAAAAAGAAAAGCCCAGAAGCTGTCTGTAAAGTGAGTCTCCAGGAAAGTCCCCAGAACCTCAGGACTGGGTAGAGTCTCCGAAGCCCCTCCCAGCACTTGACCCTGGAGGTAAGAAAGTCCCTGGACTCCTACCCTGCCCCACCCTAGTTAGAGAGCTGCAGCTTCTCTGGGAATCACTGTAATTGCAAGCTCATAGGAGTTTCTGGGAACCAAGAGGCAAGGTTCATGAGGGAGCAGGGGCCAAGGGCCCTCAGGTGACAAGGTCAGGAGCCAGCAGACCTCAGCCAAGCCCTGATGTGTACCCAGCAGTCTAGTCTCTCGGGTCTAATGGGCCAAACAAATGAATTCAGGCTTTCCTGTGTGGCAGGCCACGTTTAGGCCGCTAACCTAGACACCAACCAAGAATGAGAGATTCGGTAACCCCTCTCTCTAGTCCTTTTTGTTTGTGTTTTGAGACTGGATCTCATGCAGTCCAGACTTGGACTCACTATGTCTTCAAAATTTGGGCCTCCTGCCCCCACCTCCCAAGTACTGAGGTTACAGGCTTCCCTAAGAACACAAGTTCTTGGGCCTTTCCTTCCTTCCTTCCTTTCTTCCTTTCTTCTTTTTTCTTTTTTTTTCAAGACAGGATATCTCTGTGTAATAACCCTCGCTGTTCTGGAACTTGCTCCGTAGCCCAGCTGGCCTTGAGGTGGAGAGACCACTGTGTGTGTCTGTGGAGAGACCGCTGTTTGTGTCTGTGGAGAGACCGCTGTGTGTGTCTGTGGAGAGACCACTGTGTGTGTCTGTGGATAGACCGCTGTGTGTGTCTGTGGAGAGACCGCTGTGTGTGTCTGTGGAGAGACCGCTGTGTGTGTCTGTGGAGAGACCGCTGTGTGTGTCTGTGGAGAGACCGCTGTGTGTGTCTGTGGAGAGACCGCTGTGTGCGTCTGTGGAGAGACCGCTGTGTCTTTGCAGTGCTGGAAGCCCAGGTTGTAACCATTATTTTCTTTTCCTTAATTAATTTTCTCTCGTGCTCAGCAACATGAGTTTGGTTTTACTCAAACAGCGTCACTCAACAAACAAATGTCCTTTCTGGGCCTGTGGGCTGTGTGTGCGCAAACTGGCCTTGTAGGAGGTTTTCACGCTGAGGAGACTAAGGCACCCAGGGGAAGGATCTAAGAAACTGGCAAGACAAGAAAGCGGAGGTGCCCTGTAGCGCAAGAGGGCTTTCCTGACCTGAGAACCTGAGGTGAGGCTGCTGAAGAGCCTTAGTGAGAGCCACAGCAGCTTGCACAGGAGACTGCAGCCAGTGCACTGGTCGGAACCCAGCATCCTCCTTCAGCCCCGAATCTAAGAGGATGAAGGCGTTTGCTGAACTGGAGCTTACTCACCTTGTCCCTGTAAAATGGGGCTAAGTGAAGCCGGGCGGTGGTGGCGCACGCCTTTAATCCCAGCACTCGGGAGGCAGAGGCAGGTGGATCTCTGTGAGTTCGAGACCAGCCTGGTCTACAGAGCTAGTTCCAGGACAGGCTCCAAAGCCGCAGAGAAACCCTGTCTCGAAAAACAAAACAAAACAAAAAAAATGGGGCTAAGTGTGACAGGGGCTCCAGTCTGTAGTTACAGCCAAGGTTAAAGGAATGTCAGGATTGTAGGCCCAGGCTACAGTATGAGACCCTGTCTCCAAAAACAGGAATATTTGTATGGTCAGTGACAGAGGTTTTTTTTAGGATTTATTTGTTATATATACAGCAAGTTTGCCTGCACACCAGAAGAGGGCATCAGATCTCAGTACAGATGGCTGTGAGTCACCATATGGTTGCTGGGAATTGAACTCAGGACCTCTGGAAAAGCAGTGAGTGCTTTAACCTCTGAGCCATCTCTCCAGCCCCCAATAGAGGTTTTTTTTTTGGGGGGGGGGCTGGAGAGATGGCTCAGCAGTTAAGAGCATTGTCTGCTCTTCCAAAGGTTCTGAGTTCAATTCCCAGCAACCACATGGTGGCTCACAACCATCAATAATGGGGTCTGGTGCCCTCTTCTGGCCTGCAGTCATACACACAGACAGAATGTTGTATACATAATAAATATTAAAAAAGAAAAAAGTTTTTTTTAAATTTGTTTTTGGGGGGAAAGTGGTTTTATTTTTGCTTTTACTTTTTAGATTTATGTTACTGAATGTGTGTAAGAGTCAGAGGAGGGCATCGGATCCCCTGGAACTGGAGTTATGGATGATTGTGAGCCACCGTGCAGGAGGTGGGAACTGAACCCTCCTCGGCCAGAGCAACAAATACTCTAAACCACTGAGCCATCCCTTCAGACCGGTGTTTTGTTTTTCACAGGTCTCACTCTGTAGCCCTGGCTACCTGGAACTGCTCTGTAGACCAGGTTGGCCTTGCCCGTCATCCTCTGGCTCCCGAGGCATTAAAGCACTCCGCGTGACACGTGGCAAGCGGTGGAGACAGCAGGAGGAAGAGAAGAACAGCGTTCTCTGAGAGGTAAGTGTGGCTGTTAGCCAGGCCTCACCTCACCTAGGGCTGATGGGAAGATTACTGCGGTTCTTTTCAGCGCAAGGCATGATTGGAGTTGGTTGGAGTTACAGATGAGCCGTCAGCGCTGGGCCTCTTGCTCCTCCGGCTGGTGGCTGCTTGTCTGAGGCCTCAGAGTCAGAGAATTACAGGGGTATGCGATGTGACTGCACCCTAAACTGTTCACTGTTTGAGGATTTTTGTTCCCTGGTTAGTGAGATGTTGAGTTTGGAAAGGAATGTTTTTGAAGGTTTTTGACACAGGGTCTCACTATGGAGCCTGGCTGGCTTCGAATTGACTATCTAGATCAGGCTGACCTAAAATTCAGAAATCCATCTGTCTCTGTCTCCTGAGTCCTGGGATTAAAAGTGGAACCACTATGCCTAGCCCAAAGACAAGAAGAGTCTCTCTCTCTCTCTCTGTCTCTCTCTTTTTGTTTGAGACAAGGTCTATTATATAGCTCTGGCTATCCTGGAACTTCACATGTAGATCAGGCTGGCCTCAAACTCATAGAGATCTGCTGTGCTAGGATTTTTGATTTGCGTGTATATGTATGTGTGTAGGTTTCTGCAGTGGGTGTAGTTTCCCTTCAGGCCCAGAAGAGGGCGACAGACAAATTCCCCTTCACAGACAGTTGCTGAGACTCCAGCTCAGGTCTTCTATAAGGATGTCCCTTGCTGAACTGTCTCTGAAGACCATTTTCCTTTTGTTAATAAGCTGTCTCCTTCTAACCTGTGGGCTTGGTCCTGGAACACAAGAACCCAGCTACTTCCTCAGCATGTGGCCTGCCACGTGGGATTTCCTTGGCTCCGTTCCTTGTTGGTTGAAGTGATAAGGACCAGAATTGAGACAAGAGCAGGGAGACCATACTTTGAGCAGAAACACATCATGCAGCCCTCTTGACCCTGCCCCGGGTTTTCTGTATTTAAACCTAAAATGTGCTGGGCCAGGTGCCTCACATCTTCAATCGCAGACGAATGTAGGGTTCCTAGACCCTTTGTTTGTTCTTTTCAGTGAGGTAATTAAATCCCTTCTCCATGTGTGGTCTAGACTAGGACTCTACACTCTGATTTTTTTTTTCTGGAGACAGTTTCTCAAGAACCTGCGGCTGGGCTGACGACCAGTCGGCCCCAGAGATCACCCGGTATTCACCCCTCACAGCGCTGCAGATTTTTCCCTGTTTTTAACATTGTGCTGGGATTCGAACTCAGGTCCCTATGTATGCTTGCTCACTAAGACTGCTGGGCCATTTTCACACCTCTGACTCATTGTTTTAGTTGACATATTGAGACAGGTGGCTGAGCCTGGCCACTTGGGGGTTGCAAGGTCTCAACTTTGGCGCTAAAACTCAAAGCTACCAACCCAGTCCAGTGCACTCTCGTGTGACTTGGATTCCTACCCGAAGTCACGGAAGGGAATCCAGCTGACCGCAGGCTCCTTTGTCCTCATCACTTTCCCAAACGAGGAGAGTCCCCCTCCCCAAAGAGGCCAGGCCTTGGAGGGGCTCCCCAAAGCCGCCTTCAGAGTCAAGGGTTAACAGGATGCCTGTTCCACTACCGCCACAGAGACCTTATTGTTCTCCAGTCTGTCCCCTCCTCCTCTTCCTGGAAGACCCTCCCAGGAGCCCCTTCAAAGGGGCCCCGCTCTCTCTCCAGGCCAGCCCTTGGGGAGGGCAAACAGGAAAAGGAAACCCAGCAGCCTGGCGCGGGCTGGAAAGGTGGGGGCACGCCTGTCACTGCATGGTCCGGGACAGCCCATGAGTTGGAGGAGCCCTCCCCCAGTTTCCATCTGGAAGCCAGAAGGTTTTGGTCTGTGGCTTTCGGGTACCGGGGAGAACCTGCCTCCTCCCTTCCCCCACCACGATCTAGAAATCCGAAAGCTTTTCACCCCCCCTTCGGTCCGACTTCAGATCTCTACTCCAGAGATCTGGAAGCCTTTTCGGACCGGCTGACCCGGTGGGGTGGCCTGGGCTCGTGGGTGGGCTCAGGGAAAGAACTGGGAGCGTCCCTGGGAGCCCCCCCCCCCAAGACCCGCAGGGCTAGGGCGAGCAGCTGGAGGCCAGATGTGAGTGGACCGGCTGGGGAGGAAATTAATTGGTGCCAGTTGGGTGGCGGCGGCGGGCTGGAAAGGCAGGGCCCTGGGGGAGAGGTCGCTGAGTGCCCAGATTCTTAGCTGGGAGGAGGGGTGGCCTTGGGGCCCACAGGCCAGGAAACTGAAGGCTGTCGGAAAACTAGAGGCGCAGGGAGGGGCGTGAACTGAGAGGCTCCTGGAAGGGTCAGACAGAAAGGAGGACGTATAGGACCTTAGCTTCTCTGGACACGATTTTGAGGAGACCCAAGCTCAGCTTAACAGGCTACTGGGTAAACTCTCGTAGGCGTGCGTGGGCGTGGGTTTCCCAGGACACAGGTGTGACATGCTGGGATTCTCCAGGCGCCGGCTGGAGCGTTAGCAGCTCTCAAAGACACACGGGGCATGTGAGTCTCACGCCCTCGCAAACCTGTCGGTTCCACCTCTGCCCGCCCTGGGCCTCCAGACCCTCCCTCCCGCCCTGCAAGGGCCCACGCTCGCGACCTTGTGGCCCGCTCGGGAGTTGGAGGGGGATCCCCTGGCCACCGCAGGAGCCGCTCGAGAAGAGGGGCCAGGAGTTCCCGGAAGGCGCAGGTTACTGCACGCAAGGGCGAAGTCTGCACGTCCCACCCTGTCTCTGGGTGACGTAAGCGTCCCCCTAGAACTGTTGACTGACTCCTGGCCTCCGGAACTCCGCCCCTGACTTGTTTCCTCGCCTAGTCAAGTGTGGGCTCCACCCCGCGAGCTGCTAGCCAGGTTCTGCTGTCTCCCCGCCTTAGTCCCGTGGGGCTCGCCGGAGTCCAAGAACTCTGGAAACCGGTCTGGACACTTCCTCCTTCAGACTAGTCACGACCTGTGGCCTGGCCCATCCCCGACTGCAGAAGCTGACCTCGATGCCATCTGCTCTTTAAACGGGAGAGGGGAACTATGTCTCTTCCCTCGCTTTCCTGCAAGTACATCCTCCCTCAGTTTCCTCACCTACGAAAAGAAAAAAGAAAAGGAAAGAAAAGAAAAGGGGCGGGGGACATCAATGTCCTGGGAGAGATAGGAGAGAGGCGGTGGTGGCACGTGCCTTTAATCCCAGCACTCAGGAGCAGGTGGGATCTCTGAGTTCCAAGCCATCCTGGTCTATGGAGTGAGTTCCAGGACAGCCAGGGCTACACAAAGAGACCCTGTCTCGAACCACAGTCCCCCCTCCCCCACCAAAAGCACTTACTGCTCTTGGTGAGGATAAGTGTTCCTCTCACAACATCTGGAATTTCCGTTCAGGGGATCCAATGCCTCTTCCTACTTCTGAGAGCTCCTGCAAGCACGCAGTGCATGCACATGCACTCAGGCACACTTCTCCACGGTGATATGAACAATAATAATTCAAATGACTCTCAGACCGGTGTGGTGGTGACTGCATTCTAGTAATCCCAGCTAGTGGGAAAGCTGAGGCAGAAGAGACCAGGGTTCAAGTCCTGTCTATGCTACACTGGACAATTTAGTAAGCCTAAATCACAAACTAACTAAACAAATAGATAAATAGAAGAAAGGAAGGAGATTGGGGGACTAGGGATGTAGTTGAGTTGTGGATCCCTTACCAGAATGTGGGAGGCCCTGAGTTCTGTCTCTGAGACTGGACATGAAGCTCAGTAGGTAAAGCCCATGCCTAGCATGTATGAGTCTTGGTCACATCTGTAATTTAGTACTCAGGAGGATGAGCATAAGTTGAAGTCCATCCTCTGTTACATAGTGAATCTGAGGCCACTCTGGGCCACATGAGACCTCGTTTCAAATACAAAACAAGCAGAAAAAGACCCCAGAGTTGAGAGTAACAGTCCACTTAAAATTTGCCAAGATGAGTGAATTTCTGCAAGTTCAAGACCAGCTTGGTTAATTCACCAAAAGCAACTTTGCACTCTGAGATGAATAGCTAGATCATTTTCTAAAAGAATCATTATTATTTTTTCTGCTTTGCAACTAAAGGATCTTTTTTTAAAAATTGATAAACGCTTTATTGAGCTCTACATTTTTCTCTGTTCCCCTCCCCACTTCAATCCTCCCGCAAGGTCCCCATGTTCCCAATTTACTCAGGAGATCTTGTTTGTTGAAATAAGAAGCGGCGGGGCTGCGTCCCCAACACCCCGGCCGCTTGGCTAGCTCATGCCCGAAATAACAACACACAAACTGTATTCATTTAAAGAACTGCTTGGCCCATGAACTCTAGCCCTTACAGGCTAATTCTCGCACCTGGACTAGCCCATTTCTAATGATGTATGTAAGCACCCCAAGGTGGGCTTACCGGGAAGATTCTAACCTACGTCCATCCTGGGGAGCTTCATGCCTCTGCCTCAGAGCGCAGAGCTATCGTGTCTATCCAGCAGAGCTGAGCATGGCGTCTCTTCGGGAGCAGAGCAGAGTCTGACCTCACTTCCTCTTCCGCCCAGAATTCTATTCTGTTTACTC
>NW_026068067.1:1963315-1986890 GCF_014885135.2 Alexandromys fortis | reverse complement strand
TATGATTAATAGGGTGTTATTTATTTAAAGGGGAAAACTTACAGATCACCGTCCCAGACAACAGCCATCTGCACAACCAGGAAGGGAGTCTAGTCTCCGGCGGAGCAGGAAGTGAAGAGAGCGAGCAGAGGAAATAGCCGCTTTTTTAAAGGGAGAGAGACCACGCCCCAATGGGCTGGTATCACAGCAGCTATTGGTTGGAGGGGCGGAAGGACCTCCCGCAACAATTGTTGTCTAAGTTCTCTGGGAAGGATTTATTATTTTTAATTATGTGTAACTGTGTGTGTTCCTATGAGTGCTGGTGTCTGCAGAGGCCAGAGGCATGGAATCCTCTGAAACAGGAGCTAAAGATGGTTGTGTGCTGCCTTACAGGGATGTGGTGCTGGGAACTGAAGTTGGCTTCTCTGGAAGAGCAGTATAAGCTCTTAGCTGCAGAACCATCTCTCCAGCCCCCAGTAATGGTCATTAGTAATGACTGTGTTTAATTTGTTCTTAATCACTTCCTGAGCGTTTGTAATTCACGTAACCAGTAAACCAGATCCCAGCACAGCACAGAAGCAGGGGCTCGCAGAGGCAGGGGTTCAGCGGATAGAGCAGCTGCCTAGAACCATTCCCAGTGAGGGGCCCCAGTGAGGCAGGAAGACCAGAAGTTCAAGGTCATTCTTGGCTACACAGTCAGTTTCTGGCCTGTGCTATGTGAGATTCTGTTATAAAAAAGGAAACAGGGTCTAGCTAAGAATGTGGCTCTGTTTCTGCTTCTAAGGCTTTCTTGTCTTTTTCCCCCCAAGACAGGGATTCTCTCTGTAGCTTTGGAGCCTGTCCTGGAACTAGCTATTGTAGACCAGGCTGGCCTTGGACTCCCGGAGCTCCACCTGCCTCTGTCTCCCAAGTGCTGGGATTTAAGGTTTGCACCACCACCCGGCTAAACTCCTGTCTTTAGGTTTTTCAAAAATCAAGAAAGCCGCTGCGCGGTGGCAGCACCTGCCTTATAATACTCGGAGGCAGAGGCAGGTGGATCTCTGTGAGTTCGAGGCCAGCCTGGTCCACAAGAGCTAGGTCTAGGATAGGCTTGATAGCTACAGTGAAACCCTGTCTCAAAAAAACCAAAAAAAAAAAAAAAAAAAAAAAAGGCAAGAGTTCACTTGAGAGGTAGAGGTAAGTGAATGTCTGTGAGTCAAGGCCAGCCTGGTTTACGAAGCAAATTCCAGCCTGGTCTACAGAGCAAGTTCCAGAATGGGCTATGCAGAGAAACCTTGTCTTGGAAAAAAATAAAAAAAAAAAAACAGGAGTTGCCTCCCCAGCGTCCACACCCATCAGCACCCAGAGCACTGCTGCCTCACCCCAAATAATTAATGTTGGTGTATGTTTGTGTATGCGGGCATGTGGGGATTAGAAGACACCTTGGAGGAACCAATTCCTCCTTCCACCTTACTTGTCCTGGGGACGGCACTAGAGTGCTCAGGCTCCCTGCAGTCCCTTCACCTGCCAGCCCTAGCAGACAAACAAACAAAACCCTCACAAGTTAAAAGCAGGGATGGGCAGTGGCCCCTTTAATCCCAGCACTCGGGAGGCAGAGGCAGAGGGGTCTTTGTGAATTCCAGGCCAGCCTGGTCTACTTAGCGAGTTCCAGGACAGCCAAGGCTACACAGAGAAACCCTGTCTGGAATCTGTCTGGAATGCCCCCTCCCCGAATCCCTTCAAAAAAAAAAAAAAAAAAAAAAAAAAACCTTAAAAGCAGGGAATGGAGAGATGGCGCCACAGAAGAGCACTGGCCAGAGGACCAGAGCTTGTTCCCCAGAACTAACATGGCGGCTTACACCACCTGCAACTTCAGTTATGGGGAATTTAATGCCCTTTTCTGGCCTCTGACGACACCAGCTACCCATGTGGTGGTTTATGTACATGCATGCAAGCAATACACTCATACAAGAAGATAAATCTTTTTTTGGGGGAGGGGGGATTCGAGACAGGGTTTCTCTGTAGCTTTAGAGGTTGTCCTGGAACTAGCTCTTGTCGACCAGGCTGGCCTCGAACTCACAGAAATTCACTTACCTCTGCCTCCCGAGTGCTGGGATTAAAGGCGTGCGCCACCACCGCCCGTCTTAGAAGATAAATCTTAAAAGTTCTTTTAGAATCTATAAATGTACATCTTTAGGAGAGTCAAGCAGACATTTGCACATGTCCATAGCACATGCACAGCAGTCACAGTGGAGAATGGCTGGCAAGCGTGGACCTTAGACACACGGCTCTTTTGTGTGCCACACGGCTGGTGAACCCACAAGACATGATGTGGCCGCGAGAAGCCTGACATAAAGCGGTTAGGCTGTGAATGAGTCCCCTCACATGAGCTGTCTACAACAGGCAAGACACAAAGTAGATGCTTGCTGTCTGCAGCCTGGGGAGGAAGGTTGGGAGATTTTGAGACTAAGAAGGGTAATTGTTATTGTTATTCCTTGGAAACTACAGCTCCCAGACCCCTCCTGGATTACCGTCACCTGTGCGCGCGGGCGTGCCCAGGTGCGGGTCTCCCAGATAACCTTGCGCTTCCCGTTAAAAGCGAGCTTCCACGAGGTCTCGCTCTCTCTCACCCCTCTTTGGCCCCTTGTGTGTCTCCCACACCCCATCCCTTATTGTGTTTCCCTCTCCCCATTAAAGTGCACCCACGTGGGAGCCGCGTGTCTCGTCTCTTCCTTTTGTGCGTGTCTCGTCTATCCTGTGTTTGTCCACACACCCACCCCGTTTTAAAGGAATAATAGTTAATATCACTGGAATTGTGTGATTTGGAACAGAGTGGAGATAGGTCAGTCCACTGAGTGCTTGCATGTAAGCAGGATGACCCGAGTTCCATCCCCAGATGGAGCAATTCAACTACAACACCCAGAAGGTTGTGTTCCAAGACAGTCCGGGGCCCAAGAGACAGTATCTCTCTTCTTAGAATTTATTTATTATTTTATATGCATTGGTATTATGCCTTCATGTATGTCTATGTGAGGGTGTCAGAAGCCCTGGAGTTACAGTTGTGTGCTGCCATGTGGGTGCTGGGAATTGAACCCTGGCCTTCCGGAAAAGCAGTCCAGTGCTTTTTTTTGTTTGTTTGTTTTTCAAGACATGGTTTTCTCTGTGTAACTTTGGAGCCTGTCCTGGAACTCACTCTGTAGACCAGGCTGGCCTCGAACTCATGGAGATCCACCTGCCTCTGCCTCCCAAGTGCTGGGATTAAAGGCATCCAGGACCAGCCTCTAAACCGTCTCTCCAGCCTGGGACAGTATGTCTTAAATAACACAATATGCACATACAGCTCTACAATACATAAAGACAAAGGCCCTGTACTGAAACTAATGGGCTGATTCCAGACCTCGCATACTTTACTTTACTTTTGCGGGGAGAGGGAGGTGCTGGGGACGGAACCTTTAGCACCTCCCTCAGCAGCAAGGCTGGCTTCTGATTCAGGGGTGTTTATGATTCAGAGAGATTTTCCGGTAGTTTTTCTGAAAGTTAAGGTTACTCATCTAGCATTTCCTCAGTAATCACAGGGCTTTGAGTGTCTTCAAAAGGTCTCATGCAGCCGGGCGGTAGTGGTGTGTGCCTTTAATACCAGCATTCGGCAGGAGACAGAAGCAGGTGGATCTCAGTGAGTTCGAGCCCAGCCTGGCTTATAGAGTGAATTCCAGGACAGGCTCCAAAGCTACAGAGAGAAACCATATCTCAAAAAACAAACAACAAAAAAGGTCTCATAGAATCTAGAGTGGCCCCAACTCTGAAGCTAAGAATGACTTTGAACCTCCTGCCCCCCCACACCCTATTTAATATTGATTTATTATGAGACAGTCTAGGTTAGACTTGAACTCTCAAGTGTTGGGAGTACAGGTTCTGATAATGACAATTTTTCATGTAGCTGGTTTCCTCCTAAGAAAAGGTTAACACGTGTAGGGAACAGGGTTTCAGTCCCCACCCCACAGCGGCTGCGGCACCGGAAGCCGGAGTCCGAATGGGGGTCGGACAAACCACTTCCCAGGGAAGGAAGGGCCCTGCGGTTCCTGGGACAGGATGTGCTCTGAGGCCCCCTCCCTAGCCACCAGGGACTTCCCAGGCCTGGCCACGTTCCTGTGTGCCCAAGAGCCCCCGAGAACTCAAACATCTAGACTCAGTGACCGAGGCTAGGGATCCTTCAGATTTTCAACTAGGAATCAGGAGTTCTGGGAGCCGGGCTCCGCTGGGACCCCTGGTAGCGCTCGCTTTTACCCTTACTTCCCAGGAGCGAGGAGAGGCTGGGGGCTGGGATGCTCCGGATGCTCCAGGGAGTTTCGCTGTCTGCCCGCCACTCCACTGCAAACCCCCTCCTCCCGCCCTCAGCCCCGGGGTCAGAAGAGGCCCGAGGGGGAGGGGCCAGCTGTCGGGCGCGCTTTCTTTAAGCCTCCCGCACCTGCGGTTCCTTTGTCCTTAGGGTCTCGAGGCCCCCCCACCCCCGCTCCGCCCCTAGGTTATGCCTAGAGCTTGTCCGAAACCAAAGGAGAGGAATTAGTTTACTACGTGTTGTTTGGATAACCCGCCGCTGGAAAGGATCAAGGCTAACTACAGCTTGCGTGGACTTGGAACTAACCACGAAAACTAGGCTAGCTTCTAACTTAGAGATCCGCCCGCCTCTGCCTTGCTTTTTGCTTGGATTAAAGGCTGGTGGGCCTCTCTACCTTAGCTGAGAGGTAGAGCTCGATTAAGGCATGTGCCACAATGCCCGGCCTAGATAGGTAACTTATAAGTTAGCACTCACTTATCAGCCTGAAGCCATAAAGCGGCACTAAAGAAATCGGATAAGGGCATGTTCAAAGTTCAGTCACTGCCACTCCACGCGTTCTAGTCGAGGGGAGGGAAAGAGAACAACGCTGTCATTAAAAATTCTCCAGCTTCTCTTCAAACACTGCACCCAGTATCCCATAAATGTTGTAAACTTTCCCTACTCGCTGGGCCCCGGAGTTTATACTAATTTCTAAGGAATCCCCCCAAGTCACAGGGTTAGCTTAAGCAGCAGCCTGCAAATTTAAGCTAAGAAATGGGGACCCGGCCTCCCTCCCTTTCGGCACCTGGTCAAACCAGTTCCCGAGGCTTAGGGAGCGGTTGCCAGTTCTGACCCTTTAACCCCGCCCTTCCCCCCTCCAGAAAAGCAAGCCAGACAGCAGCGTTCTTTGCTCGATCTTTTATTTTTTTTAGCTGACATTGTAAAACGCCAAGTAAATGGGGGTTAAACACAACCCACCATAGGAAAGGTAAACAGACTTCATAAACGCGCTGGCAGAAAAAATTCCCTTCCTGCCCGACGAGGACAGCAACTGCGACCAGTCGCCCTGTCTGGTCCACGCCGGGCGATCAGTCTATGCTGACATTTCCGGGGGTCTCCAGACGCTCCGCTGACCGCACAAAGATTTGTTCGGTTCAGTCCAGGCTCTCAGCAGAAGTCCGGCTCAACCATAGCAGCCTGTGGGGGCGAGGTGACTCAAGTCACTTCCCAGTTCCTAGGGCGGGTCCACACCCTGGCCTCCTCCCAGGCCCCACACCCACGCAAGGCAACAGGAAGCACCCGCGTCTGCCCCATGACGCAACCAGGACCGCTTGCACAAGAGTGCCACTTGTAGGGGCTGAAACGCGTCGGCTAGTGAAACGGCCTTGAAAGGGCAGCCAGGCCAAGGGAGTCCGACCCTGAGATTCAAGATCCAAGTGTCCCTTCTCCCAGCCAGGGAGGGGACAGTCCTTTAACAGCACCTTGCGGACGCACGTCTGGGAGAAGGCGCCCGCGCCGCCAGCTCCTCGGTCCTTCCCCCGGGCCTCTGGCAGCTCGGGCCGCGGCTCTTCTTCACGGGCCGCCGGCTTTCCCCAGCCGGCCCTGGCCTCGGGTGTGCGTTTTCGGCTCCGGTGACGCCGCTCGTTAACCTCAGAAGGCGACCACGGCTCGCACGAGCACGCTGAGCATGTTGTCGGCCGGGCGGCAGGCTGGCTTGGCCTCGCACGCGGGGGGCGCCGGCGGGGGCACGGCGGGCCCACAGTTCAGGAGACTGGAGAAGCGCCTTTGGAGGACGCGGGCGAGATTAGGGAAGGCACCTTCGGTTTGTGCGGGAGGAAGCTGCAGGCGATCGGCGACCTCCGACGTCTCCTCCCTCTCCACCTCTTCTTCTAGACGGGCCTTCTTGCTTGGTACCAGTCCAACGTCCCCGCCGTCGCTCAGGTCGCTGCTGCTCCGGCGCTTGCGGCTGACTCTGGCGGGGGACGGGTCACACAGCGCAGGGGTCTCCTGGACTCGCAGCGCCTCCTCTTGTGTGTCCATGGGCTCCGGGGGCTGCTCGGCGTCGGGGGGCGCCGCTCTCACGGCGGCTTCGGCTTCCCGCGGTGGGTGCAGGCGAGGGTCAAGGGTCCGGCCGGGTGGCGGGAACTCGGGTTGGTGGGGCTCTACCTTGGCTGAGAGGTAGAGCTCCCGAGCGCTGCGCATGACGAGGGACAGCTGTAGGCTCCGATGGAGACGCAAGCCACCTCGTTGCATGCGGGAGTGGTACATCTTCCACACCGACAGGGTCATGATGCGCTGCGCTTCTTTCTGCACTTCCATGCTTGCTCGACGAGAACGTAGAGGAGAGCCGGGAATGGAGTGAGACAGGCGGTGCTGCCCAGAGAACAAACTTAGACTGTCAGGTACACGGCTAGAAGTTCCGGCGGGGGAAGCGTGCCGGAGCCTTTTAATATAGTCCCGATGACGTCACCGAGATGCCACGCCCAATCAGAAGGCCTCATCCGGGCTTTCCAGTGGCCAGCGACTCCTTAAAGAAATAGAAATACATTTACGCCTTGAAGGAGAATGGACTTAAACTCCGGCAAGGAAGAATTTCCCCCACTGCGCCTTGAGACCCCAGGTTGGTCTGGGTTCTCAGACTCACGGGCGGACCAGCCGATGAGGCCCACCCACTAACCAACGGGTGGTGGGGGTGGTAATCTTCCGTTGCAGTGGAGAAGACCGGAAACGGGGTGCATTCCCCGAGGGCACTGTTCCTCGCGCCTACCGGCCAGCTAATTAATATTCTCGGAACAGTAAAAACGCTGCTACTTATTAAGTAGTTACTACACGCCGGAGTTGTTGAGCTTTCTCTTTATTTAATGTCTCTGACCCCTCACCTCCACTCCGCAGGTGAGACACCTGAGGCAATATTTACTAAACAAACGAATGCTCGTACTACGGCGGCGGGAGAGGCAACTGAAGCCTCCAGCCTTTCTATCTCGATCCTCCCGGACATGGTTGGAAAGTGGGCGCCGACAACGCTGGCCGAACCTGGAGGGAGCTCCCCTATAATCGCCTGTATTCACAACGAGACTGCTGTCCTCACGTTCAGCGTTATACATCTCCCAGTTTTCCCGCAACGCAGTGCCATGGAAGTCCCAATTTTGTAGGGCCTGCCACCCTTTCCCGCCGACACCGCAGTGTCTTGCCTTCGCACCCCGGAAAGCTGAATTACCCCAAGAAAGATATCTGGGCCGTTGAGAGAGTTCAGTGGGTAGAGTCACTGGCTGCCAAGCCTCGACCTGAGTTCGATTCCCATGCGCGCCCGAACACACACAGACACACACACACACACACACTCAGCACACACATAAAGAGATACACAAAGAAAAGACAACGGTTCCATTCTGTGCCACGAGCCAAAAAAAAAAAAAACTGATTCTAATTGCAAAAGGATAAAGTTCTAATATTGTCTTTCATTTGCTGTGCTGGTCCTTTAAGGAACACCCCCACAAAAACGTGTAGGCTTCCCGCCACTGCAGCAGGGCCGACTTCCCTGGCTAAATTTGGGTGTAGTGACGTTTCGCGGCGCCGCGAACCACTTCCGGATACCCATATTAGGACAAGGGCCGACCGGCTTAGACAGAGCAAAGGACTTCCGGAGGGCGGAGCCGCCATCGTAGACCACACCCCCTCCTGTCCTTCGCTTCCAGCCCCCTAGGGCTGTCCCGAGTGTTCCCGTGCTGTTGGTACGGCGTCCTCTGAGCGGTCAGCTCTCCTCGACCACTCTCCACTGGACCAGTGGTTATGGTTTCCTTCTCTTACGCTGTGCCCACGCGCGGCACCGTCATGCGGGATGAGTCCGGACCTGTGGGGTTTACAGAAAAACTTCGAACCCCTCCTGCACTCCCAGGCGTAGAGGGCAAAGTACTGTGTCTGGGTCTGTTCCCTCCTCCCATCTTCCAGGGGAAGCTCCTCGGTTACTCAGGCTTGGTGGCACGTGTCTTTACCCGCTGAGCCATCTCGACTGCTTTTTATTAATTTTTAGTATTTTGAAAGATCTTACTTGTATAGCTCCAGCTGTCCTGAAACTCATACAGATCCGACTGCCTCTGTCTGCCGAGTGGGTTTTTTTTTTTAAAGTATGTTTGCATGCCTGTGCTCCACGTGTTTGTAGTGACAGCGGAGGCCAGAAGAGGGCGTCAGAGCGCGGGACACTGGAGCTGTCATGTAGGTGCTGGGAACCGAACTTGTGCGCTCTTGTTTTTTGTTTTTTTTTTTTTTTTTTTCTTTTTGCCCGGGAGATTTGAGGCAGGGTCACTGTGTAGCTCTAGGTGTGCTGGAACTCACTATGTTACGTAGAGGAGGCTGGCCTCGAATTTACAGAGATCCGCCTACCTCTGCCTCCGAAGTGCTGGGATTAAAGTTGTGTACCACCATTCCTAATGGATAAACTAAGTGCTCTCAACTGCTGTGCTCAATTTAATGCATCGATCAAACGAGCTCCTTACCCTGCTGTAATCCCCTAAGGTTTATGGAAAGCTAGGATTATTGATAATGGCTAAAAATGAAACTGAGGTTCCACAGCAGCAGTCTAAGGATCGACCCAATTCTGGAGGACATTGGGCATGAAGGCTTGTGTACTGGACGCCCACAACCAAGATGGCCGAGGTGCAGGCGGAAGTCGACACGCTTTGGCCCTCTAGGGACGCTCTTTCCCTCTTGGTGGCTGGGCTCTCGATGGTGGCCTTCCATAGAGAGGGTGGAGGTGTGTTCCGCTCGCTAGCGGTGAAGGAGCTCTTGCACCTGCCGAATGGGGGGAGGGGAGTTGGTATGTCTCTCAGGACCCTTTCTTTGTGGTCTGAGGGTGAGTGACAGTGGCGGGAAAGGGATGGAAGGGAGCAATTTCGAGCCTAGCCGGTGGCAAGGTGCGGGCTAGCGTGTGCCAGGCAGTTCGGTTATAGCCGTCCGGTGCACGGGTCTCCTCCCTGTGGAGTGGAAGGAAATTGGGAGGGCTGTTGGGCGTTTAGGCCTCGGTTTATTTGGGGGCTGGTGTAAGGACCCCTGTCCCGAGCCGTGCGAGGTGCAGAAAGCGGTGTATACGGCCCCCTGCACCAGCGTTGGTGTGACCTCGGACAGGGAAGTATTGTAGTGGGGCTTGATTGAGCTGCAGAATGGCCTTGGAAACACTGAATGGGACCTCGAGGACCCGGAGGAAACGATATCCTGGGGCTTTGGAAGGGTGGTAAGGCAGAACCTCTGGCCACAGTAGGGGGCGATGGGAGCCAGCCCTTTAAGGAAGCTGGACAGCTCGTAGTGTTTAAAGGCTGGAGAATTGGGGTATGTCGAGGGAGTTAATGTGTCTCTAGCTCACACATAGTGGAGGCCAATCAAGGCAAGTTCAAGCTCCCTGCTGGAGACCTGCAGGAAAGAACGGTGTGGAGCGGGAGACAGTGCAGGTGAGATGATGTCCTAGTGGGGTGTGTTGGGAGATGTGTTTTGCCTTTTTTTTTTCATAAAATATTTTATTTATTGTGCATACGATATTCTGTCGGTGTGTATGTCTGTTTTTAAGACAGGGTTTCACTGGAACCTGGCAGGATGCAACAAGAGATCCATCTGCCTCTGCCTCATGAGTGCTGGTATTAAGTCATGCAACACCACATTTAGCTTGCTTCAGGGTGTCGAGACTCTAACGCTATCTTCATCCACAGAAAACGAAGGACCAACAGCACTGGCCTTCATGGATAGGAATCATAAAGAGGCAGTGGATTCATCCAGCCCAAGTATCACAAGGTGTTAACTTTCTGTCAGCCTGACCCTGTACCTGCCCTTCTGTGTCAATGTCCAGCCCCAGTGCATTCTTTGGTTCTCTACCTGCCTCTTTATAGATGCCTACACCTAAGCTCTCAGGACCTTAAAACGTTTGGAAGTAAATGATGTATTTTACTTAGTAGGCATAACCCGTTGTCTTTCAATCTGTTGTGTTGAAACACATGGGAGATGTTTAGAGATGAGGAGAGTCTATGGCGAGCTGGGCATGGTGGTTTATTCTCTAATTCCAGCATCCAGGAGGATTGCTGAGGCAGGAGGATTGCAGTTAGTTCAAGGCTATTGTGGTCTATGTAGCCAGTTCAGGCTGGCCAGGGTTACACAGAGAAACTTCCATCTCAAACTTCATGGTAGTCTTGGTGAGCTGGCTCATGCCTGTAATCTGGGAGCACAGGAAGCTCAGCAGCCCTAGGCCAATCAAGCCTAGAGATCTAATGTTTTACATTTACTTGCTTGTACTTTTGAGTGTGGTGGAATCATGGAGCAAAAAAGACAGCTTAGGAGAGCCGATTTTCTCCTTCTACCATGTGGATCCCAGGGGTTAACCTCGGGTGGTCAGGCTTGGCACAAGCCCCAGACCTTGTCTTTTGGTTTCTGAGATTTTTTTTAAACTAACTTACGTGTACATGTGTGTCTCTTGTGTATGTACACATGCAGTGGGTTTCCATGAAGGCCATAAGGCATTTGACCCCCTGGAGTTGCAGTTCTATGAGTTTGTAAGCTGTTTGACATGGGTGCTGGGAACAGAACTCAGATCCTCTGTAAAATTAGAAAGCCCTCTTAATCACTGAGCCATTTTTCCACCCCCTATAGGATTTTACTTTTTTTTTTTAAATATTTATTTATTTATTATGTATACAATATTCTGTCTGTGTGTATGCCTGAAGGCCAGAAGAGGGCGCCAGACCTCTTTACAGATGGTTGTGAGCCACCATGTGGTTGCTGGGAATTGAACTCAGGACCTTTGGAAGAGCAGGCAATGCTCTTAACCACTGAGCCATCTCTCCAGCCCCCGAGGATTTTACTTTTTTTTTCATTTACTTTTTTTTTTTTAAACTGTTACACACGGGGTCAAACTATGTGGTCCTGGCTGGTTTCAAAGTCAGAGATCTGTTTGCTTAGACATTCCAGGCCACCGGGACTTAAGACATACAACCAGTAAACCCCTTTTTACTATGTGCATGTGTCTACTAGCACTGTGTGTGTGCATGTGTCTACTAGCACTGTGTGTGCATGTGTCTACTAGCACTGTGCTTATACATTTCTCCTTAATTTAGTCTGGGGTGGAGCAAAACAGCCGGGCCTGGTGGCACACACTTCTCTGAGTTCAAGGCCAGCCAGGGTTTGAGACAGAGAAACCCTGTCTCAAAGAAAGGGAAAAAACTAAAAACAAAATACAGCAAAAACCTTTCATATCTTGCCCCCTCCCCCCCAACTCACTGTGAAGTTGTATCAGGAAACACTCTCCACCCCACCCATATACTCCTGCAGCCCTGCTGACTAAATGAACCAACAGCATAGTGAGGTCTCAGAAACAGTAACAACCTAGCCAATTGACCTACTGTCTCAGGGGCTAGAACCTGATTAGCACAGGGGCCTTGGAACATTAAAATGAAAAAGAGATCCAGCCTCCTATCAACAAGGTCAGGAAAGTCCAGAAAGACCTCCTCTTGCTGCATGTCTGGTTCAAGGCTCCAGGATTTAAGACTTTAGCACTAGGGGGAAAAGAGGCAGGATCAAAAGTTCAAGGTCATCTTCAGCTAGGAGTTTAGGGATACCAGAGACACCACCTTAAAAACTCAAAACCTAAATGAAGTGTGGGTGCGCACAGGGGACACATATACAGAATTAAAACAAAACTAGGCTACATGGCAGGCATCTGTAATCCCTGGTACTTGGATACTAAGGCAAAGCAGAAATGTTTAAGTTGATAACCTGCCTAGACTATGGTGAAAATAATTAACTAAGAAGGGCTAGTGCCGTAGTGCCCTGAGTGAGTATATAGACGTGCACACAAGGTAAATAAATGTCATGAAGACAAAGAAATCAAGGTGTATTAGTATTTCCTGTTGTTGAGTCGTAGTTTTTTCTTTTTTCCCTCAAGACAGGGTTTTTCTGTAGTTCTGGCTGGCCTTGAATTCAAGAGACCCACCAGCCTCCACCTCCTGAGTGCAGTGATTAGAGGCCTGTGCCACCACTGCCCGGTGCTAGGTATCGTTTGAGTTAATTTAATCATCCTTATCTCCTTCTTGGGGAATAAAGACTAGAACTCTCTTCAACTGGGTGGCACTTGCTTTTGGGAAGCAGACACAGAGATCTCTGAGTTCCAAGCCAGCCAGAGCTACATAGTGAGACCCTGTCTCAAACCAGCAAACGAGGAAACTGAGGCATGTCAAGTGGCATGGCTATTTAGGGCAGGTCTGGGGAGCAACTCACCCAGTCTTTGTCACTGTCCTCTCAATTTGCTACAAACCTACCCTGGCGCTGCCAGCTGCCCAGAAGTCTGAAATCCTCTCGATATCTGCAACAGCAAGCCAGCCAGCAGGGCTGTGGGCCTTGGAGAGGTGTGGCAGGGTAAGGCTGTGGAACCCTCATCTTTCCTAGCTGCTGCTCCTCTCTACTCAGGTGACCATGGACCACTAGGATCAACAGCTGGAAATGGTGTCTGGGAGCATCCAGGCTCTGAAACACGTTGGGTCATGTTGGGGAGGAGTTGGATGAGCAGGGTATGTGCGGCCAGGGCTTGGGGGACATGCCTCTGGCTTCTCTGGTGCACAGGGGCTGATTCCACCATGGTATTGGCAGCATTTTGGAGACCTTTACTCGTGATCTAGACCACAGGAGTCACTGATAGATTGGGTCCTCAGAAAGATGGCTAACATGCCCCCAAGTGACGAGTGGTGAGTTCTTGTAGGGTAAAGCCTGGAATGGGGGTAGAAGGCAACAACTGGTGCCATCCTCTTGACGTCTGACCCCCTTGTCTTCAGACAGACAGTACATGCCCCTGTGGTGTGGTTTTCCTGGTCCTGATCCTACTCCTTTCTCTGATTTGGGATGTTCTGGACTGAACCTGAACAAGCTGACCCAAGGATCTCTTCCAGAGTTAGTAGGACCTTTAGGCCTTGATTCAATTGATCAAGGTGACTCAGGGTGATTTGGGAAGACCTTATACAAGCTCTGCCCAAAGCCACTCACCTTTACGCCTTCTAATCGTGCCAACAGAAATAAAATTTAGCATAAAACTATGTACCATATAGTGTTGATCAAGCTTTGGATTGTCTTTTGGGTGGCTTTTCTAAGCTTCCTGCTTATTCTCAGGGACTCAGGTATCTGTATGTTGGGAACTGAAGTGCCTGTATTTCACACAGAAAAGATTATGTTTTCGTTAGTGTGCAGACTCATGTTCCTATGGGACATGTGGAGGTCAGATGACTTTGTGAAGTGAGTTCTTTCCTACCTCTGCATGGGTTCTGGGGGCCCAAGACAGGCCACTAGGCTTGGATATCAAGTGCCCTTTTCTGATGAACCATCTCACTTGTCACACCCTTTATATATATATAGTTTTATATATATAGTTATATATATATAGTTTTATATATATAGTTTTTACTTGCATTGTTGGTGTTTTGCCTGCATGTCTGTGTGTGGGTGTCAGATCTTGGGAGTTACAGACAGTTGTTAGCTGCCATGTGGGTGATGGGAATTGAACCCAGGTCCTTTGGAAGAGCCTTCTCTCCAGCCCTCCCCCCCCCCCCCCCCCCCCCCCAAACACTATTTCTGAGAGAGTATGGACTTTCTTTTCATCACACCAAAATACAAGCTCTTGGTCTCAGTGAAACATGGTATTAGAAGGTAAGAGAGTCACAAGTCATAGGCCAACCTAAGCTCTGTTAGGGAGCTGTTTCATACACCACAAACCAAGCCACCCTCCTAATCCCAGGTGCTCCTGGGAATTAAAAAACTTGTTTAATTATCTTCACAAGAATGTACCTCCACAGGCACACTCCTTGTGGAGAGGTGTGGGCTAGTCTGAAGGCACAGTGAAGGCCACTGACCTGAGGAGACTTGAGCGCTAAACCCCCAACTGCCTCTTTAGAGAGACTAAACTCCCAATCCTCTGGTTTTCAATCCCCCTGGGTATGAGTCACCACTGTTTCCCCATGCTTCTTTGTTCTTGGGGCCTTTCTTGGGCCCTGGGACCCAGTGCCTTCTGCACGCTCCTGCCTATTTTCCAGTTACACTTGCGATCTCAGGCCTGACTGTAGTTTGGTGGCAGCACAAGGATCTCAACATATGGTAGACTGTCAGAAGCCAGGTGTTTACGTGGATGGGTGGCCAGCACGTCCCCCGCCAGTGAGCAGAGCACAGCAGGGCTGTTACAAAGGCGTCTTGTTTATTCTTATCAGCATCACTGACTCTCAGGGTTCACATTTCCCAACACCGCTCCTCTCCGTACAGTAGTTAATGTGCAATCTCACTTGTGGGCCTGGGAAGGGTAGGGGCTTGGCTCTGGGTGGGAAGGGCATTGGCACTTCACATGGGCCAGTGGGTGATGGCTGTCCCCATGAGAGGCGTGGATGGGTGGGAGGGTAGCCACTGGGTTTGCCCCTAGTTGTCTTTCCTGCTAGGTGGGTTACTTTTTCACTCTCCTGGGTGCTTGGGGTGGGAGCATGCAGCTCTCAGGAGGGCAGAGCAAGCATCTGACTCCCAGAGGAGGGGTATAGGGGTGGCTCCTGAGGTAAGGCACAACCCTGTCTTTGGCTCTCCTAGTGAGTAGTTTTCTCCCCTGCACCCCTGGCTTTATACTTCCCCCACCCCAAGCCCCGGGAGTCAGGGCCACCTCCTGAGGTGCTTGGAACCAATGGGCTCTGCTGCCCACTCTACAAGACCTCTCAGTCCCATGGAGCTGCCCCCTTACTAAGTCTGGGCAGGGAGCACAGCCTGCCCTCACCATGGCCAGGCTCAGCTGCTTGCCAAGTTTCCAGGAGATTGTGCTTTGGGATCTTCGCTGGGGGAGGTGGGACAACAGGCCAGGACAAGGGTAGAGGGAGGGGGTATGACTAAGGTGCTTGTGCTTTAGCTAGGGGTGTCAACTCCCCTCCACTTGGTCACCCAGGGCTAAGGTACTGGGGGCCAAATCAGACCCAACACCCCACCCTCACTATCAGATGTTAAGAGGGACCCTGGCAGATTAGAGGGTGCTGCTGGCCTGGAGGCAGGTCTCCAGATCTGACTCAAAAGGCTCCATCCCACCTTCTCCAATCCTGCAACTCCTTGCCTCTAAGAGGCAGCTAGAATGCAGAGTTGGGGAGAGGGTAGGAGGTCAGGGCTAGAACAGAACCAGTGAGATGGTGAAATGACATTAATGAAGGGAAGGAGTAACAGAAACCCTGTGCTCACTTATTAAACTCAGAAACCCAAGAGCTTGCTCCTGGAGAGCTAAGAGTGGAAAGGAACGGCCAGAGAAAGCTCCACAAACCACCAACAATGGATGTGGACCCTGCCCTGCCTCATCCCCCAGGAGTGGGCTCAGCCAACTGGGACCTGTGAACACCCTTAAACTGTAGTCCTGGGGGAGAGGAAGCTGGTTGGATCCACAGGAGTCCTGGGGCACTGGGAATGGGCCCCTGTGGAAACATGCACCCACATTCCACACACACACACACACATTCAGTTTTCCCTGCATCCTGCCTTCCACAGCCCAGGGACCCAGGGGACCTCAGACACATTCCCATTGATTTGAAAAATAAAAGGAAATCTTATACTTCATTATTTCATTCGCTAAAAAAATGTTTCAAAAAGTTATGTACAGGGGGTGGGGGCTGGGAGCCCTGCCCAGGGTCGGATGGGAGAAAGGCAACAGCCTCTCAGCCTGCTCCCTAGTTCCGACCCTGGTCTTGCTGCCTCATGATCTTCATGTTTTTAAAAGCAAACACTCTACGCACGCACACACGCATGCACGCACGCACACCCACAAATTCTGCCAGACTGGAAACCTGTCCTGAGACTCTCGTCTGCCCACAGGAGCACTGCTTTCTTAGAACCAGCCTCTTGGGCTGAGGGAACCCACAGAGGCAGAGCAGGGTGGGATTAAGAGGGGTAAGATGGAGGCTGCTACAGAGGGTCAGTTTTAAGAATTTCTCTAAGCCCTTTGGGCTTGTTTCCTCATCTGCAAAGTAGACAGTCCCTCTTGGCCTCACCTACCCCAGCCCCAAGGTGCAGGGACAGACGAGAGGGACAGGAAGGCGCTTTTGGAGACATGGAAGCACTGGGGGTGGTGGTGGGAGGGGTCCTGAGAACCCCTGGGCCCATGGAGTCCCAAGCAGACACAGTGAGGGGCAGGCTCTTCTTGATCTCTGCCCATCCCCTAGCCGGGCCTGGTGCTGGGAAATGCCTAAGAGGAAGGGGAACCAGGGCTCTCCATGAGTTTTGAGTAAGGTCACAGATCCCACCTGATGCCTTTCCTCTCTTGACCCAGCCCAGTTTGCTTTGGGGAAAAGGTGTGGGATGACATGGAGGCAGAGAGGCTGGGAGCATGCAGCACCCCCTGCAGGTTCCGGGGACGACAGACAGTAGCTCGTGACTAAGGTGGTGGGGGTATGTGTGTGACAGGAGGGGGAGTGTGACATCCATGGGAGGATCCTAGGCGGCTACTGGAGGACCTCCTCTGAGGGGGCTGTCTGTCTGGAAGCTGTATTCTATGCCCATCATGTTCAGCTCTTTCTCACTGTCACTGAGAAAGCTGCTGTAGGTGCTGCCCTCTGCTAGGTGTGGTGGCTTTGGTCAGCCAGCTACTGCATCCTGCTAGAGGGCATGGAGTACCTCCTCACAGGTCCTGAGGAGGGACAGACAGTAGATCGTGACCAGGTGGTAGGTGGGGGTATGTGATAGGAAGGGGTGTGTGACATCCTGTAAGGGGAGGGATGTCACACATATGTTACTGGAGAACCTCAGCCGAAGGGCTGACCTCGCCATCGTGGCTGGCTGTCTCGAAGCTGTGTTCCATGCTCATCATGTCCGGCTCTATCTTGCCAGTGTCGTTGATGAAGCTGCTGTAGCTATCACCCTCCACCAGGTGCAGTGGCTTGGTCTTGGGCAGCCAGCTTTTACGTACCACTCGGCGGGCATTGGTGCACATGTCAGCTGCAATGGCGTTCATCTCGCTCTCCTTGAAGTTGGGGGCGAAGTTCTGGCAGTAGTCTGTGGGAGTAGAGCAGGCAGCTCGGGCCTAGACTCCTCCTATTAAGTCTCCCAGCTTCTATGAATGTCCGGTGGATACCACTAACTACACCAAACTTTGCTGCCCACCTGGGTGCCCACCGACTTAGGGACATGTAGTATTGTAAGATTCAAGGCCTGGGAGACTGCCAGTGCAAACCTAGGCATTCCCTGACAAGTGGCTGCCACTGCCAGACTTGCCCTTTGATAGGTTCTGGCTACCTCAATCTTCTCTTGACTACCATGGACTGAGATCCTCCTTGACAAAGGCACTCAGGTCCCTTCCATACTATATGCCAAATGAAGAATCCCTATTTACAACCTCTTTCTCAATAAGCCACAAGAGAACCTCAGAAATGCCCCCCCCACCGCCCACTTTTCAATGTAGTTGTAGCTGACCTTGAACTCTTTATGTTCCTGTTCCAGCCTCTTGAGTGCTAGTCAGAACACCCCCCGACCTTTTGGTTTTTAAAGACAGTATTTCTCTGTATAGAGCTGCCTATCCTGGAACTCATTCTGTAAACCAGGCTGGCCTCGAACTCACAGAAATCCACCGGCCTCTGCATCTGCCTCCTGATTGCTGGGGCTAAAGGAGTGTGCCACTGCCACCCAGCCAGAACCCATTCCAAGTTTTAAAATGTAGCATTATTTGGATATGTGGCAGAGAGCAACTTGTAGGAGGGCTGCAGGGGATCAAACTCAGGTTGTTCAATTGCTGAACCACCTCTTTGGCCCCAGACACCCCACCCCCTTTTTTGAACCAGGACTATGTACAGAAACTCTGTCTCAAAAAAATCCAAAACCAACCAACCAACCAAACCCAACCCCACCCATCCGTCATGTCAAACATTGAAGGAAAAAACAAAAGTCCTCTGAACAGTGGTGGTCTTTAATCCCAGCACTTGGGAGGCAGAGGCAGGCAGATTTCTTGAGTTTGAGACAAGCCTGGTCTACAGAGCAAGTTCCAGGACAGTCAGGGCTACACAGAGAAACCCTGTCTCGAAAACCACAAAAACCAAAACAAATCCCATCTGCCAACCCCAGGCCCCAGCAAAACACTCACACTTGACAGCATGGAGGACGCGACTGTCTAGCGGCTTGCGTCTGGGGTCATTGGTGGAAGAACGGATGCCAGTGCCACAGCTATTGGCCAGTGTGTTCCTGGAGGTGAGGGAGAGGTATGAAGGGCATCAGCGTTCCTGGTAGAGGTGTGAGAGAATCTGTTCCTCTACCTTGGGACTCTCGGGTGTATCTTACCGGTCAAAGAAAGATGCCAGGAGCCTCCGCAGCAAGACCTTGTGCCTCGTGCCTGCACTGACGTGGCAGTTCATGAGCTGTGCCCTTGTGATGTACACATTGGTGCCTAGTAAGAAAAGTCATATGATCTGGACCCAAATCTCAACTCACTTAGTCTGAACACCCAAGTGTGACATAGGCACTCTGACTCTGAATACACCTAGGTAGTAGGTACAAATAAGATGGCAGAGGCCCAGGAAGACTCACACCCCGAGGTCCCTATTGCAGTGAGCCCCAGACTTCTGGCCCAGCCACACTCCTCCCCACTAGCTATGACCCCAAAACCTACAAATTGGTCTTTGATGAGAAGGAAATCAATTTATCTCTCCTCCCTCTCCCTGCACCTTTCTTTTTGGTTGAGACAGGGTCTTACTATGTAGCCCAGGCTGGCTTCAAACTCTGAATCTAGGATCCCAGATGTATTCCACTTCCCCTGAAGACTGCTTGGTACCACTTTTCTTACCCACCTCCCTTTTGTGGTGCTGAGAATAAAACTTGGGATCTAGCTGGTCAGTGCTGGCACACCTTTAATCTCAATACTTGAGAGGTAGAGGCAGGTAGATCTCTTTGAGTTCAAGACCAGCCTGGTGTACAGAGTAACAGCCAAGGCTACACAGAGAAACCCTGTTTTTATTAAAAAAAAAAAAAAAAAAAAAAAATCCAACAAAACTTGGGATCTCTCTAGCATGCTGGTTCTGTACACTGAGTCATACCCCACCTTAAGCTCAACTAATTTTTTTGACTCCTTTTTGAGACATGGTCTCATGTATCCCGACTAGTTTCAAATTTGCTGCATAACCAGGGCCAACCATGATCTTTTGACTCTTCTGCCTCGACCTCTTGAGTACTGAAATTATAGATGTGTACCATCATGCCAAGTTCATGTAGTGCCTGGTATGGAATCTAGGGCTTTATGTATGCTAGGTAAGGAGTCCCCAGACCAAACCCATCTAATTCAACACTTCTCGTCTGGACAGCTGCTACCAACTGCTGTCCAAATGGGAATTGAGGATGTCAGCTGCCCTGGGACACACAGGTAGACAGCTAGTTTGTAATGACTGTGACATGAGACCAGAGGTTGCAGAGCCAAGGGATTGGAGGGACTGAAGTACAGTCAGCACACCTGTCACGAGCTCCAGCTTCTCAGAGGGGTCACCTTCATCATAGAGCTTTGGGTGGCAGCGGTTGCCAATCTGGTTGATAAGTTCAGCTGGGAGAGATGCCAGGTCTTGTCGTACCCGGATGCGACTTCGGGACTCGAGGACCACCTGCTCAGGGAGGGCTTCTACTTTCTCAGCTGTGGAAACAAGGGCAAGTATATTCATGTCACACACATACAGACAGAAAGACACACACACACACACACACGCACGCACGCACGCACGCACGCGGGTGGCACTTACCTGACTGACCAACGTTCAACATACTGTACATGGTGTACATATTGCAGATCTGACGGTACTGCTCATCTGTACCCTCTTCACCTGCATCTTCCTCTTCGTCCTCCTCATTGTGGTAGGAGCCAGGGCTGTCACTGGTGTAAGCACTGGAGGTACCTGGGCTGGTCCTCTCTGACATGCTGGGTCCACTCACACATCCCCCCACTGCAACCACAGCCACTGCTGCTGTAGCTGTGGCCACTGAGACAGGTTGGGGCATCCGGTTTGGGGCCAAGTCTGGTGTGGAGAACTTGGCCATCTTGCGGCTGCCATTGTTGCTACCACTGCCTCCAGCCTCCTTCTGGCTGCTATCCCATAGCCTCTTGGCCATGGGTGTTCATTGCACGGAGTCCTACTCCTGTTCTGTCTTGACCCGTGACACAAGGGGCAGTGGCGTGCTACAGGCTGGCCAGCCCAGTGTCTGCGCTACAGGACTCTGAGGCTCTGAGGATGGGGCCTCCTCCGGGTGCAGGCCCTGGGAGTCGCAACTTGGAGAGCTAACTTTGAGGAAGAACTCGGTGCCCTTCTCCATGATCTCCTGGATCTGCAGGAAGCCGGCTGTGTAGATGAGCAGGAACTGGTCCCCCATGTTCATGCTCAGCCGGCCTGTATAGCAAAATGTGAGGATCTGCTGGAATGACTGTGGCTGCACGGCGGCTGGCAGTTCCACCACAGCACTGCGGCTGCTGTTGAACAGGTCCCGGAAGTAGGAGCTGCTGGCGGCCAGCACCGCACGGTGGGCCTTGAAGGCATGGCCCTTAACCACCACTGACACATCACAGTACAGTCCCTGCAGCCGCTGCTCATTGAGGCACTCGAGGATGCTGTTGCCAAAGTTTGGAATCTCCATCTGCAGGGTCTGCGCCATGGCAGCAGCTGCATGAGGACAGGAGACAGACACTGGACAGGTCAGGTGGCAGAAACCAACATATGCCCTGTCCCGCCTTGGCAACCTCCCTTCCTACATGAGAGCTTGTGGGAGCCACAACATTCACATGGTAAAATCTGTTTAATATCTAAGAATGCCAGTGCCACTTCCACTTCCTGTCCCCACACAGCCCCGCCTTTATGATAGTCCATCCCATAGGTATCTGCAGGGTCCTGACTGTTTGGGGGCACTACAGATACCGGAGTCCACATCCACTCAAGCTCCTCTTTCCTGTGCTGCTAGGCAAGTGCTCCACCACTAAGCTTCTGGGTTTCACATTACTCAGCTGGCCTCAGAGTCTTGGTCCTCTTGCCTCTAAACCTGTGGTTACTGATGTGACTCCATATATTTTAAACAATCTCTAGAGGACTTGTAATACCTGGTTCAATATAAGCACTATGTAAATACTTTCCATATTCAAAATACTTGTCTGTTGTAGACAAGTTTCCCGTTAGAGCTGACCTAGAATTCAGGCTCTCCTCCTGCCTTAGTCTGCAGATTGCCAGTATAATAGGTGTAAACCATCATACCTGGATTTAAAATGTTCTGGGCAGGGGCTGGAGAGATGGCTCATCACTTAAGAGCACTTTTACTCCTGCAGAGTTTGACTCCAAGCATCCAGACAGTGGCTCATAACTATCTAAAATCCTAGTTCCAGGGGATCAAACAGGCACACATATAGGCAAACATCCTTATACATAAAGTAAAAAAACTACAAATAAACCACATTTAAAATGTTCAGGGCAGTGTTGGGGATGGAATCCAGGGTTTTACATAAGCTGGGCACATGCTCTACCATTGAGTTTCACATCAGAGGAACTCTTTCTGGATCTATGGTTGGTTAAATGTGAGGATATGGGACCGGTAGACACTGGGAGCAGATGGTCAAGATCAGTTTCTTGCACATGAGAGGATACAAGTATACTGCACCAACATTCTTACATTCTATTAAAAATGGCCACTGGTATGTCCACACCACTTTCTGCAGCCCAGAATATGACCCTTGGCACTCACTGATCATGCTGCTAGTCACCATGGAAACATATATTCAAACCATAATGCAAAACAGTTATCACCTCATACTGTAAGGCTTGAAAGCAGAAACAAAGCAGGTAAAAGGCTGGGGTATGTGAACAAGGCTCTAAGTTCAGCTACTTCCATTCCCACTCTAAAATAAGGCAGGCAGTACCAAAGGTGAGAACTCTGAACTCTTATACAATCTGGTGAGAACATAATGTGGGGAAAGTACTTGGGGAAAGTCTCAAGATTCTTCATATGATAGGAAAAACCCAGATTTTAGAAGGACCATATGACATATGATTCCATTTATATGAAATATCCAAAACAGGCAAATCTATTAAAACATAAAACAGATAGTTGCAAGGAGCTGGGAAAAAAGAAACGGGTTTGCTTAGAACAAAGGGAATGTGTGCTTATTCTTGGTGTAACGAACTATCACTTTAAGTTAACAATGAGCAGGCTGGATGGCTCAGCAGTAAGATTGGCTGCTCTTCCAGAGGATTCTAGTTTAATCCCAGCACCCACCTGGCAGCTCACAACTGTCTGTAACTCCAAGATCTGACACCTTCACACAGGCAAAACACCAATGAATATAAAAACGAGAAAAAAAAAATCAACAGCTGGGCAGCAGCTGTGTACACCTTTAATCTCAGCATTCGAGAGGCAGAGACAGATGGATCTCTGTGAGTTCAAGGCCAGCCTGGTCTACAGAGCAAGATCTAGGACAGAGCTACAGAGAAACCCTGTCTCAAAATATATATAAAGAAAGAAAGAAAGAAAAGGTTAACAATCAATCACTGATAGATCATTCCCTAACTCTGAATACATGAAAGATCATTACAAAGCCCGGTGTGGTAGACCTAGCAATTCTGGAGGGCACAGTGGGGGCGGATACACTGAGCCTAAAGACAGAGGCTAGCCTAGGCAGTACAGACCCCATCTCAGTAGCTGTTACAGTTTAAAGGGGGTGGTGCATGGTAATCACAACAGAATTGTTGAACAAAAACAACAAAGAGGGGCTGGAGAGATGGCTCAGCGGTTAAGAGCATTGCCTGCTCTTCCAGGGGTCCTGAGTTCAATTCCCAGCAACCACATGGTGGCTCACAACCATCTGTGATGGGGTCTGGTGCCCTCTTCTGGCCTGCAGGCATACACGCAGACAGAATATTGTATACATAATAAACAAACAAACAAACAAACAAACAAATGTTTAAAAAAAAACCAACAACAACAAAGAGGGCTGGGACAGAGCACTGACCTAAATGAGGTCAGTGTGCCACCCTGCCAAATCCCCACCCCCAAACAAACAGAAAAGGAGACTGCAACTGATTTCCTCAGCACAGAACTAGGAAACTGTGTAAAGTACATTTTTCTGATCTTAAATTTTATACTTGTGGGCATACTGTTCATTTGCAAAAAAAAAAAATGTCTTATTGCTTTTCATCTGTGGATAGGTTTCTGCCATGTAACCCATGCTAGCTTTGAGCTTGCACCAATTCCTTACCTTCAGCCTTCTCAGTGCTGGGAGCCTCCACACCCAACTCCAATTCTTTCTTTCTTTTTTTTTTTTTTTTTTTTTTTTTAGAT
>NW_026068067.1:1867198-1963122 GCF_014885135.2 Alexandromys fortis | reverse complement strand
GGTCCTGAGTTCAATTCCCAGCAACCATATGGTGGCTCACAACCATCTGTAAAGAGGTCTGGTGCCCTCTTCTGGCCTTCAGGCATACAGACAGAATATTGTATACATAATAAATAAATAAATAAATATTTTAAAAAAGAAAAATACTCAGAATAGAACACCCACATAGTTCCAGCACTCAAGAAGATAGGCTAAGGCAAGGTCTCACTATGTTGCCCTGGCTGGCCTCTCAGTATGTAGACCAGACTGGACTTAAAGAAATCTACCTGCCTCTTATTCCCACCCAAATGCTGGGATTAAAGGCATGTAGCATCACTCTGGGCTTTTTAAATTTAAAATTACATTTATTCATTTTGTGTTTTGCCTGCAAGTATATCTGTGTACTGCCTGTGTGCTTGGTGCCCTTAGAGGTCTGAAGAGGGAAATGGAGTTATGGAGGTTATGAACCACCAAAGGGGATACTTGAGTCCAACCTCAGTTCTCTGCAAGAGCTACAACTCTTAATTGCTGAGTCATCTTTTACACACACACACACACACACACACACACACACAGCACAGCACATGCATGGTGATCAAAGACCACTTTATAGAGTCAATTCTCCTTCCACCTTTATGTGAGCCAGGGATTGAACTCAGGCTGCCAGGCTTGTACAGCAAGTGGTTTTATCTGTCTCACCAACACAACAAATCTAAAGATCTAGCAAATTGTCTTTGCTTCATGAAGGACCTACTGGGGCAGGAAGTTTATCCAAGCAGCTCACCACTGTGTCCCTTGACCCTAGGACTGGATCAGGTATGATCATATTTGCAAGTAGTTCCAGTTCGAGACTGAGGTAGAAGGGCAGCCTGAACATAGGAGTTCAGGATCAGCTTGGGCCACAAAAACCAGACCTCTCAACTGTTTCTAACCCCAGTTCCTAGAAATCAGATGCCCCTTTCTGGTCTCTCTGGGCATGGCATGCCCATGGTACACATACATGCAGGGCATGCACAGAAAATAGAAATACCCCCAAAAGTATTTTTAAAAAGATTTAATTCGTATTGCTTCAAATATAATCCCATGTCTAATAAAACAAGAATGGGAGCTCTGAAGCGTTATCTTGGCCTCCTCTGACAGCTGACCTCTGGATAACCACAAACTTGGGAACTGATGTCGCTGAGTTTCAGATCGTGATACTGCTGTTGACTGTCTGTGGGAAGGGGGCTGGCAGGGTGTTTCCTGGGAAGAGACCACTTGCTCTTGGGGAAGAGGGCCTTGGACAACAGACTTGAGGTCCACCAAGGTCACACAGGCGCGGCAGTGGGTTCCACTTCTGCACCACAAAAACAAACAAACCAGCTCAAGATGATCCCAGTAGTCCTAGTCCTAGCACTGTGTAGATGAGGTAGGCAACAGTGCTGGCCTAAGCTTTAGAGACCCAGTTTTAAAACAATAAATCAAAACACCAAAAAAAGGAAAAAAAGAAAAACCAATTTGTATGTCAAAATCCATTTCTTTCTTTTTTTTTTTTTTTTTTTTTTNTTTTTTTGGTTTTTTTCGAGACAGGGTTGGAGCCTGTCCTGGCACTAGCTCTGTAGACCAGGCTGGCTTCGAACTCAGAGATCCGCCTGCCTCTGCCTCCCGAGTGCTGGGATTAAAGGCGTCAAAATACATTTCTAATCCAACAGTTAAGCAGGACTTTGGCAGACACACTAGTACACATCTATTTTCTGGGCAGGAGGTGTCAAAAGATAAGTTTGAAGCTGGGGCTGGAGAGATGGCTCATAGTTAAGAGCACTATGGTTGCTTTTCAATAGGACCCTGGTTCAATTCCCAGTACCCACAGAGCAGCTCATAACTGTATGGATCTCTAGTTCTAGGGGATCTGATGTCCTCTTTTGGATTCTGCATGCAGGCCAAAAGAGGACCTGTTTCAAAAAAATGGGGAGGGGCAGGCTTTTGGGAGGTAATTAGTTCATGACGGTTTCACTCATAGAAGCATGTTCATCCCTCTTCACTTCCACCCTCTACGGTCCTCAGCAAACAATGAAAACGAGCCTGCAGTACCTTCATTTTGAACTTTCAGCTTCCAGGGTGTGAGCAATAAATTTCTGCTGGGCAGTTCAGTGGCAAAGTCTCTGGTTCCAACCTAAGCAGCACCAATGGGGATACATATATTCCCAGACAGTGTGAAGGAAAGTAAACATTGATAGTAAAGAGAAAAGTGGTCTACTTGTATGGATCCTGTAGTTTGACTTTTTTGCTGTTATTTTTTGGGACGGGATTTCAAGTTGCCCAGGCTGGACTCTATTTTGAATAGGTAGATAGAGGATGAAACTGAATTCCTGTCCTAACTGCCCAAGTATGTGTATCACCACAATCAGCGGGCATCTATTTCTGTGGTCTTCTGTTTTTGAGACAGGGTCTCACTATGTAGACCAGGCTGGCCTTGAACACACCAAGATCTGCCTGCCTTTACCTCCCAAGTGCCAGGGCAACCCCACCCCCCCAAATTCATTTTCTTTCCCTGAAAGGCTGTCATTAAACCTATGGCAGGAATGGGATGAACAGCAGCTCCTTTTCACAGTGCCCGATAAAAGCTCAGACAAGCCCATCTCATCTCCCAGGATATTTCCTGAGATGAAATGAGCCTTCCTAACATCCAGTTGAGAGGAACAAGCCAGAGAAGCAAAAACAGAGACCTGGATCACACAAAGAACAGGGCTAAATTTGTTCCTGAATCCTGTCCATGAAACTGATAATACCGAGGCAGTCAGGAGACCTGAATGGGCCAAGCTTTACCATCCCATCCAGAAAAGGAGTCTGCTGATTACCTGGGGACCCTTACCACAGGGTCTCCAAAGGTCAAGTTGATCTGGTTTTCCTCCTGCCCATGGCCCTCCCTCTTCTTCCTTCACCAGCATCTCCAGGAACGGGCATCTCCTTGCTCTTAGTGGGCCCTGCACTCTAGCTTCTGCCTGAGGCAGCTCCAGATCCTTCCAGAGCCCAGCAGCCGTTCTGCCTGTCCTCATGGAGTCCTGGCCTGGGTAATGCCACCAAGTCTGATCTCAAGCCTACCCTTCCAAGTCACCGTCCACTCTGAGTGTCGATTTCAGACCCCAAAGACAGAGCAGAGGAAGCAAAGTTCAAGTGCAAAGTCCAACCCTGAGGTGACAGGTATAACTAATAACAGTGGTGGAGTTGAGGGAGGATGGTTCCACTGTAGATGGGTCTTGCTGAGATGCACTGGAGACCATGTAGGACCATGGTAGCAAAAAAAGGGACATGATAAACAAGAGAACTTCTTGTTGTATTGAGACATGGTACATGTAGGTAGTCTGGCCTGGCTCTGGACCTGGCTGACAGCACCTATAGATCAGGTATGATGACTGGCTATCCCCATTTATCAAGTCAGAAAACTGAGACTTTAGTCCTAGTTACCTGGGAGGCTAAGGTAGGAGTTCAAGGCTGTATAGCAAGACATAACAAAACAAACTGAACAAGAAAACAAAATCATGCCTGGAGAATTCTTAAAGTCTGGAAGCGCCAGTCCCTTATCTGATTGTCATAGTAGTACATAGAATAGAAACACATCCTCTGGTAGATTTTTTTTCCCATTTTTGTTTTGGCGTTGGGGCTAGAACCTAAGGACCTTTGCATACCAAGTTAGTGCTCCTCTACCGAACTATACCCCTAGTGCTTCTTCTAGACCTTACATTATCTCTAGATGGCTTCTAGTACCAAATTTAATAAAAATGCAACATGAGTGATGTTCAAAGTCAGTAAGCTGCAGGGCCAACAAGATTGCTCACTAGTTAAAGCTTGCCTCCAGAATAGTGACCTGAATTTGATCCCTAGAACCCACATGGTAGAAGGAGGGAACTGACTTCAAGTTATCTTCTGATCTTCACGCCCTGCCAAATAAACAGATTAACATTTAATAAAAAAGTAAATACAGCCAGGCGGTGGTGGCGCACACCTGCCTTTAATCCCAGCACTCAGAGGGCACGCCTTTAATCCCAGCACTCAGGGGGCAGAGGGAGGCAGATCTCTGTGAGTTCGAGGCCAGCCTGGTTTACAAGAGCTAGTTCCAGGACAGGGCTCCAAAGCTACAGAGAAACCTTGTCTCAAAACAAACAAACAAACAAACAACAATAACAAAAAACAACTCACAGACAGGGGCTGGAGAGATGGCTCAGTGGTTAAGAGCACTGACTGCTCTTCCAGAGGTCCTGAGTTCAATTCCTAGCAACCATGTGGTGGCTCACAACCACCTATAATGAGATCTGGTGCCCTCTTCTGGCCTACAGGCAGAATACTGTATAAATAAATATATCTTTAAAAAAAACCCTCACAAGGCCGGGCGTTGGTGGCACACGCCTTAAATCCCAGCACTCGGGAGGCAGAGGCAGGCGGATCTCTGTGAGTTCGAGACCAGCCTGGTCTACAAAGCTAGTTCCAGGACAGGCTCCAAAGCCGCAGAGAAACCCTGTCTCGAAAAACAAAAAAAACAAAACAAAAAACAAAACAAAAAACAAAACAAAAAAAACCTCACAGACAAATGAACAAATAAACAAAAAAGTAATTACATAAAATCAAAGAATCTAGTTATATGCTAATCACAGAATGGACCGATAGCTCTGGATTCCATCCTTAAAATCACACAAAGAAAGCAAATGAAGTGTGTAAATGTTTAATGTAATCACAACACTGTTTCTGAATAGTTTTCAATTTATAGTCAACTACAGAGATGTGGAACCTGCAAACAGGTATTTCTGTATTCCACTAGGCTTAAATCTTTGACAATGCTGGCCACTGGTGATACAGAGTACTACCGGCCTGATATCAGTCTATAAAATGGATTAACACATGGGCTGGTGACACGGCTCAGTGGGTAAAGACACCTGCTGCTAAGCCTGGCAATCTGAGTTTGATCTCTAGAACTCACAAGGTGGAAAGAACCAACTCCCAAAGATACTGTCTCAAACAAGCAGATGTTTGAGAGAGGGAAGGGGGTGGGGCTAACGATAGAACAACCTCAGTTCTTAGCTAAATCAACACTACCAGCTATTATTGGCACTGTCTCTTTTGCACCTTCTTGTCTGTAAATTCTGTCGTCTTATGTCTTTCACTATCCCCTGGAACCTCTGCTGTTGCAGGGATTACCCATCAGGCAGGAGTCCATAAGGGTTGGTTCCTCAGCACTTTTACAGCTTAGTTCATCACACAGACAACAGAAAATGCCTATACCCACCCACCCACCCCCCCCCCCGACTGCAAACCGGACACCAGGTCATTTTTTTGTTGTTGACAGGGTCTCACTATGTTGCCCTGGCTGGCCTGGATTCACCTGCCTCTGCCACCTAGTACTGGGATTAGAGGTGTGTATTACCATGTCTGGCCACCAACTCAATTCTTGGTGGTGGGGAGCCATCCTACACAACTGTGTCTTGAGTCGATAAGCAATCCTGGCCTCCTAGAAACCGGGAGTGAGTGCCTTTACTCTCACCTATGACAACCTAAACAGGTCAGGCATGACTGTGTCCTTATTTAACAGCTAGGCAAACCAAGGCCTAAAACCTCAGGGTCTCGGTGCTGAGAAGGGGGGCCTAGCAGTGGCACCTGACTCTTCCATCATAATGTCCACTCCTCTTCCTCTGTTCTGTTCTCTTAGAAAGCACCAGGCGCAGAAGTCCCACAGGTTCTAACTTTTGCACCTAGCTGAGGCAGCACAGAGGGGAGCAGACAGGATGACGAGCGTCCTTGGGGCACACAGACTGTGACATGTTACTTCTGACCTGTCGGGATTCTCTCTCCCAACCCCACCCATCCACAGACAGAGAAGACACCATTAGCAAACAGGCCACTACTGCAGGTTTCAAAAAGAGGATTATATTGAAGAAAGGACTGCTTCAGTTTTATCATGTGCCAGATGGTGTTGAAAACACACAGGGCTGGCTAGTCATGGGCTTGAATGAACTCAAACACAGAGAAGAGCTCAGTGTAAACCAGGGGTAGAAGTCTGAGGATAGAGTGGAAAAGAATTCACAAGAAGGGGACACACTGCCTGAAGGTCTGCTCAGGTATGCAGCTGGGCCAGGCAGGTGCTGTTTCGCTGGCTCTAGCAATGAACCCCTGGGTCAGAGCTCACTTGCCAGCCTTCTAATGGGCCCTGTACAGCCCAAGTACAGACTGTTTTCCAGAAAACCCAGTTCATGAACCTGAGGTAGGTGGTGGAGAACAGATTTTAAGACACTCTGAATGGCTGGGCTGTGGTAGCTCATGCCTTTAATCCCAACATTTGGGAAGCAGAGGTATCTCTACGAGTTTAAGGCCAATCTGGTCTACAGAGTGAATTCCAGGACAGCCAGAGCTACACAGAGAAGCCCTGTTTTGAAAAACCAAGGTGGTGGGGGGCACTCTGGATATAAATCAAGAGATATGAACTTTGCTTGGGGGTGCTAGGGAGCCCCATGAGATCCTCCCGGGTTCTTCTTTCCTGCGGCCAGGATCTCTGCCCCACACCAGGGGTAGTCCCTCACTCTACCCTCACAAAGACAAAACATTTTGGTAACTCAGCAGGAGCCTGGCGCACACTCAATAAAAGCTTTGAATGTGTTGTCCTCATCCAGAATACCCGTCCCCCAACCAAACTTCCTTCTAATTCAGATCATGGTTCTTCTTTGACTACCCAATGGAAGTATCTTTGCCTCCACACTACTGAACATCTCCTCGCCTTCTTGAACAGAGCAGCTAGTTTTCTCCGTACTCTGGGGGATCATTTCCTTGGTCTAAGTATGGTCATCACAATCTGAATAGGATTCGCCAGAGCCAACTTCTACTGAATGTGTTACTCAGAGCAGTTCCTTCAGTCCCAGCAAGGGAATGGGCAGAGAGCACTGAAATCCAGCTGTCCACTTCAGCCTGTCTGCTTGTGCTTGTCTCGGGTTCTCACTGAGAAGCAGGTATGACCAGTGCATCTTCTCTTCTAGCTTCAGGTGGAGGTGCCATCTCATCATTTCTGCCTCCATACTGCAGGGCCAACAAACTCCTACCAGTTCTGCATTCCAGCTGTGACTAGTTGACACCATCTGTCCTCAATACCCCACCCAGCTGAGGCCTGGGAACAGCCAGTCTATGCCCATGCAGATTCTCTTGGTCCAACCAGGCAGGAAATAGTTCTTTGTCCTTCAACAGTCAAAGTGCAAGACTGCAGCAAGAACCGGTGGTTGGAACACCATTATGAAGGTTCTGAGGGATACTGGTCCAACTAACAGTGACAGCTGGTGGGGCAGGAGGGGTTCTATTGGAGACAGGGCTTTAAGGAGAGCTGCAGCAGCAGAATGGAGAGAGCAATGCCAGCCCCATCCGCTGCTGGCCCAGCCCCCAGCCCCAACAGAACCAAGAGACTAGGGCAGGGGCAGCTGCTGGTGGTGCTGGTCTGGAAACTCCAAGGAGATAAGGGGACAGGGAGAAAAGTCATCACTAAACCCAGAACTGGCTGGTACCAGTCACACAGAAGTTTGTGGTTTCTGCCTCTGGTGTCCAATCAGTCACCAGGACATCCTGTGTGTGGTGGCTCATGCCTATATAATCTCAGCATTGGGATGTTGAGGCATAAGGGCCATAGTTCAAGGCTAGCCTGATCACACACTAAGTTCAAGGTCAGCCTGAGCTACAGTAACACTGAGACTGTTCCCCCAAACAAAAATACTGAAATACAAAAATACTAAAAGCCTAACACACACACACACACCTGCCCATAAATACACTGTTCACCTTGTAATTAGTCCAGAGCTGGAGCAGTCTGATAAGAAACCAAAGCAAAGAGAACAAAGTCTAGGCAAGCCAAACAAAATCCCACTCCTGAATCACTAAGCCCCACTTTATAACCATCTCCAATAGCTGTGCCCCTGGCTCTCAGAGGCTGAACGGAAGAGAAAGAGGAGCAGGCCTCAGTTGACAGCCCCTTCAACTCCAGGGAAACCTGACCCATCTGCAAGGGGATTGATTAAGCCACTCCAGGGAGCCCAGAAAAGGCCAGGTCCAAGAAGAGCCCATCAACAGGGAATCAGAACAGCAGGAATTTCTCTGCCGGTGCCCCAGGAGGGCCAACTCGATTTACTAGGCATAGGCCACAGTCTAGTCATATGACCAGGGACAAGCCCCGCCCCGAACCTCAGCTTCTTTCTCTGAGAAGAGAAAGCCTAAGACCCAGCGGTGGCGAGCAATCAATGAGCTTATTCGCTGGCCTGCTTAGCAACTACCTGGCCTAGAAGGAGCACCACGGAGGGAGGATGGCTCCAGAGATCTGGAGCCCCCAAGGCAAAAGTCAGCATGTGTAAGTGCCTGTTTCGTCTCCAAGATACAACAGAGCTTCGGGCACGCATCATTCCAGTATTTTACCTCCGAGGGGGACATAGAATTAAGGCCCAAGCAGCAGGTTGGGCCTGGAAAGCTAGGGAGCATAGACAGGATTGTGAGGTCTCGGCTCCTAGACTTGAGCCCCCAGGTTCCGGCGCCAGAAGGTGGAGAACGAATACAGGACCCAGGTAAAGACTGCTGGGCTGGCTGCCTCCTTACAGGGTGGGTGGGGTGAGGGTGGGGGTGAAGAGTGGCCATCCCGACGGAAGAAACGATGTTGGAGCTAGGTATCCGGAGCAGCCCACGCAAACTCCCACCCACCCGCTGGCCGGTCCCTGCGAGAAGTTGGCCGAGGCTCTAGAGAAGAGGCGTGGGAAAGAGGAAACCCCCTGGTTCTGACCCTGAGCAAACACTTGGGGAGGGGGGCGCAGATCCCTTAGGTCACACTAGTTTTCCCTCACCTGCCCCCACTTTCCACCGGCCCAGCCCACCGGTCCTGCGCCTCCTCCAAACTCCCAACACTCAGTCGTAGTTCCCAGCCTTACCTGGCGCCCCCGGATGTCGCTTACCCCCACATCTCGGAGCCCTGACCTCGCGTGACCCCCTGCTAACATCCCTGGGAGCTCCAGTCCGCCCCCACTCGAGCAGGCTCCGCCCACACCCACCAAGTCCGACTTCCCGGGCTTTTCCTTGCGGCCCCTCCAGGCCTGTAACCTGACCCGCCCACCCCCTCCCCTGTGCTCCCTACCTGTAGGCTCCGGCTCTCCCGGTCCCCTCCAGGCCCTTTCCCTCGGGCCGCCCAGCCTTCCCCCTCCCCCCCCCACCGCCCTGGCCAGCCTGAGGCCTCCCCTCCCCCTCCGGCCTCGCCCGCCGCCTCCTCACGATTACCCCCTCCGGCCCGGCGACTTCCAGGAGCCCTCGACCGGCGCCTCCCTCCGGCCGCCCTTAAGCCCCGCGGGCCTGGCTCGAGGCTGGACGCCGTAGGCCGCCAGCTGAGGCCCGGCCACCTCAACCTCTCCCTCCCGCCGCTGTCAGCATCGCGGATTCGGGTTCTCGCTCCCAGCCGGGCGCCCCGGGGCCTCCCCTCTCGGCCATCGGCCGGAACCTCGGATGTCCTCGGGCCGCCCCGGCGGGAGGAGGCCGGAATTGGGCCTGGGGCGGGCCATCTCACCTGCGCTGTGGCCGCGCTCCGGGGCCTCCCGGCGGGCTCCGCAGCGGCAGCTGGGGCCGGGCCTGGGCCCGGGGCGCGCCCCCCTGCGCCTCGGCCTCGGCCTCCGCCTCTGCGGCCTCCGCGGCCTCCGCCTCAGCAGCAGTGGTAGCCGCGGCGGCCATTCATTGTGGGCCAGGCCGCCCCAGCCGAGCGCCGAGGAAGCGCACGGCGCAGCCGGCAGGGAGGAAACGGCCTCGGCCCCGCCCCTTAGGCAAGCTTAGCTGCGCTCCGAGCGCTTTAGTTCTCGCCGGCTTCATCCAGGCGCTCTCTTCTGTGGACTCCTAGTTAGTTGGGCGATTATGGGACGGTTTGCCCTGTTTGCTGTAACATGAAAACAGTGACTAACGACTGTTGTTCCAGACACAGTTTTAAGCTCTTTGTGGAAATGAGGTTTCATGGAACGGAGGAAACTCGCTCAAGATCACACAGTGGAAAGTGATTGAATGCCACAACTTTTAAACGGAGGCTCAAGAGGTCAATAAACCTAAGATTTAGGGTCCTTACGCGATGCGGAGTTCTGTTAGCATTTTGCACTAACTTGGATAATTGTGTTTTATAACGTTAAAGCAGTCTGGCAACTTTTCAGATGGAGAAAGCACTGGACTGGAGAGAATACTCGGCGAGTGAGAGTGTGTACGGCTCTTGCCATATATAGAGTTAAGTTCCCAGCACCCATGTCAGGTGGCTCACACTGTTGCCGTTAACTACAGGGGCCATCACCTCTGCTCTTTGGGGACTTGCACACAAGCGCACATACACAGACGTAAAAATAAAATAAAGCTAAAACAAAACAAGTACTGCCAGCCCTGGTAATTAATGTCTATAATATCAGCATCTGGGAGACTGAGGCAGGAAACTCCCAACGAGGTTCAGTGCCGCCCTGAGCTACATAGTGAGTTCCAGAACAACCTGGACTGAGAGTACCTTCTACATTCCATTGAGAGAGAACTTGCAAGGCGAGCTAAGACAACTCACACCACGGATGGCCACACTTTCCTGCCTTCGTATTCAGAGGACTTACTGTCTACGTGGCTCCTCCGCACACTTCCCAGACATTCGATTATTTAATCTTTGCCCTTTTTTGGAAGCAAGATTCTTACTTATAGGTAAGGGAAAGGAGAGCCTTACATTTTAAGTAACTTGCCTAAGAGTGTGTGGTAAAACAGATTCAAAGCCAGCGAATCCTATTCCAGAGCCCGAGTTAACCTGCAAGTTGTACACAGGAGACAACTTAAAATGCCAACTTCCTCAGTTTTTTTGTCCGAAACTAAACGGCAATGAAATTCCCTTGTAGAAGAATTGCATTATTGAAAATCATCCAAGTAGTCTATTCCGCGCAGTCCTTTCCTGGAAGAATATTGGTCCTGGTCGCCCACCGTAAGTAGTGTAGCTAATTGGCCAATTATTGTCATGTGATCGGCCCGCCCTCTTTGCCAACATGGCCGCTCCCAGGTTCTAATGAGGGAAGCGTGCACCGCGACTTGTTGGGTCTTGTGAGCAGAGAGGTGAAGCGGCCCGGGTGTGTGTGTTTGGGTGGATGGGTGGGTGGGGATGGGTCTGCGTCGCTGGCTTCAGGCTCTTCTGGGTCCAGTGCCTTTGGAAACGCAGGCCTTATCGAGGCCACTGGGTTTTAGGTCCTACTTTATAGATGTGTAGGCCACCCCCGCCCCGAAATGCAGCAGTCTGACCTCCCTGTGCCCTTTCCCTTCCCTTGGAACCGGTAGGAGGGTTGAGGCGCCTGTGGATGTCCCACGCGAGGGCGATCCTGTGGTTAAGCCGCCCTCTCCATCCGGCCCGCATCCTCTGTAGAGCTCAGTTCATGGAACAGAAGGCCCAGGGGCCACCCTCTCCGCCTACGATGGAGAACGGCACACAGCCTTGCGAAGAGCGCCCACCCGCGGCCCCGGAGGCGACTATCACCGAGGGCGCCGCCAAGATCGTCTTCCCCAACGCCAACGAGGTTTTCTACAACCCAGTGCAGGAGTTCAACCGGGATCTGACGTGAGCAAGAGTCAGGGGTCAGCTTGGCCAAGGGGAATGGGTCAATGAGGTAGACAATATTGTGGAGTATCACTGCGGGACGCGAGCTACTCGAAGGCCAATATTCGGGAGGGAAGAGTTGGTAGGAAGGAGTAAGTCAATTTTAATCCAAGGCCAGCATCTTGAAAGATGAAGGCATGCACCGGGGGTTTTATTGCAAGGGACAAGTTATATATGCCTTTTAGTGTTCTCTGGTGTTCAAGGTGTGTGACTCCCCATTTTCCTTTTCTTTACAACTCGGTGGTGGACTCGACTTCGCAGAGCTGGTTCCTGTAGTTGTATTCACACAGCCTTGTTACTTTTCTGCAAGTCCAATTTCACATCAATTTATATGCTTTGAATTGAGGGCTGAGCCAACCTTGAAAAGGTCACTATCAGGTTTTCTGGGTTTAACGATCTAAAGCGACAACAGTTAACATCTTAGCCTTTGAGGTGGGACTCCTCTTTATCTAGAGTTTGGTGCAACAGGGAGGACATTTTGCATTAGGGAGGGACAAACACCTTTCAAGAACTTTAAAGGGAGGATTTCAGACCTGGGCCACAGCTAACACCCTGGCATAGGGGGGGTTTGCAAGCTGACCCTCCCCTGCCATCCACTCTTCCAGATGTGCTGTGATCACTGAGTTTGCTCGAATTCATCTTGGGGCCAAGGGAATCCAGAGTAAGTGGAGGTTCGGGCCTGGGGGTGGGGGCATGTCACATAAAGCTCACTTCCCACTCTTTCCGCTCTCTCTTTGGGCTCCTGAATGCTCTGGGTTCTCTACTCCTGCCTTTCTCCCAGGGCTTGGGGAAAGACTTTTCTGCCATGTCGTCAGGATTTTGATGATTTGAAAGTTAGGGTGAAATTTCTTAAGAGGAGCGTTGATGGTAGTGTCTGGTTTATGCCTGGGTGACTGCAGTCAAGGTGCCAGGAGAGAAGGACTTGCAGAAAGTGTCTGTGAACTTGTCCGAGCAAGAGGAGGAAAAGGCTGAACAGGAAGAGAAGGAAACCCTGGCCTCAGGAGAGCCACCTCGGACAGCTGCCGTCGGTGAGATCTGTGAGGTAGGGCCTGAGTATGCAGGGGCAGCTCGGGGGTCTGGGTGACAGGAAAGAGCCACGGAGCTATAGAGGGTGCTTGTGGGAGATCCACGGGAGCCCAGAAGAAAGATGGAGACCTGAGTGTCAGCCAGGGAAAAGTACATGCCAAGAAAGCCTTAAGACCTGAGTTTGATCCCCAGAATCCATGGTGGAAGGAGAGAACTGACTCAGTAGTAAGTGAAAACTAAAAAAGAAGCAAGGCACGTCTTCGCTCACTTCTAACAGGAAGGTCTACGAGTGCTGGAAGGCCTGGCAGCCTCCGGTCTGCGCTCCATCCGGTTTGCCCTAGAGGTTCCTGGCCTTCGGTCTGTCGTTGCCAATGATGCCTCTGCCCGGGCTGTAGAGCTCATGAACCGAAACGTGCACCTCAACGGTGTGGCACATCTTGTCCAGCCCAACCAGGCAGATGCCCGGTAGGTTGACTGATTGTTGTTGTTGTCGTCATTGCGGGGTGGTACTAGAAATGGAACCCAGGACTTTGTGCATGCTAAGCAATAGCTTCCAGTAGGTTCTAGTCAGGCCTGCCTTCGAGCCTGCAACTTACACCTGGAATGAGGCTAACTGGGGACAACCTGGTTGGGTTAGCCTCTTCGAACTCTAATTCCCTCATTTCTAAAAGAATAGTAATTTTACAGGAGTTATACAATGCTATTTTTCTAATTTTTATTTTATTTCTCTGGTTTGAGAAAGTACCAGTAGGTCCCCAGGCTTGTGTTGGAAGTGCTTGTACCCACCCAGCCATCTGGAGAGTCGTCCTCTGAGCCTGTCATGTGCTGAAATACATAGTCCAGAACTAGCTTTGTAGAAGATGACCTTGAATATCTTAGAATTTAAAAAACGTCTACTTATTTTATGTGCATGAGTGTTTAGCCTGCACATGTGTGCCTGGTGCTCTAAGGTCAGAAGAAGATTCCAGACGCCCTGGAAAGGGAATTAAGTTGTGAGCCACTGGGTTCTGGGAAATGCGCTCAGGTCCTGCAAAATCAACAGGTGCTCTCAACCAGGGAGCCAGCTCTCAGGCCATGTTTATTTTATATTTATTTTATTCGTTTGTTTTTCAAGACAGGGTTTCTCTATGTAGCTTTGGTGCCTGTCCTGGAACTCACTTCTGTAGACCAGGCTGGCCTCGAACTCACAGAGATCCTCCCGATTCTGCTTCTCCAGTGCTGGGACTAAAGGCATGCATCACTACCACCTTGCTATTTTTTTGTTTTGTTTTATCTTGTTTTAAATTTTTAAATTACCTTTGTTTGGTTTGTGTGTTTGTATGTGTGTGTACATGCAGTTTACAGCAGTCATATCTTTCCACGTGTGGGTCTGGGGATAAAAGTCCTATCCTAGGTGGCCCTGACCTTATGTAGCCCTGACTGGCCTGAAACTCTGAGATCTGCCTCCCAAGTGCTGGGATTGCTACCACCGTACCTAGCTCTGACGGTGAATTTCTGATACTTGAGTCTTTCTTTACTGCGTGCTAGGATTACAGGTGCACGGTACCGCACCTGGTTTATTCAGTAATGGGGATCAGATGGAGCCCCAAGCCAGGTAAGCACTCTACCAATGGAACTACATCCCAGCACGCAAAGCCTCTCTCGGTGAGATGCTGTCTTGTGTAGCTCATGCTGGTCTCTTAATAACTGTACTGTGTAGTTGTGACCATGAACTATCCATCGCCTGCCTCCACCTTTGTGCTAGGATTACAGGCTTGATTGCAAGATTTTTGGTTTTTTTTTTTTGTTTGTTTGTTTTAATGGTCTCACTTTGTAGTCCTTTATGGCCTGGAAGTCATAGAAATCCAGTTGCCCCTGTCTTCCCAGTGCTGGGGTTAAAGGTATGAGTTAGCACACGGCCCCTAGCAGGATTCTTAAATAATAGAAGTGTACTGTCCAGACTCTGTACAAAGGTGCTGTTTAATGATGAGAACTGGGACTCACTACAGGGATTTGTTTTGACACATGGTCCCACCAATTTGAACTCATGGTTTTCTTCAGTTTTCCAAGTAGTTGAGATTATAAATTTATACCAGGAATCACTTTCTTTTCTGACATGTTAAGCATGTATTACACTGCCAGTCTGTCTTGCCTCAGGCTCTTTCTGGAGCCTGCTTCCACTCTGTCGCCAAATGCCTGCCCTTTGTCTTGTTTTTAAATTTTAAATATTTTATGTATCTGATTTTGCCCGTACGTATGCATGTACACCAAATGAATGTCTGAGGAGGGCTTTGGATCTCCTGGAACTGGAGTCGTGGGTCGTTGCCAGCCACCTTGTGGGTTCTGGGCACTGAATGTGGTTTCTTGCACAAGGAGCGAGGGTCCTTTAAAAGCCGTTTCTCCTGCTATGTAGACCAGGATAGCCTAGAACTGACAGATTTGCCTGCCTCAAGGGCTGAGATTAAAGGTGCACACCCGGCTTTTGAAAAATTTGTTGTGACTATAATGCTGTGTGTTTGAATAATCATATGATTTGAGATTTGAGTGCCTTGTTTTAAAAAATCAGTCTCTTACATGTATTTGTTTATTTGTTTTTATTTATTTATTTATTTATTTTAGGCAGGGTTTCTCTGTAGCTTTGGAGTGTGTCCTGGAACTAGCTCTTGTAGACCAGGCTGACTTTGAACTCAGAGATCCACCTGCTTCTGCCTCCTGAGAGCTGGGATTAAAGGTGTGTGCCACCACTGCCTGGCACATGCATTTACGTATGGAGGGTACACTTGCCACAGCTCAGGTTAGTTCTCTTCCTACCATGTGTGCCCTAGGGAGTCAGGTTGTCAGTTTTGGTGGCTAAGTCATCTCTCTATACCCCCTCAATTCACTTTAAAAAATTTTTATTTATATATGTGTCTGTGTAAATGTATGCACCTTTGTGCAGGTACCCACAGAGGCCAGAAGAGGGTGTCTGATCCCTTGGAACAAGTTAGGCAGGTATAAGCGAGCCAACTTGTGTGCTGTGGACTAAACTTGTGTTCTCTGGAAAAGCAGGAAGTGCTCTTCTGAGCCAGCTCCCCATCCCTGCCTCCCCCCCCCCCTTTTTTTTTAGGCAGGGCCTTAACTGTATAGCAGAGGAAGTCTCAAGCTCATGACAGTCCCTAACCTCAGCTTTACAGCTGCAGGGATTCCAGCTGTGTGATATGGGGCTTGCCAGCACATTAGCCTTGGGTTCAGTTGAGGAACTGGTGTCTGTAGATTACCCTAATGGTACAGGTGTGTTATCACCCTGCTGGGCTTGGTAATTATTTTTGTCATGAGAACATTGTACTAAGATACATGAAGATTGTTATATCAATGGGTAGAACTGGAGAGAGAATTCATTGCTTGCTTACCCAGAGGACCTGAGTTCTGTTCCCAGCAACATCAAGGCAGCCCCCAGAGATCTAACTCCCTTCTCTGTCCTCCAAAGACACCAGATATGTACATGATGCACAGGCATTGTGCAGATAAAACACCTGTGTATACTAAACAAATCATTTTTTTTAGATGTCACCAGTTAAGAGATGCTAACTGCTGTTGATTGATTTGGCTTTCAGCTCAGGGTTTTTCCAGCTCCCTGGAGTCTACAGGCGTATGTGTCATCAAAACCGGTTCTGCTCAGTAGCATTTTTGCTGCTGTTGGTTTGCATTGGGCATGATCTCAGTTTCCTGGGCTGGCCTTGAACTTAGAATTTTCTTGCCTCAGCCTCACAATAAGCTAGGTCTGCACTACCAGGCCTGGCACAGACCCGTTTTCTATTTATTTATTTATTTGTTTGTTTGTTTGTTATGTATACAGCATCCTGACTGCATGTATGTCCACACGCCAGAAGAGGGCACCAGATCTCATTACAGATGGTTGTGAGCCACCATATGGTTGCTGGGAATTGAACTCAGGACCTCTAGAAGAGCAGACGGTGCTCTTAACCACTGAGCCATCTCTCCAGCCCCCCAGACCCATTTTCTTGCTTCCCTTATTTATTTGTTTATCTTTTACTTAGTGTCTGTGTGGTCGTGTGTGTATTACAGCAGGCAAGTAGTTCCCTTCCACAGTTTGTCCAACTGCTGATAGGTGTGTTTGTCCACTGAGCCAGCTACGTTTGTGATTGTGTGTGTGTGTGTGTGAGAGAGAGAGACAGACAGACAGACAGAGACAGAGAGAGATTTGTGAGTGTAGATACTGAAGAGGTCAGGGAGAGAGAGAGACACATGGATTTGTGAGCATAGGTACTGAAGAGGTCAGAACAGGGTGTCCAGGGTAGTCGTGCTGAGTCATCTCTGCATGGTGCTGAGAACCAACTTAAGTCTTCTGTAACAGCAGCTTTCTGTCTTACTCACTGAGCCACATCACCAGCCCCTACAGTGCAGTGTCTTTATAGCTACAAGAGCCTAGGGACGGTCCTTCATATTGGCTGTTATTCGTCAGAGTTATAGGTGGGGAGATTGAGACCTATGTAAAGCAGAAAAATCTTTTGGTTAACAAATGGCAAAAGGAAGCCAGACATAGTGGTGAATGCCTTTAATCCCAGCACTTGGGAGGCAGTGACCAGGCCGATCTCTGTGCGTTCAAGGCCAGCCTGGTCTACAGAGTGAGTTCATGGACGGCCAGAACTACATAGTGAGACCTTCTCAAATAAAACAGAATTGAACAAACAAACTGCAAATAACTAAAGGGGTTGGAGTTTAGCTCAGTGTCAAAACACTTGACTAGCATGCATGAAACTCTGGGTTCCATCCCTATGGCAAAAAAGGATACAGAAAACCCCAAATGGCTAAGCTGGCCTGAAATTCAAGGCCAAAGTCAGTTTGCCATAGGGGACAGGGCAGGGGCTTGGTTTAAGAGGCTGAGAACCTGAACCCCTCACATCTAGGATGCTGATGTACCAACACCAAAAGGTGTCTGAGCGTTTTGATGTCATTGACCTGGACCCCTACGGCAGTCCTGCCCCCTTCCTGGATGCAGCAGTGCAAGCCGTGAATGATGGAGGTGAGGCTCGCCCATAGCATCTAGAATGCCCAGGCAGGTGTGGGGTCGGGGTGTTTGGAGGTCATCACTGCCCTGCCCCTCTCCACAGGTCTTCTGTGTGTCACTTGCACGGACATGGCAGTATTGGCAGGGAACAGCGGAGAGACGTGCTATAGCAAGTATGGAGCCATGGCCATCAAGAGCCGGGCCTGCCATGAAATGGTGAGAGTCCCCCCCACACCGAGCTCCCTGCACTGATGACCTCCTCAGTGCCCTCGGATGGCCAGGACTGGTCCAGCCCAAGCTGTGACATGACTGGCAAGCAGATCCTTAACATCCTTTGCCAATGGGCAGGAGTGGTTAGACAGTCATTTTTTTTCTCCTAGCATTCTATAGTATAACCTTAAAAATAAATATTTTGTTGTTGTGGTGGTGTATGCCAGCATTTGGTGGGCAGAGCCAGGTGGATCCCTTGAGACCAGCCTGGTTTAAATAGAGAGTTCCAGGGCAGCCAAGGCTATACCGTGAAACCCTTTCTCAAAAAAAAAAAAAAAGTTTTATGTAGCATATATGTGTGTGTGTGTGTGTATAATTACACAACACACGTATTTTGTGTGGAGGGGGCATGTGTGCCATGGTAAACATGGAAGTCAGGACAGCTTCCTAGAGTCCATTCTTTGCTTCCATCATTCGGGTCGTGTATCAGTCCGTCTTCATGGCAGGTGCCTTTGCACACTGAGCATACTAAGTATCCCAAGCAGGGCTCCTTCTGCAGCTATGTCTCATGTGCTGAATTTTAGGTGTAGCACTCAGAGTGAAGCTGGGTTTTCTTTTTTTAAGATTTATTTATTTTATGTGTGTGAGTGCTCTATCTGCATAGACAACTTTATGCCAGAAGAGGGCATCAGAACCCACTATAGATGGTTGTGAGCCACTATGTGGTTGCTGGGACCTCTGGAAGAGCAGCCAGTGCGCTTAACCAGTGAGCCATCTCTCCAACCCCGAAACTGGGTTTTAATGTTCTGCCTGGGAATGGACCTTGTGCATGCAAGGTGCTCTGCCACCGAGCCACACCCCAACACAAGAAATCATGATGTTGAGGGTTTGAGATAGGCTTTTGTGTAGCCTAAGCTGGTCTTGAGCTTGCTATTGTAGCTGAAGCTAACCTTAAACTCCAGACCCTCCCATTCACCTCCCAAATGTTAGGACAAAAAATATCCTAAGAAAACATTTTTTTTCAAGGTCTGAGTTCTAATCCTGGCTTAGTTGGTCACTCTGACTTCACCTTTCTGGGCCTTACTTTTGCATCTGCAGAGCAGCTGTGGTCATGGCACCTACCCTGCGTGGTTGCTATGGGGAGGAAAAGCGGTGCGGGGAGGCAAAGATTCCGTAAGGTCTCTTGCTGTCTCGTGAGCTGCACAGCGCCACCACCTTTTTCATGTCATGAGGCTGGAAGCTGCCCCTGATAACACTCCCATTGTCTATAGTGAAGACGTACTCTCAGCTTGGGTTAAATCACTGGCGTAGGCTGCAGCCATGTAGTACCAGCCACGGAAATGGAGGAACAGAAAACACTGTTGTCCAGTGTCCCACGGCCAGGAAATGTGTGCATTTCCAAGCTTGTTCTTCCCAGTGCTGATGCTCACCCCTGCCACCAGGCCCTGAGAATTGTGCTGCATAGCCTGGACCTGCATGCCAACTGCTACCAGCGCTTCGTGGTGCCACTGCTCAGCATCAGCGCTGATTTCTATGTCCGGGTTTTCGTGCGCGTTTTCACAGGCCAGGCCAAGGTTAAGGCCTCAGCCAGGTAAGCCCTGCAGAGGGAACCTGATGAATTGAGGGAGGAGCCGAGTCTTGCCCTAGGGGACCTTCTTGGTGTCTGAAAAGGGACTGAGTTGGTCTGAGGGAAGAGTTGAGATGTAGTGACCACATCAGGAACTCATGGCTTCTCCTGGGCTTCCCCAGCAAGCAGGCCCTGGTGTTCCAGTGTGTGGGTTGTGGAGCCTTCTACCTGCAGCGTCTTGGCAAAGCATCAGGAGACCCTGGTGGCAGGTGAACAAGGGTGTTTTGGATTGGAAGGATGTCTAAGGTCTCCCTCTTCCAGCAGCCTCTCCTCAAACTGCCTCTCTTTACAGGGTCAAGTTCTCTGCAGCCTGTGGTCCTCCAGTGACTCCCGAGTGTGAACACTGTGGACAGCGACACCAGGTGGGCCCAGGTCAGAGAGGCAGTGGACCAGGGTCCTAGCGCACATGCATTCATGCCCCTTGCTCATCTGTACGCCATGTTTTCACAGCTTGGAGGCCCCATGTGGGCAGACCCCATTCATGACCTGGACTTTGTTGGCCGAGTTCTTGAAGCAGTGACCACTAATCCTGGCCGCTTCCACACCTCCAAGCGGATCCAAGGTGTCCTGAGTGTTGTTACTGAGGTGTGAGCTGGATGGATATAGGGAAGGGACCCCCACACAGGGAGGGTACCCTTCTGTGCCCGCCTTCCTTCCAGCAGCCCTGATGCTCCATGTTTACCTCTCAGGAACTTCCCGACGTCCCTCTCTACTACACACTGGACCACCTGAGCAGCACCATCCACTGTAACACACCCAGCCTCCTGCAGCTTCGGTGAGGGCCTTTGGGGGCAGCTTGGACCATCAGAGTCTAGTGTGTGCCTGTGGCAGAGCTGAGAGGCCATGAGCCCTACAGCGGATGCTTTGTTCTTTAATTCTTATGTATGTGTGTTTTGCCTGCACGTGTACAAATACACCATGTGCATGACTAAGGAGGCCAGAAGGAGGTGTCAGATTCCCCAGGCTCAGAGTTACAGGGAATTGTACACTGGGATGTGGACACTGAGATCCAAACCCAGAGTCCTCTGCAAGATCAGCAAGTGCTCTTAACCACTGAGTCATCTCTCCAGCCCCCGAAAGGTGCTTTTGACATCACAGTCAGTGACATGTCTTTGCTGTGGAAGAAACAAGCATGCCATTCCACGTGGCCTGCTTGTGGTCTAACCTCTGCTTGTGGTCTAACCTCTGCTTGTGGTCTCTGCACCCAGGTCAGCTCTCCTCCACGCCGGCTTCCGAGTCTCTCTCTCCCACGCTTGTAAGAATGCAGTGAAGACAGACGCTCCCCCACAAGCTCTCTGGGACATCATGCGTTGCTGGGTGAGGGCAGGTGACCCCACGATTCAAGGCAGGAGGACATGGAGGGGAGGGTGACTTGGGTGCACCTCAGGCCTAGCCTCTCTTCCACCTCTGTCCCCAGGAGAAGGAGTGTCCAGTAAAACGGGAACGGCTGTCAGAAAGCAGCCCAGCATTCCGGATTCTGGCTGTGGAGCCCAGGTACAGACAAACATGGAGGAGGGGACAGGCTACCCCCTGGGCATAGCAGGTGCATGTGCGCAGAAGACAGACACTTCGAGGGGAATCCAGAGCCACTGTCCCACCTTCTGCCCTTCCCACTCTTCTCTGCATCAGCTATTCTTCAGCCTTACGTATCTGTGAGTGTCTGGGTCAGAGGAACCTTCCATGGCTCTCTCCTCATAGTGGCCTGAACCCTGCACAAAGTCTGTCCTGCCTGGGCCCTTTGCCTGGGCCCTTGTCTCTCACTTCAGAGAAGCCTTCTGGACTGGACCACCCTATCCGGCACTGCATCCTGACTTAGGTCTTCTACCACAACAGTGACAGAGTAGCATGTCCTGACACGGGATTATTATTTCTTTGTGGTGCTGGGGATGGAACCTGGAGCCTTGTGCATGCTGGGCAAGTCTCTACCTGGGTTCACACCTCTGGCCCGAGTTACTTCTGATTTATCTTGTCTTGTCGATTGTCTGTTTCTGATGCTGCAAAGCCAAGCTCCATTGGGTCAGATCCAGGCCACTTTGTCAGAAATTCCCTAGGAAATCCAGGTGTTGTTAGACAATGGGAGAACTCTGAGCCTGGTAGACCTGTGGTGCTGCCTCATGGGTGGGCAGGTTCTGAGGCTGTGTTCACCCTGCATGGCTGCTGCCTCCAGCCCCCACCCATTTGTCCAGGCTAAAGGCCAACTTCAACATCCGGGAAGATGCCAACCCCAGCTCCCGCCAGCAAGGACTCAAGCGCTTCCAGGCCAATCCAGAAGCCAACTGGGGCCCCCGGCCCCGTGCCCGGCCAGGGTGAGTGCAATGTTGCAGAGATGGGGCTTGGCTAGGGTGGGTTGAGCGAAGGAAAAGTAGGGTACCAGCCTCTGTCTCTGCATGGGGGCAGGGCAGCAAGTAAAGATCCAGAGGAGAAACGGAGGCTGCTACAAAATAAGCGGAAGGAGCCAGCTGAGGGCCCAGCCCAGAGGGCAGCCCGCCTCAAGACATTTCCTTGCAAACGATTCAAGGAGGTGATTCCCTTCTTCCACCCTCCCTGCCACAAAGCGGGGGGTGGGTGGGGGGGGTGTAGGGGGGGGGCAGGCTGGCTGGCACAGCTGCGGCTGGGAGCTGAGGAAGGAAGCCTGGAGCTCCACACTCTCCCTTTCCCCCCCCACAGGGCACCTGTCAGCGAGGGGACCAGTGCTGCTACTCACACAGCGCTGCAGCGCCTGTGGTCTCTGCTGATACTCTCCTCACAGACTGTGCAGAGACCACCTCCAAGATCTCCCCTGGACCAGAGGCTGCTGCTGGGGGCACTGGTGGGCCAGGTGTAGACTGAGACAATAAAGAGATGTCACTTTCTGCTGGTTGTCATTTTGAATGGGGAGGTTGTCTGCCTGAGGGACTCTTCCTGTCTGGGTCCTTATTCCTGCCTGACGGCAGCTTGAAGTCTGACCTGGAAATTGATCTGGCTGTTCAGGAGAGCAGTTCATCAGGTGGCCACAGGGCGGCAGCTGCAAGCATGCTCGCCTGTCACCCGCCTGTCACCCTGTGCTGCCTCCCCTCTGACAATCCTCCAGGCATTTCCCCCAGCACCCCACTAGTCCCCCTGAAGTCTCTTATTGCCTGGTGTCTTGGGCCTTGCTCTCTCCAGTTGGTGTGGTGGCGGAAGCCAGACCGGAAGCAGGCACTCTGTGCATCCGCTCCAGACCAGGTGCTTCCTGCCCTGCCTGCTCTCAATAGGGATGTGACTGCTGAGAACACAAGCAGAGCAGGCGGCTGCCCAGACGCCCAGTGAAGAGGCTCTGTCCCCTTCCTCTGGAGCAGAGGGTTAGTAATGCTGAGAGGAGAGCAGGGGCATAAGCACACTTCAGCCGCTACGAAGGGAGGCAGTTCACCAAATACATGGGGCAGGCCTGTTATACTACATAGAGCTCAGCTCCTCTTGGAAGCCTTTTTTTTTTTTTTTTTTTTTTTTTAACTCAAGAGACAGGGTTTCTCAGTGTAGCTCTGGCTGTCCTGGAACTCTCCGTAGACCAGGCTGGCCTCTGCCTCCCAAATGCTGGAACTAAAGGCATGAGCCAACATTCCTGGTCTTGGGAGCTTTCTGTGGGGTTTCCAGGACTTTGTTGTTGTTAAGATTTATGTACTTTTATGTATATAATTTTTCCCTGCATGCATGGATGTATGTGCACCATGTGCTTCTCTGGTACCCTCAGAGTTAAGAGGGTGTCAGATCCCCTAGAACTGGAGGGAGCTAGGAATGACGATTGTGAGCAACATGTGGCTCTTAGTAACAGAACCTGAGTCCTCTGCAGGACCAGCAAGTGCTCTCAACCACTGAGCCAGCTCTCCAGCCCCCAGGGTTCCAGAATTCAAAATATCACTCCAGAATACCTGCCAGCAAGGGACAGCACCCCATTGTGTGGCCTGCCTGGCATCTCTTTTTTTTTTTTTTTTTTTTTTTTTTTTTGCATTGGTGTTTTGCCATGTATGTCCATGTGAGGATGATCTTGGAGTTACAAACAGTTGTGAGCTGGCATGTGGGTGCTAGGACTTGAACCCAGTTGCTCTGGAAGAGCAGTCAGTGCTCTTAACCACTGAGCCATCACTCCAGCCCCCTGCCTGGCATCTTAGGGGGCCTTGGAGCAGCTCTGGGAAACAACTCTTGACACTCTGGATTCCACCCCCCTGAACTTGGGAAATAACCTTGGAAATGCCACAGGGTTCAGGACACCGAAGGACCACATCGCCAGAACTATCTCCTGGAGCCCTATTCCTGGGTGTGTGGGGGGTAGGGAAGTCCGCAGGGGATGTGTAAAAAAGAGGAACTAGGCTGGAGGCTGGGGCCCTTGGGTCATGGGGCCTCAGAGGACCGGAAAGGGGCCCCTTCCACCCCCCTCAGCACAGGCACTAGGCAGGGGGTGGGGTTCAAAGCCAGAATAACCGCAGAGGACACCAGAGGCAGCCTTGCCTCATTTCCTCTTTGCATGAAGAGTTCGGTTCCAGGGTCTCCTGAGGGCTAGGGTCTTCCATTGCCTAGGGGAGCAAGCAGCAAGCCCTGGGGGGGGGACTGCCAGTACTGGCCACCGTGGGCCAAAGGGTGCGCGCTCCCGTGATCCCTGCCTGCTGGTTTCCTCCGGGGTCAGTGCAGCTCCTTATCAGGCGCGGCCAGGCAGTCAGACCCTTATCTGCACGGGCCCAGCATCCTCTGGCCTCTGCGCCAGGGGGTAAGAGGGAGGAAGCCAGGCTGTCGGGGGTGGGGAAAAGGCGGGTCGGTCCAGGAGCCGCTCACTTTCTCTTGAGGTTACCCACTACGCCGCCGCCGCCTCCGAGACTCGCTCAGGCCCTCCGGAGCCCGGGAGGTGGCGCAGCCCAGCTCTGAGGCCCAACGGGACCACCTGGGGCACACTGACCGGACTGGACAGTGGAAACCGCCTCCTGGCCTGGATTGACAGCCCTGACCACACAGCACTCCAGACTGCGACAACTGCTACAGGGTAAGAAGGACGCTTTGAAAGTTCGGAGGGAGAGTTTGCGCCTGCACTCTGCGCTCATTCGTTCATTTATTCATTCATCCCCTGGGACCCACTGAGGAACCAGGGGAATCTCTCCAGCTGCGGAAGATAGGGCGGAGAGGTGGGGAGTCACGCACTAGCAGGACACTCCAGACCCTGGAGTGTGCCCAGCACACACTTTATGTAGGGTGCAAAAATATCTGGATGCTGATGAGGCTAGGGATGGTGAGAGGAACCTTGAGCAAGGGTGGAGGCTTCAGCAACAACCATGGAAAGGTGGTATAGGTTTCAGGAGTTAAGTTAGGGGATCCCTACTGTGCCCCGGCTGCTGGAAGGAGAGAAACTGGCTTAGAGGCAAGAAGCCCTTTACAAACAACTCTAAGCAGGGTTAATGCTGTCTAGCACCTAGTAGACACCCCCTCTTGTGGAGAAGGTTCCCCCTTCATGTCTTGCAGTAGTTTCTGGACCCATTCATCTGCCTTTGACTACTGAACTCACAGTCTCTCTCTCTCAAGGTGCTTTCATATTGAAGCGCTCACTTAGGTGAAACACGTGGGAGAAACATGGTCTCTGGCGGGGCCGTCTGTCCCAGTAACTCTACTCTCTTCCACAGGTTAGCATTCCATCCTTGGGGTCCATGTGCCCACCCCAGGCCCAGGCAGAGGTGGGTTCCGCCATGACTGAGAAAGTTGAGATGGTGCACGCCTCCAGCCCTGCGCCTGCACCTCCCCCTAAGCCCGCCTCACCTGGGCCCCTTCCGGCGGAGGTGGACCACCGAAACCCGGCATGCCCCCCCTGGTTGCCTCCAGGTGTGCCAGTGATAAACCTGGGTCATACCAGGCCCACAGGGGCAGCCATGCCCACCACAGAGCTGAGTGCTCTTCGGCCCTCCTTGCTGCAGTTAGCTGCCTTGGGAGCAGCTCCACCCACCCTGGCCCTGCATTACCACCCCCACCCCTTCCTCAACAGGTCAGTGGGGAGCTGGGACTGTGGGCAGCGCTGAGGGTCGGTGGGCAGGGGTTTTGCCTACAAGGCGTTCATGACACACAACACCTTACAGCGTCTACATTGGGCCAGCAGGACCCTTCAGCATCTTCCCTCACAGCCGGCTGAAGCGAAGACCAAGCCACGGAGAGCTGGACTTGGCTGAGGGTGAGTGTGTCTATGTTTGTGTACTTGTGGGTACTTGCAGCCCACGTCTGATTGACCTGTACTCTACCACAGGGAGAGGTGTTTTGTGGACCAACACAGGATAACTCACACAAGTGACAGCCAATGCAACACCACCGTACCCAACCTAGCTTGGTGGCTTATCCCTGTAATCCGTTCAGAGGCCAGCCTGGGCTACATAGTTGAGTCCCAACAAGCCAAGTGTTACAGCTAGAGTCATGGCCACAACAGGACATAGCACCCACAGGTTGACGCTCCCCAACCCGAAAACACAGTCATGAAAGAGACAACCTTGGACTAGGATCACACAGAACTATGAGACCACAATCAACCTCAGAACCCCAGCCACACAAACAACAGTCACAACCACATGCCACGAACCCACACAACCACAGCCATCAGATAGGCCACCAGTCACCCACAGGCCCACAGCAGGCAAGAAGAGAACCTCTGAAAACCCGAGGACATGCTCGCTCGGAATGAGGCCACAGGGTGGACATCAAGGCATGATCAGGCTCAGCAGCCCTGGCGTCTACACAGCCCACACTCGCTCCAAGCCCAAGCGGGTGCTGGTGGTGTTTAGTGAGGACAGCAGTGGGTGCCCTCTGGCCTGTACGCTGAAGCTATTCTTCCGGTCCTCAGGGCACCAACCCCAGAAGGTGGCTCGTCGCGTGTTCACCAACAGCCGAGAGCGCTGGCGGCAACAGCATGTTAACGGCGCCTTCGCGGAGCTCAGGAAGCTGCTGCCCACCCACCCGCCCGACCGGAAGCTGAGCAAGAACGAGGTGCTGCGTCTGGCCATGAAGTATATCGGCTTCCTGGTGCGGCTGCTGCGAGACCAGGCGGCTGTGCTCGCCTCGGGCCCCAGCGCTCCCGAGCCCCGCAAGCCACCTGCGCACCGGGGAGTAGAGAGCGGTGCGCGCTGCGGGGCCCGACACAGGGTGGAGGCTGCGTGCTCGCAGCCCGTGCTTCCTGGGGACTGCGACGGCAACCCCAATGGGTCGGTGCGACCCATCAAGATGGAGCAGACAGCCCTTAGTCCTGAGGTGCGGTGACCCAAGGCAGTGGCGCCTCGCCTGCTGCGCTGTGAACTCCCTGTAAAAGGGACTGAGGTCGCCCAGATGAGGAAACGCCCTGTAGTCCTGGAAGGGTGACCGGTGACTCGGGGGCTCCGCAGACTTTTCAGAAAAATTTCCCACAGACTACCTGAGGTGGCCTTGCTAGTGTCCTCTTCCCTGGGTCGAGGCCAGAGAACCAACAAAGCAAAGTGACTATGGGGTCCTTAGGGGTACTGAGAGAGGTAGGGAAGGGTCTGGAAGCCTTCGCATCGGCGCCCCCTGCTGGAGGCGGGAAGCCCCTGGACGGTGTATGGAGGGCCCACCCCACCGAGCCCAACTGGTTGCGCTTGATCCATGATCCTGTTAACCGCGTTATCGAAGACTCAGGCACTCTTGCATTTGTTTTTCTTTATTTCTTTATTTCACATACACATTAGCCATTCAATGGAGAAGCCGGAGAGAGTCAGGCAAAGATGGTATAACAGAAGCGCAGTGACGGGGGTGGGGCGGGGCGGGCGGAGAGGGGACAGACGGGCTGGCTGCCTACTTGCATTCCGCTAGGACACTGAAAACCCAGAAAACAAAACAGACAGTAAACTACCCTTGTTTCTTATGTATCTCAGTGCAGAGACGGGGGGGGGGGGGCAGAGAAGGGAGACCAGGCTGAAAGAGGAGCAGAGGGAAGGGGACGCTAAGGGGGAAGCACACCAAATCCATTAGTACTATATATAGAGATACTCGTATATACTGCGTTTCTTAGCCTAAGAAGAAACTTGTTTGACGGGACGGGCGGCCTTTGCGGTCCGCGATGCTGGTGCTGGTGGGGCGCACGGATCTCCCAAGAGGGGCCAAAGCGGGGGCTGGCCCCGGCTGGCTTGCGGGGGGGGGCGCCCCAGGGTGGATGGGGTTGGGGGAGCAGAGGTGGGGCTGGGGTGCCCCTAGGGCTCTCGATTGGGGGACAAAAGTTCTCATAACTTTATTGCTCCTTTATTTTTCTCTCGTGGGGGGGTCCGTTCAGCACGGTCGGGGTGGGGAAACGGTGGGTCGTCTGAGCCACCCGGCCCCTCTGGGACCCAGAGCGCGGCGTCCGCTCCGCCAGCACGGGGGTGAGAACAAGGCACTAGGTCGGCCGGCCAGCGCGGGGGCGGGTGTGTAAGGCAGTCGACAGGGCTGGTTGCGGGATAGGGTGGGGATGTGTGCCGGGCTGTGTGCGTGCGTGCGTGCGTGCGCGGGCCTGGGCAAATCGACCTGTCAGCGTGGCTGGACCTGTCCTGGAGCATCGAACCTCCCGGAGGGAGGGGAAGAGCGGTGTTACGTGGGAAGGGGTTGGGGAGGAAACTACCAACTTGCTGAGCGCGCTCCTGATTAATGCTGGTGAGGGTCAAGTTGGCGTCTGGCTCAAAGAAGGGCGCTCGGAGTGAGAAGGAAGGGAAAAGGGACGTTTGTTCGTTGGCATTGACCTCTGCGGGGGAGGGGGCCGGGGACCCCCGCCGCGCCCCAGTGCCCGGAGGGGGAGGGGGCGAGAAAGGGGAAGGGGGCGCCCAGGGAGACCCGCGGCCAGAGCAGCCCAGCCGCGGGGCGCACGCCGCTGTCCCGTTCCGTTAAACTCAACAAAGAAGGGATATGCGTGTTCCTAACAAGTGCAGAATATTTAATTGATTCATAAACGTATGTATAATAGTTTGTGGGTTTTTTAAAAACGTACTTTATAATGTAATAAGCACCAGGGTTTTTTATGTTTAATTATCTTAAAAATAATTTTCTCTCGTCCTTTTCCTTTTGATCTTGTGTTGGTTTTTTTTAAATGTCGAGGTGTTTTTGTAAAATATAAAATGTGAACGTTTTCTTCAGCCCTCCCACCGAAACCGAACGACGAAACAAATTAAAACCCCAGATTATCCTCGTCAACGCAGGAAAACGGCAAAAAACCAACCAATCAAACAAACAAACAAAAAACCCAGAGAACTATCAAAAAAAGGAAAAGAAAAAAGAAAGAAAGAAAAAAAAACACTCAGCTTTCATCCCCGCTAAGGGCAGGGCAGGCCCAGTTCTTTTAGCGTCCCCAGAGCCGCGAGGACATTACAACAAAAATAGAATTTTTTTCTTAATCTCTTAACATACAAAGATAGGAAAACTCTCTGATGCATTGCACTTGGTTCAATGAAAAAAAAAAAGGTTAATTTCCCCTATATTTTTTGTGGGTTGTTTCCTCTCCTAACACGTCCCCACATCTGTTGTCCTCATCGTCCCTCGCCTGCCCCTCACAACACCACTTGGGAAAGGAGCGCTACTCCCACCCCACCCTGGTCCTCCCGGGGGTACCTCGCCGGGCACCTTGGGCCCCGGCCCAGCTGGCCTGCAGCTTCTGACCTCGCCCGGGGCGTGTGCCCCGCAAACCCACAGCACCCGCCCGCAGCCCGACTGTCTTCGACCAACCGAAGAGGCGCACGCGGCCGGGCAGGGACCCTCTTTCGCTAGCTCTTAGCTCTGACCCTGTTTCGCCAACCGAACTGAAAAAAATCATTGCACTTTGACCGCGCGTCACGCCCGGCCCGCCCGGCCCCCCATCCTGGGGCTCCCTCCCCTCGCACAGGGAGGCCCCTCGCGGGATCTCCACCCCGGGCCCTGGACGCCACAGGGGAGGGCTTCACTCAACTTCCACGCAGCGCGCCCGCCCGGACAGCTGCCTCTCAATCCCGAGCTCCCTGCACGCGGCCATTCGCCCGCTCAGGGCCGCAGCCTCACCAACTAGATTCTCAATAAATAAAGCCCACAACCCACCCCCACGTGGTGCAATGTTGGACCAACTTTCGGAGGGTCCTGACCTGTGCTTTGTGTTTTCATACCGGAGAGGCGCAAGGCCTTGAGAATGGGCCTGGGAGGGGAGATGCAGGGAAGGAGGACTAAGGCACAGAAAGACAAGCCAGAGGGGTCCAGTCACCTTGGAGGGGGGCTGGCGTGCTCGCGTTCCCCTCCCCTCCCAGGGGGCTTCTCAGGACCCTCTGGACAAGCCTCCACCATCCCTTGCAGGAGGAGGGGGCTGGGAGGAGAGCTGCTTCCTGTGGTGTGTTATGAAATTGTTCCCAAGTTGCTCAGAGGAGTTCCCAACTGCAACAGCGAAAGACCCAAACAATGACTGCCCCACCCCTAAATAAAGAGGAAAGACATTACAGCTAAAATCTACGGAGAAGTGGCCACGGGATGTGGCGGTAAGGGAAGGGGACCAGAAAGCTCCAGAACACTCTTTTAAAAGGATGACACCCCCCCCACCCTCCACAGGAACTGAGAGTCTCGAGAGCAGGACGCCTACCTAGTGCAGGTGGAGGCAGCCTTGTCCTCCTCGCTCGGCTCCGGGGCCCTTTCTGCTCCACTCTCAGCCGGCCCCTGGAGGGCTGTGTGCGGCAAGGGCAGGGGCAGGGCAGAGGGGCGGAGCGAGGGCACCTGCATGCAGGGCTGGGGTGCGGGGCGACCTGGGGCCGACTCCCTTCACTAGGGGCGTGGCAGAGGGCAGCCCTCGCGGCCTGCGGGGATGGAAGAGGGTGCCTGTGCCGGGCTGAGCGTCCAGTCCAGAGCATTCTGACTTTTTCCTGTGTGCTGTACAGAGGGGGTCCGGCCCGAGAACTGCCCTGCGGTTCGGGGTGGGGGAGGTGGCAGAACACCCTCCATTCTGGACTCAATGCTGAATTTAGCTTAGCTACCTCCAAGGAACATCCCCTGCCCACCCCGGGGCCATCCTAGTCCAGAGCAGCAGGGGACAGAAGCCTGAGCAGAGGCTCCCAGGAAGGGCGAGAGGGAGGGGGGGGCGAAGTCCGGAGGTGAGCTCGAATGTCTACTTCCATCATCTTTATGAGCTGTTCCTCTGGGCTCCGAGGGAAGCTTAGGTCCAGCAGAGGGTGGGGGTCCCCAGGAACCACAGAGGTGGCAGACCAGCGAGCTGGCTGCTCCTTCCCGGGAAGGCCGGGCTGGTTGCATCTTTTCTTTCTGTTTGTCCTCTGCTTAGCAGAGTCCGCTTAGCATGCTTCTTTCTGCTTGGCTGCTGGTGTACAACTCGGCTGAGACCCCTTCCGAGGGCTCCCAGGACTGGGCTGCTTTGGACCGCAGGGCTACCCGGGCTGGAGGAGGGAAGGGCTGAGTGGCTGACGACGTCTAAGTTTTGCTTTTCGGTGGGGCTGGGCTGGGGGATATTTCCATGTCTCAAAATCTCTTCTCCCCCCTTTTGAGGAACCTCTTTTTAAAAATTTTTGTTGTTTCTTTGTTGATCTTAATCAGAGGAACCAGGACTGAAACGGGACCAGGAAAAAAAAAGAAAGAAAGAAAGAAAGAAAGAAAGAAAGAAAGAAAGAAAGAAAGAAAGAAGCGACAATGAGAACAGCCGGAAAGGTCCCAGCTCCCATCTCACCCGCCCCTGGCCCTATGACCCCCACCGTCTACAGTGAGCTCAGGAGGAGGAGCCAGGGTGCTGGGCAGCTGACCCCCATGGAAGAAGCCAGCTTATTCTCCCCACCCTCTGAGGGAATCCCCCCCAGACCCATTCCCCGGTGCAAGAGTCCAGCTGGCCTTCCCGTGGGCACTGTGCCCAGCGGGTGGGACCCCCATGGCTGGCACTGGCCAAGACCTGGGATCTGGCCATGTTTGCAATTGTTTAGGTTTTGTGTGGGACCTGGAAGGTGGGGAGGATGCCAGGCTGGGGCTTTTGTACCCACAGGGGATGGCGGAGTAGGGTGGGGGTGGCCCAGCTTGAGTTCTTGCTGAGTTTTCTTTCTGTCTCTTTGGATTAAAAGCAGAAATTCACGTCTGTACATCCCAGCCAACGTCCTGTCCCTCGGGCTGAAAGGCTGGGGGCAGGGAACCACATGGCTTCAGTTCCTACCGGGGGCCAGCCTGGGGGAGGGGGCCAGAGCCCACCCACCCAGCAGGATCCTGGGCCTTCAGGGCATTAGACCGGGGAAAGAGCCTGAAGCTCCCTGCGGTGGGCATTGCTTCCCTAGGAAGCCAGCAGGGGGCGCTGCGTTCCCGTATATAGGGCCCTCCTGGCAGTGAACACTGAGTACACACAGGGTGGACCCCTGGGGCTGGCTGCTTGGCAACGCCCTCCATCAAAGGCTCTACTCTGGTTTCCTGCCCAAGGGGGAGTGGAGGACTCTTCTCCAGACCTATTCCCTTGCTTGGGTATACCTGACAGTACCTTCACAACAAAATGAGGGTCCCTGGCGTTTTAACGAGAGCATCTTGGAGCTCCTTGTCACAGACTTGTGTATACAGGACCAGGTAGTGCCAACTACAGAACACACACACTAGATACTGCTTCATTCCATCCGTGTCCCAAGCCCACACTGGTGCACACACAGGATGGGTGACCTTGACCTGACGACTCATGGATCTCCAATGCGGGAAGTTTAAGGTTAAGAGCCTGTACACCTCTTTACTGCATGTTCAGAATCACGAGGAGGCAGGGCTGGATGGGAAGGTTTGTGATCTGCTTAGGTAGAGTCCAGCCTGCTAAGTTGGAGTGAAGGCACCAGGCAGTTGGAGTTGCCCACTTTTCAAAAGAAACCAGAAATCCAGGCAGAATTTCATGTGAAATTTGTCCAGCATTTAAAACACTCCTAGAACCAGCCATGGTGGTGCATGGCTTCAATCCCAGTAGGTGGATCTCTGTCAGCTGGAGGCCAGCCTGGTCTACATAGTGAGTTCCAGGACAACTAGGGTTACAGTAAGACACCCTGTCTGAAAAACAAACAAACAAACTCTCTCTCTCTCTCTCTCTCTCTCTCTCTCTCTCTCTCACACACACACACACACACACACACACACACACACACACACTCTACTGAAAGCCAGATTGGTGGTTTATTCTTGCTATCTTTGCCCTTAGGAGACCAAGACAAGAGGATTGTTGGGAATTTGAGATTACTTAGGACTTCACAGTCCGAGCCCAGAGCAAGACCCTATCTCAAAACTCTCTCTCTCTCTCTCTCTCTCTCTCTCTCTCTCTCTCTCTCTCTCTCTCTCTCTCTCACACACACACACACACACACACACACACACACACTCTCACAAACACACACACACTCTCTCTCTCTCTCTCTCTCTCTCTCTCTCTCTCTCTCTCTCTCTCTCACACACACACACACACACACACACACACACACAAAGTTTGGATCCAGGTGTGATAAAAAATTGCTAGTAATCACAACACCTAGGAGGCTGATGCGAGGGGATCAAGTTTGAGGCCAGCCTATATTATGTAGAGGGGTCCTGGCTCAAAACAAAAATAGAAAACCCATCACTACTGGGTTGGGGTGTGGCCTTACCTAGCATGCCTGAGGCCCTGGGTACCAACTCTATTCAAAACCTGAAACCATGAATATTCCAATATTGATCAGCTCACATCAGACCCTGTCCCTGAGGCTCTGGTTTGAAACTGCAGTAAGTGCCCCTGTGAAGTGGGGGTACTAAACACAAGAAACAGCAATGGAATCTGAGAGGCACAGTGTCTTGCTCCTTTAGTTCCAGCATGTAAGTCATGTGACCTGAATTTACTCCCTAAACCTACAGAAAAGTGGAAGGAGAGAACTGACTGAACGAAGCCCATAATGCATGTTACACACACTCACGTGTGTGTACATACACACACATAAAAATAAAGCTCGAGCTTCAAAGATCCTCTAGAATCTTCTGTGGCAATGGAGTCCTAGATGTGCTGTCCAGTGAGGTCACTGATACCATGGTTCATAAGATGAGTCTGGAATTTGGATTGTGAACTGAGGTGTGGAGGCTCAACCCAGGCCATCACGAACGTTAAACAAGTGCTCTTCCACGGAGCTCCTACTGTTTTCTCTAATTTATTTCAGTGCACAACACTTCCTGTGGCCAGTGGTGAGGACAATAGCAGGTGCAAAGGATGGACATCTGGAAGTGTGGGTACTGCCACAGCAAAGGGTGCTGCCTGCCAGTGATGCGTGATGCTTACAGGGTGCCCGGCAGGATGTGCACAGGAGGGCTTGCCTCCCTCTGTGGGTTCGCAAGCAGCTACCTAAAGTCCCACTTGTCCACTCATTTAAAGCCAGGAAGGGCCTGGGAAGCTGAGGTGGAAACCAGGTGGAGTGTCCTCCCAGAGTGGAGTCAGCCAGAGATCTGTGCTTCTAGCTCTGGTGTTCTCTGGGACCCAAGGGACAGCTCACATGGGCTCCTACACCACTGCTCCACTGCTCCACTGCTCTGCTTCCATGATAGACACAGGTGGGTGGAGAATACATGGGACATAGGGCCACCATACCAAGGCCCAAACTCTCCCCTGGAAGTTTCTTGTACTACATAGCCTTATAGTCTCAAGAGTGGGGGATCCTCAGGGGATGAAGATTCCGGTTTCAGGCCTAGAATGGGGACTCAGTAGTGTCTCCACACAGGCCGCAAGAGCAGGGGCTATGATCAAGCCCAGGCTGCCTTTTCTGTTTACCTCCTCCCTGCTTCTCAAGCCAGGCCCCAAACTGATTAAAACTAAGTAAAAAGCACTATTTAGGGAATGATAAAATTGCTAAAATTTTCTTTTCTTCCCTCATTCTATTGTTCTGTCTCCATCTGGTGCTCCAAGGATCAGCTAAAGTCACTGGTTACTGTGGAAACCAGTCCTGATTGTCCCCACTACAGCCGCCTGCCTGCCCCCAGGCCCAAGGGCTTCTGCTCCAGGGTGTCTAACTCCCCCCCCCCCCAAGACACACCTGCCCGATCACGGGTCCTGGATCAGCTAAGGATTCACTTCCTCACCTGCCACCGAAGGCAGTGAGGGAGAGAGAGACAAACCGTTTCCCCTGAACTTGCCTCAAACTCTGACTTGGCCTCAAAATATCCAAGTAAAGTGAGCAGAGAAAGTGAAGAAGGCAAAACTGAGAGAGAGAGAGAGGGAAGGGCTCTCAGCAGCAGCAGAGCAAGCGCACTGCACTGCAGAGCAGGGGTAGCAGAGGGGGAGAGGGAGTGAGCAATGGAACCCTGCTCCTGGTGCCAGCCCAGAGCTGGGAGGGGAGGCCCGCCTGCTGTCCCTTCCTCTGGCACCCCCTCCCACCTTCTGCCAGCAGGGCTTTCTCGGCCTCCCTGGCACAGAGCAGAGGGGGCTGGCTCCAGACCCTGCCCAGAGCCATTGTTTTTCTTCTCAACACCCCCAAGTTCAAGTTCATCTGGGTGTTACATCATGTCTGGTTGCTCCTGGAAACCAGACGGGTCAGACGTGACTCTGGGGAAAGGGGGTGGGAGGCTGGAGGGGGTTGAAGTTCCCTTCTCCTCCCCTCCTCACCACTAGGGAGCTCTGAAGTTTGAAGTTTGGCTAAGTTGTGTGTGTGTGTGTGTGTGTGTTAAAGGAAAAGAAAGAAAGAAAAGACCCTTAAACCACACACAAAACTTCCATCTACCAACTTTCTCTGGACTGGGGCCTCAGCAGAGGCGGGGCAGGAGCCAGCAGAGGTGGCCCTGAGGCTCTGAGCAGGGGTGGATTTCCCAGGGCTGAGGAAGCCGGCAAGGAAGTGTTTTTATAAAACGTACAAAAAGAAGAATATTTGTGTGCTTTTTCTGAAAGCCCTGGCCCTCTGACGTTGCCCTGGCCTGTCCCTGAGGTGGGCCTTCCCTGTGTGCCAAGGGCCCTGGGTTCAGCCTGTTATTCTCACCCTCTCTAGACATAGGCACATGAGAGACATCCGTGTGTGTGCACATGCATTCTCCAGGCAGTCTGGGGCCTCACGCTGGAGGACAAGTTTGGCTTGTCTCCTTTTGGGAAGTGGGGGTGGTGTCAATGGGGACTGGGGGCTCCAGCAGCCTGACTTTCCTCCTAATGGGACTTATGAGGACTTAGCGGAGGGGCCTCCAGGACGGCAGCCAACCCTGCCCTTGATGCCAGTCTCCAGGCATGCAGCCCACCAGCCGTACTTTGTCCCTCTCCCACCTTCATCCAGCCCACCCAGTGCCAGGGAGACAGGGAAGGCTAAGGCCTCCTTGAGCTGACCAGGGTAGGAGATCCAGGAGACAGGGTTGCCTTCCTAGTCAGTGCTTCAGCCTTCCCTCTTTGCTTTTCCTGGATGGCCCAGAGGTCTCTAGCCTTGGGTTGCCTTTCCCAGGTCCAGGGTTGTCAGAGCTAATTATCCAATTAGCTGATTAGTTAGGGAGCCTGAGGCTGCCTAGGGAGGCTGCTCAGCTGGGCAGTAGCCTGGGCACGCAACTCATAAGGAACAGCCCTCCCCAGAACCCTGGCTTCTCTCTTCATCCCAAGATGTGCCCCCCCTCCCCCCCTCCCCGGTCTGCCCTCTCCTGCATCCCGGCATCTCCTACCTGAGACTGCTGTGGGATGTTCAGAAAGTTGCCGTCCCGGGGTCCGATGCTGACAAACCGGTTGGCAGAGGAGGCGCCTGTCGTTGCGAATGCTGTGGGGAGCAGGGGGTGAGGAGAGAGGGAAAGACCAGGTCAGGCTATGAGGCCCCCCTGGGTACTGCCCCTCTGGGCGGTGGAGGAAGGGAGAGACTAGGTTAGATGTGCTGTAGGGTAAGCTGGCGGCGGGAAGGATGAGTGAGGGCTACAGTGTGGGAGGCCAGGCTGCAGGCCCTTCCGCTCTCTGACCAGGAACGCACACATACCCTCCTGCCTCAGCCTGTCAAGGCTGGGCTGAGGAAGGGCCCTTGAGGTTGCAGCTGAAGTCCCTTGGGCCTAGTTCTGTCCCCTACTGAGACAACAGTTAGCACTGAGCTCACCAGCGGAAACACTAGTTTTTCTACTTTTAGAGGGGTAGTGCAAACGTGGGAGCTGGGAAGCCTTGACCAGCCTGTCTGGGCATGGCCGCTCATCCAGGTCACCTCTCAAGCCCCACAGTCTCACTGGGGGCTGCGCCACTTACCACCTTGGGCAGTCCCACTGGTTGGCAAGTGGCTCAGGAACTCACAGGGGTCCAGTGGAGACCACGCCAGCAGGAGTGGTCACAAAAGACCCTGTGGCCTGGCTGCCTGGTGTGCGCTGTGGCAGAAAGGTCGAGTCCATGCTACTCTCTGCCCATCCGTGCCTCAGGCCAGGTGACAGAGAAAGAGGCCACAGAAAGAGCCCCAAAGCTCAGCCACCTGGGGGCAGCTGTCCAGTGCCCCAGGGGACCAAGGACCCCCACAGCCCTGAGCTCTTCTCTTCTGGGGTATTCAGCTGAACCTGACAGGCAGGAAGCAGTCCCCAGAGGAAAATAGAGTTTCACAGTTCACCTGGGATGCTCACTCCTGCTCTATGCCAGACATACCCGGGACAGGCTCGCCAGATTCTGTCCCTTCTCCAGAAGTGAGCTCCAACCTGGCTCCCGCCCCCACTCTGCCCACCTCCAGTGACTGTGGTCATGTCTAATGGCATATGCAAATGAGATGACATGGAGGGGCAGGGAGGGGGAGAGAAGGAGAGACAGAGAGCGCGAACGGACAGGAGTGTTGACATGGGCCACCCTGCCACCCACGGCTGCAGTTCCAGCTCAGATGCCTGCCCACCCCTGTGCCAGCCCGAGACAGCGCGCCGCCCGTCTTCCGCCCCTCCTGTCCTTCACGTCGGGTCTAGCTGGGACCTCTCCACTTAGATATTTCTTCTCTTCCCTTTGGCACCATTTGTCATTGGATTAAAGGAAAAAAGGAAGGGAGAGAGAGGGTGGGAAGGAGGGAGGAAGGAAGAAAAAGAAAGATGAAGTAAGTTGGGGCCCAGTGCCCTCCCTTCTCTTTGGAGCTTACAACATGGGAAAGGAATTGAGGGGAAAGAAGGGAAGGGATAGGAGGATGGGAAGAGGGTATAAAGGAAAAGAAAAAAAAAGAGGAACAACAAGAAATCGAATGGGAAACTGAGGGAAGAAGGGACTGGAAAAGCGCCTCCTGCATCTTCAGAGGCCCAAGGGCCAGATGGAGGTGAGGGGACAAGGCAAAAAGAGGATGGTGGTGGCGTCACCTTGTGGTTACATTTAATTTCTTTTTCTTTTTTTTTTTTTTTTTTTTTTTTTTTGGTGTGTGTAAGGGAACAACGAAACAACAACAACAAAAAAAATCGAAAAACAAAACCAAAAAATCAAAAAAAAAACCAACAAAAAACAAAAACAAAAGCAGCAATCAGGCATGAAGATGGCATGGCTGTGCCTCCCGCCCCCCCACCCGCGCCAGCACCCCCGGCCCAGTGCCCCACTGCACTCTCCCTCCCGCCCCCCAGGGGGGCCTGGGCCAGGGCCTGGCTGGGAGCAGTGGGCAGGGCTCATGGGGTGCTGGCTGGTGTAACTGAGGCCCAGGAGGCCATGGCCAGGGTTCAACCCTGCTCATCCTTTGGGAGGCTCTGAGGCGCTCTGGGGAGGGGCTTTGTTGGGAGGGGGCGCTCCTCTTTTTGCAGTGGAGACTGTGTAGATGGGCCAGGGATGCTGGGCGCTGTGGTTTCGGTTTCATCGTCCACTTACAAGGTGATGGAGGAGTCAAGGCGGCGCCGTCTGGGGCCGTGCTGGTGGTTTTGGAATCAGGCATAGGAAGGGGCACAGGTCTGGCCACTGGAGGCGGCGGCGGTAGCAAAAATGACCCCGGGACTTTGCCCTGGCCGCTACCGTTGGGCTGCGAACAACATAAATAGAGTGACGCATGAAGGCACATCACACACAGACACACGCTCCCCTGCGCGGCCGGCCACTTGCTCCTGAGAGCGGGCGCTCCCGATGGAAGATGCAGGAGTGGGAGGGAGGGTCCTTTCCTCTGGGCACAGGATGGAGGAGGTGTAAGGCCTCTATTTGGTCTCTTGGGCGTTTCTGTCTCTTTCTTTTTTTCCTTTCTCTTTATGAAGAAGTGGGAAGGAAGAAGGGGGATGTCCGACGGGTGGTTCATCCTTCCTTCCTTTATTTCTTTTTGAGACGGGGTCTTAATGTGTAGCTCTGGCTGGCTTCAGACTCACCATGTAGACCAGACTGGCCTCAAAAGCACAGAGATCCACCTGCCTCTGCCTCCCAAGGGCTCCGTTTAAAGGCATGAGCCACCGTACCCAGCTAATTTGTCAATTCTTACGCAAGATGTTCTAGGTACAGAAATGAACCACCCAGCAATGCACACCACCAGGGCAGTCATGCCCCTGGAAGACCTGTCCTCATGGTGGGAAAGAGAAGCCAGCTCACCTCCAAGGTCCCAAAGGTACACACTCCCTCCATGGGCCTGGCTGGAGCTGGCAGACTACCCACAGGCTTGCCAACATCCACCCCATGGGCAGCCTGGCCCAGGAGGCCACCAGCACTGAGTCGCTCACCCTCCATTCTATCTCCAGCCGATCCTGTTCTCAGCCTGCTGGCCTTTTCTATAAAGATCAGCCAGTGAGGAAAACACGCCATTGGTGGCTCCAGCTTCTGTGCGGTTCTTCAAGAGTGATTCCCTGGATAACGCATGCCCTCGGGAGCCAAGGACATTCTGCCACCAAGATTCATTCCTTGTCCTTTGTGCCTCAACTTGTATTTCTCCTCCAGGCCTCATGCCTGATGGTGCCTGGGTCAGCTTCAAGGATTCAGAGAAAGTGCGCATGCACCACAGGCTCCCCAGCCACTGGCAGGCGCTGTATCCCTGGAGAGACCTGGAACACACCTCCTGCTGCGTGGGAGGCAGCCCTCAATGCTGCCTGCAGCTCAGGTGCAGGGAGGCCTGGCCCCAGCTCTTCTTCTCCTACGGAGCAAACTTCAGCCTTTCTGGCCAACTAGGCACAAGTCCTAGGGAGGTCTTTCTCTCTCAGGCTGCCCTCAAACTGGCAATCCTCCTGCCTTGACATCCTGAGTGCTGGAATTATAAGCATGCTCCACTCACCTGGCCAGTGCTTCTCCGACTATGGAAGGGTAAACCCCGGAATACCACCTGATGTCTCCAGCCAGCCATCAATCTGCCCTCACTCATCTCATTTAGTCGATGACAAGGAGACCGCAGGGGTCAGGGCATGGGGTGCCCTCTCTGCTCTGACAGTGAGTGGCTCAGCTCAGGGATCTGGGTGCCCAGCCATAGCCTAGACATTGCATCCATGCTGGGCCTGACCTTCCAACTACTCCCGAGGAACCGTTCTCACCTCAGGGCCATTCTGCTCCCCATCCCAGAAGATGCTGCAACATCCAGAGGTAGTTTTGAGGCCGAGAAGATGCTATCGGCATCAAGTGGGTACCTACAGATCCATATCCTACAGCACACAGACGAAGGCTCTCATCCTCCACTCAGAGCTAACAGCACTGTCTCTGGGAAACTCAGATGCAAAGGAAGCTTTGTTCTACCCATTCAACAGCTGAGTACAGTGAGGTTCTGTGCAGGGAAGCGGTTCATCCACAGTTACCTACTACACTGGCCATGCCTGGAGGCAGAGCCCGACCTGTCTGACCCCAGAGCCTTTGACTTGCACCCCAAGTGCAAGTTAGCTCAGATTTCTCACAAATGTTCCCAGGTGCACTCTCTCCAAGAGGCACTCAAGGTCTCCATCCCAACACCCCATCTTTTCTGCTAGGTATTTTCAATACTGAGTTCAGGCTGAGGGCAGACTTGCTCACCACAGAGTGCCCTGCCTGACGCTCCTTCCTGCACCCCTCGAGGCCTGGTCTAAAAGCACCGCACACCCACAAGGGGACCAGCCAGATTCTTTGAATCACCCTAGTCTCTAGCTGTCTTATACTTCTTGGACCCTGGGCCCTTTGTCAGGCATGGAAGCAGCTGTCCCCAGCTCCAGCACACCAGCAGACTTAGGCAGCACTCAAGTCCGACAACCCAAGTGGGCTGCGCCTTCCTTTCTGCTGCGGTTCGTCTCCGTCCATCTTTATGTGGGTTCCTGGGATCAAACCTAGGTCATCAGACTGTGGCACTGTCAACTCTCCACGAGGGCTGGACATCTGAGCCTCCTGCTTCCACCTCCCAAATGCCAGGGTTACAGGCATGCACTGCCATGAGCAGCTCCTGCTCTGCTCCAGTTACACCTGGCCCAGAGCTCTGGTTTTTCTCCTCACCAGCCTGTATCCCTAAGGACCTGCCCCGATCTGACACACCGTTCCTCTGCAGGGTTCCTGCACACTCGAGGCCGATGGTTGAGAAGCATCTGACCAAACAACCTGTGGCTGTCCGGCACTCCTATCTGTGCCCGGACTGGGATCTTCTGTGCTAAGTACCCTTTTAGAGAGCAATTACGTGGGTCTAGGCAGCGTGAGGACCAAAGAGCAAGTTTTCCGGCTCTGCAGGGGTGCCATTGAGAGCCAAGCAGTAGCCTCTCCCCTCATACCCATGGCCGGTCTGGCTCCCGTCCCGTTTTTCCCTCTGACAGGAAATAGACAGTCTCATAGTTTCTCTCTGAGCAGCTAGGACACAGCATGGAGGCCTCTGTCTCCTGCAAGTGTCTAAAAGGACAGCCCTACCTGAATGTGGCTAGTTACAACTTTCCTAATGATACAAGACAAGGTGTTAAAACATCGAAGTCTGTGGCTTTGCATTACCCTAGGAACTGAGGCAGGGGCCGAAAGGAGTATACACGCTGGCCCAGCACATCACTTGCCCCTTACAGATGGTGCCATTCCTGCCTCCCTGAGTCGAGTCATTACCCCGCTGAGCCAGCACCTTCGCCACGTCCATTTGGCTGTCCCTTCGCTACCCCTCAAATACTGCTAGCTGAAACCATTCCTCCTGCTGAGGGGTATCACTTTAAGTGCTGTCTCCCTGGGATCTTCAAAACAAGTGCCCTAGACTAGGGCGAATGGGTAAAATATTAGGGTGCCTGGGAGCCTTTGGTAATGGTCTGTAATTTTCCCTACATGGCTGAAACGCTGGTCTGTAACCTGGGATTCATGAGGTGCTCAGGAGGGCGCTTCTTCAGGCTCCAGGTCGATTGTTCCTAAAGTGGGGTGCTCTGGCCAGAATTCTAGGAGCAGGAACCAGGGAAACACTTTGATTCTCAGGCTCCACCTCTGCTGAAACAAGTGGAATCTGAGGCCTCTGGGTCACTCTAGATACACTAATCTGAGGATGCGCTTCTGTGACGCTTCTGTGACGGCCAGGAGGAGCCCAGCACAGCCTCTGTTCCCCAATAAAGCAGCCTCTTCTCCAGCATGAGTGCATCTCTCCTCTGCAGCCCCATGGGCCCCTGCAGCAGGCTTTTCTCTTAGCTGCAGGTCACAGAGGAAGCCCTGAGAGGACTCCCTACTCCCTGCTGTTAGTTACTCTCAGCAAGTGTCTACTTACATCTCTGTCTGCAGTCTCATGGAATAAGTACCTGTCTTGAGAAAAATAACTCTAAGCAAAGTGAGTGTTCTATGTTACACATGTTAGGTCACAGATGAAGCTCAGCACCAGCCCTCAGGAGACAGGAGCCAACTGATCGATCCTTCAGTCGCCTGGGGTGAGAGATGGCTCTTTGCATTGGCCCCTAGGTCCTGCTCATCCGGACTCCAAGCCTGGTGAAAAGGCAAGCTGGTCAGCATCCCTCTGGAGTCTGTTCTATCTCTGAAGTGGTAAACAGGGGTCAGTTCTACCCTTCCATCCCCCTAAGATATGCAGTGTTAAACCAGGAGGGCCACCAATGTGCTAAGGAGCTGGAGAATCGGCAAGAGAAGCCCTTGTGGGATAAAGTAGGGAAGAGAACGAGGACAGCAGAAGGGTGGGGATGGGGGAGCAAGTCAGAGCAAACAGGACCGGATCCAGGATGGACAGAGAGTCCAACCCAGTCACACTCCAAAACCGGCAAACACCCGTTCTTCCCAGAGTGAGGGCCGCTGCTGCTCCTCTCAGACTGCCTCTCCCAACCTGATTTCTAAGCTCTTTGAACACCCTCCTGCTGACTTCTCACAGCCAGGCTACCCACACTGATTGAGAGAGAGAGGCTGGGAGTCTTCATGTTGCTGGCCGCAGGGCTCTCCAGAGGTCTGGACCACCATATCCCATCTCATGACCCCTGGAGACTGAGCACGTCCCGCCAGCATCTCTGGCGTGTTATCATCCAGGCCCTGGGGCTGGCTAACAGAAAAGGAACCCACAACCCACAGGGCCCTCTGTCCCACAGCGCTGTGGATCTGCAGGGCTCTGCTCTAGAGTCACATCAGTGCGGGAGCCCTGAGGTAAGAGTCCTGGTGCAGGATCTTCACACAGGCCTCACGTGGCGCCCACTGAGAGTGGGAGATAGATTTGACGCCCATGACTAGGAAGGAGAAAGTAGTCTTGGCATCAGTTAGGTGGAGGCCAGGCAGGGATAGCTCCCGCAGAGTCCCGGGCAGTCTCCTGCCACAGAGGAGAAACAGCCCAAACGTCAACAGTAATGAGCCAGACAAACTCAAGTCCACAATCTGTCAAATCCTTGACCCCGTAGATTTTAGAAAGGTAGGGGTCCAAGGCCTAGATTGAATGGACCAATTATAGGCTCATTCCTGCTGGGAACCAAGGGTCAATAGAAAGGGCGAGGAGCCCCTGAAGGGAGGGTTGGGCGGCTGCCCACCTCTCCAGTCCCTGTCAGACAGACCCTAGGACAATACTCAGACCCAGGCCCCAAGCCCACTAAAATTGCTCACAAGGTAGAGTCTATGGGCTCTTTGCTGCTCCAGCTCCATGTATGCTCCTGACTTTTGTCCCTCTTCTCATGAGCCCTTAGACAGACAGACAGAAAGACAATCGGACGAACGGACGACGGACAGACACAGACATATGACGCTATGAGGCCTCCTGTGCCCTCTGGACTCACCTGTCCAGTGGCCTGACCCGAGCCGTCAGAGCACACAAACTGCACAAACTCCTTCAGCGAGTCCTGCCCATGGTGGTGGTGGTAGCGGATGGTTGGGTGTGTAAAATACGGGCTCGACTGCTGGATGATGGACGTGGAAGGGAAGTGCAGGGCTGATGCTGTGGCCCGGGGGCTCCCTGTGTGCACAGAGGCAGGAGAGAGGAAAGGTTGTAAGGTAGCCACATGGGAAAGAAAGATGGGGTGGTGGACGGATTGAGGGTCCCGAGGCATAATGGGGCAGAAGCACTGTGTCCGGCACAAAAACCCTCAGTCATCTAAATAAAAATGAAACACTTAAATGCAATAAATAAATAAATAAATAAATAAATAAATAAATAAATAAATAAATAAAAAGCACTGGCAGACTACTACCTGAGGGAGGGCCAGCTGCTTGCTTCTATAAATAACGCCTGACTGGAGCTGGGGGGTGGTGGTAGTTGAGGCAGGTGGGTAGCGTGCTACAAGTGCAGGGTTGGGTGTTATCTGCTTAAAACTGACAGGAAGTTGTTTCTCTGGTTTGTTTGTTTGTGTTTGTTTGTTGAGGTGGGGTTTCTTGTAGCTGGACTTGAAGACCTTGAGCTTCTGCCCCGGCCTGGACAGCAGGCTCCCTTTTATTCTCGCTTGTTTTGGTTGCTCAGTTTTCTTTTGTTTCAGTCCTGAGCACGGAACCCAGGGGTCCACGTAAATCAAGCTCTCTGCCATATTTTCTGCTTAGACAGAGTCACACAGCCTCCAATCCTTAATCCTCCTGCCTCAGCCTCCTGTGTGTGCTGGGATTTCAGGTGTTGGCCTTATCCTATTTTTTTTTTTTTTTTTTTTTAGGAATAATGCATTAATATATTACTTATCTTGAGGACTGAGTTTTTGGCATCCTTGACATTTTTTTTCTTGCATCCTTGGCAGACAGCTCATTTGCCCTGCCCTAGATGTGAGCCTGCCTGAAGGGCAGAGAGCAGGATACCATGGCTCCAGAGACTCCACACGGACAGGCCCTGCCTGTGCAGGCTGGGCACCTAGCACATAGACAACTCCACAAGGGTAAGTGGGATCCGCAGGCCTCCTGCACGTGTTGGCCCCAAAACTGTGCTGTGCGCTCACAGTTCCCACCCCTGCGCAGGCCTCCTCGCTTCCCCGCGTTCTCCCCCTCCCGTCTGTTTCCAATCAGCTCAGTCTTGCTCTCGGTTTCATTAGGGGGCTGAGGAAACTTGGCTTCTCGCTGGAGTTCATAAAAATGGAGTGAAGCCTGCCTCCCTCCTGCTGCCGGCACAAGGCCTGGGCTCCCTGCCCCCACCTCGTGGCCACCACACCCTGCCCCAGTGCTGGCTGCCTCTGGGCTCTAAGCCAGGAGGCCCCAAGGAGGAAGCTGGGAGGTAAACCTCCCTGTTGTGTCCTACAGGAGAGAAGAGAGGAATGGCTGACCGAGGCCGTGTGCAAACAAAAGCCAGGCCTTTGCTGCCAGATGGATGCTGAGGGAGCAGAGTAGCAAGCAGGGCACAACTAGGTTCTCTGGAGGAGTGTTCCCGCCTGGCCCCAGCAGCCTCGGGAAGATTCAGCATCTTCTCAGGGCCTGATGAGATGTACCCTCAAAGCAACAAGACAGTCCTTTCCATGGCCCATCCCTTTGCTTCTGGGGAAGGCAGGGAAGCCCAGAGTAGGTGCCAGTTTGCCCTCGGACAGACACCAGGAGCCTGGACTGCTGAGCGTGCTCTTTCTAAGCCGCAGAGGAGCAATTTGGCTCAACTACTTGCTGGTAGGGGAGGTGGAGGCTGCATGCAGCTCCCAGTGAGCATGTGCAAAACATGCACCCGACACAGACTTACACAGCCAGAGTTAGCGTGTGCGAGGAAATCTAGGAACCAACCGAGCAGGCAAGCCTGGTTCTCAGAAGTACGTGGCCGTGGCCGGTCCCAGGCCACCCCACTGCTGTGCCATGACTCCGCTCAGGGAGCCCAGATCTGTCGCTTAGAGTGAGCCCTGGCCCCTACTGTACCTGGCCAGCTGCCCCTTGCTGTGGCTGCCTCCCGCAGTATCCCCTGAAGCCCCGCCTCCATCTCTCACCTGGTCTGACTCCAGCAAGCACAGGCAGCGGGTGGTGGGTGAAAGCCATGCGTGGGGAACTGCCCTGAGAGGAGAGGGCGCTGCAGAAGTCCAGCTTTCCTGACTTCTTTAGAGAAGCAGGGCCTACGGGGAGGAAGCAGCAACACGCAGGTTTAGCTGGCTGCGGTGGGAAGCCAGCAAAGCAGCCCGCTCCTTCTCTCCCCAGCAGCCCTTCCTCCACCTCGGGCCCTGCTCTGCCCCTTCTGTGGCCTGACCTCAGGGGTGCGATCTGGCTATGGTTGCTTCTGAAACAGGAAAACGAGGCCCCTGGTGACACGGAGGCGTATGCTGGGCAAGCGTGGCAAGGAAGGCATCCTGCTCCCTGGCAGCTGGTACAGGAGTACAGTGGGTGCAAGGCCAGCATCTAGCAAGGGATGCATGAGGAGCCCACAGGAGCTAGGTGGTAAGCCAGGGGTGGTAGACAATGAAGGGGGCCAGAGGGACAAGGGTGGGACCTGGGACAAGGTGACCGAGTCCTAGTATACTCTAGCCTGAAGAGGAAGAGAAGGGAAAGGGAAAGCAGAGTTAGAGGCTCCAGAGGGTGCAACATCCACCATGAGAACAAAGGCAGGGGCCGGAGAGCTGGGAGGATCCTGGGGACAAGTCGGAGGTCAAGAACTGCCCAGGCTCAGAGAGTGGGGTTCTTCTCTGCCCTGGTGCCAAAGGCAAAGGTGGCATCCAGCCAGAGACAGGGGCACAAAAAAAAAAAAAGACCCTGTTTGGGCTCTGCCTCTAAAGAGTCAGAGACTGAAAGCCAGTGCCATCCCTGTCCAGTATGTACAGCATCCAAGTAACAGGTTGGCAAGCAGGGTTCCCAGGGGCACATTCTTTTGGTATCTCTCTGTCCTGGGTTGAGCTTTGACGCCATGTCCAGGCTGACCAGGCAAGGTGGAGGTGAGGCAGATCTTGAGCTGCCATCTTTGAGGGAAAAATCTCGTAGGTTGTGATGAGGAGCTGCAGAGCAGAAAACCAGAGTTTCAACCACGGTGGTGGGGGGGGGGGGCGAGCTCCTAGCGACCAGCAGAGGTGTTATCTGGCAGCAGCTGTGTGCCACCTGATAGCTGGCATGGTGAGGAGGGGGGAGTGCCCCACCAGCTGTGCACAGCTGTCCCTGCTGCTGCACAGCGCCTACCCAGCTGTTCCCATCCTGCAGCTGGGCTGCTTAATTGGCGATTTGTCGCAGCCCAGGGAAACAACGACAAGTTGGGGGGTAAGGGATCCTGGGGGCGCAGTGCACGACAGGGCTGCTGGAAGCAACAGAAAAGGCAGGCGGTACAGCAGACAGAGAGCAGAGGCTGCAGAAGCCTGGCGAGGAGGGTCCTGGGAACGCGGACAGTCACTGGCAATCAGCAGGTCATCAAGATACCCTAGCAGCAGTCCCTGTAGATGTCACCTGCCCACGGCCAGGCGTGGCTGGGGTCTGAGATGTGGCAGTCTCTAGTTTCCCAACTCCCTCTTTATCAGCGGGGAACCTCCAGAGAATCCCCTGGGGGGGTCACAATGACCCAGGCCCTGGCTGTCACGGGGAGGTGGGGACCTCCAGGTCATGCTGGGGTGCCTTTCCAGGAAGCTCTAGAGAGGATCAAGTCCATTCCCTCAGCCCAAGCCCAGGAGGTAAGCTTTGCTATCTTTGCATGGGAACCAGAGTCAATGCCAGGGTCTGCCCTGGCTCCCTCAGCAGGGTTTCTCTCTGTCAGACAGGTTGCCATCAGATCAGACCCTGGTTCAAACAATGAAACCCAGTCCTTAGCCCTATCCAGAGTGTCCCCAGCTCCACTAAGAGCAGGCAAGTTCTCTTCACACTGCGCAAAAGCAGGTCCCAAGGCCTCAAGGACACCCACAGTTTCTGGTGTGCGCACAGTATTCCCTCTGGGCTTCTAGGCTGCCCAACTAGCAACCTGCATTGGAGCAGCCCATGGCTGGACTCAACAGGAAGTCAACGCAGTGAGGACTGGGAAGGTCTGGGCTGCTTCCTTCGGAATCTCTGCTCTCTGCTAGCTTCCCGAGACAGCTCTGTCATTTCACTATCAATTCTGAGCGTCTTTGTAAAGCTGGGCCCCAAGGCAGGGCTAGCCACCTCAAATCTGCCTTCCTGAGGGCATCTGGCAATGTCTGGGGACATTTATAGTTGTCCAAATAGGGTGGCCGGATGTGGTGATGCAGCCTGCAATCCCAACACCCTGGAGGTGGGGACGGGGCAGTCAGCATTTGAGGCCAGCCTGGCTATCACACAGCTAGGCCCTGTCTCGAAACAGAAACAACCCACTGAAGAAGGGGGTAGATGCTGGCTGCTGGCATCTAGTGGTGGAGTCGGGAAGGAGAGCACCTGATACCAGGGCAGCCCCTGCCTCAGAGAGCCAGAGGCCTCAAATACAATCCTGGGCCCAGGTGGGGAACCACAAGGCTGGGCAGGTCTCTAGAGGCAAGGGGTCTATGAAAAAGAGGCCGTGCCTTAAATAAATGGCACTATAGACTTGCTAACCCTCTGCTCTGCCCACTATGCCTACAAGCTAGCTCTCACCCCACTCCCCTCCTTCGGCATGGCCTGCCACCTTCAGGACCGAGAGTCTGTAAGTGCCACCTGACAAAAGAGAGCCTACGGAAGCCCAGGCTGCTATGTCGCGACGATCACTGCCATACCTGCATCCACGTCATTGGGCCATCCACTAGACTGGCTGCTGCCAGCTGCTGGGGAGCGGCCTGTCCCAGGATAGAACACATCATCAACCGGACTCTCCATCTCGCTGTCATCGATGGACTTGGGGCGTTTGGTGGTGCTGAGGAGGAAGAGAGCCAAGTGGGCCAAAGTCCAAGGAGAGTCCAAGCAGCCACCAGGGACGAAGCTCAGGTTCTGTATGCTGGGGAGTGGCAGCCCACAGAAGCACTCCAGTTCCTGGGGTAGAACACCTTCAGACCTGCTCTCCCTAGGGTTACTAGAGGGCCCACCAGAGAACAGGCAAAACCGTCATCTGCCTTCTATGCCCCAGCCACCGTTTCCTATCAGCTGTGCCATGAACCTTAGTCACAAGAGTATTGTAGGCCAACCGTGGGAGCCCACATCTGTAACCCTAGCAATCGGAAGGCTCACACAGGAGGTTTGCAATCAATTCCAGACCAGCTCAGTGAACTTGTCTCAAAAAACCAAAAATAAATAAATAGTAGAAAATATTCTAATATTCTAATGCAAGATTAAAAACAAACAAACAGCAAACACTTGAGAGATGGATCAGTGTTAAGAGCGGTCCCCACTCTCCTAAAAGGGTCCAAAAGACTTCTAGTCTCTAAAGTCCTTGGTGGGGATCATCCTGACAACTTGTCCCAGTCTGAGTGAGAGGGAGGTTGCCTGGAGTCTCCTCCCACCAGCTTTGTCTGGGCTCAAATGCCATCTCTACAAGACAGGCCTTCTCTGAGCCTCACTTCCAGGCAGAGCCATGCCTTGTTGTGGGCTATGTCCCATGAAGAAGTGCTCCATAGATGGCTGAGCATGGTGACACATGGTGGAAGTACTCCAGCCCAGATGCAGAGCTGCTGCAGCCATAGGAAGGTGAAGAGGCCACTGTCCTGGCTTACCTGGTGGAAGGAGGGGAGGTGATGGACCGCCGTCCCAGGGTCACTTGGTTTATGTTGTAGTAACTGGGGCTTTCCAGGTCTGCCAGTGAGAAGTTGGGCCCTGATGCGGTTGCAACAGGAGCTGGGAAGACAGAGAGATTGGTGAGGCCGGAATATGGTGTTGTAGACTCTAGGGGCCAGTTAGAGTGCCATGAACCATTTCCCAGAAGCCCAGGAAGACCTCACTGTAATGTCTATGCTGCTGGGAAGACCCCTTTTCCTGTGGGATTTCCTGGGTAGGCTGTAAGGGAAGCGCCATTGGTTGTGGGTTGTCCCTGCCCCCCCCCCCCAGCAGAGGTTAGAGACATGATTCTCTGGACAACTGCTTCTCCCATCTTAGGGTCAAATGGGCAGAGAGTTCCTAAGATGTCACCAACATAACCCTGTGAAATCTGAAAACCCCTGTGCCCTAGTCCTGGTCCCTGGCCCTGACAGGACACGACTTATCCTAAGATGTCACCAACATAACCCTGTGAAATCTGAAAACCCCCTCTGTGCCCGAGTCCTGGTCCCTGGCCCTGACAGGACACGACTTACTCTGTGACACTCTCACCAGCTCTGTCACATTCCAGACCCCGGAAGTCACAAAGCAGTCCTGGAAACTTAAGTGCCCTGAAGAAAGAAAATGGCTGGTGAGTGGAGCCGGAGCAGGACGGAATGCCGATCCATTTCCCCCAAGTTCTTCCCTGCTTGACTCCATCCCTCAGGTGGCCCCCAAAAGGGGCAAACACCAGGGGAAGCCTCCCTCCTTGGATGACAGCCCAAGTCACTGGATAGCTGAGTGAAGGGGAAGGAGAATGGGGCGGGGCACTGACCGTTGGGCAGTGGTTTGATGTCCGCATCTCCTTGCTGGTTTGAACTATCTGATTGTCCGGATTCTGCAGAGAAACAAGAGGGGGAAATAATCAGGAGCAAAGTTTCATACAACCACTAGCCCAGCACCCAGTCTCCAGACTTGGACACCCATCCCAGACAACAGACCTCTTCACTCAGGCTCCAGGGCTAGCCTTGGACACCCATCCCAGACAACAGACCCCTTCACTCAGGCTCCAGGGCTAGCCTTGGACACCTATCCCAGACAACAGACCCCTTCACTCAGGCTCCAGGGCTAGCCTTGGACACTCATCCCTGACAACAGACCTCTTCACTCAGGCTCCAGGGTTAGCCCTGGACACTCATCCCAGACAACAGACCTCTTCACTCAGGCTCCAGGGCTAGCCTTGGACACCTATCCCAGACAACAGACCCCTTCACTCAGGCTCCAGGGCTATCCTAGGACACCCACCCCAGGCAATAGACCCCTTCACCCAGGCTCCAGAACTAGCCCAGAGAAACAGGGGAGAGGGAAGACAGTGTGTACTTTACTCCCAACATTTGGACTGGATTGGTCAGTGAGGCAGGGGGAGGGGCATCCTGGGCAGGGTATGCCATGGGGTCTCTGGCCTCTGCCTACTAGATGCCAATAGCACCTTAGTTGTGACGACCCAAACTACCCCCAGAAACTGTTTAGTAAGCCCTGAGGGTCAGAGCCGCCATGGGCAGGTAGCCCTGATCAAGAGTCAGAAGTCAGGAGGGCACCAAGGGAAGAAGCCTGTACCGGGCACTGTCCCTAACAAGGCAGACCCCGGGGATCTCCCTCTCCCACAGGGGTATTCCCATCCCTAAGTTCACTAATGAATGCTGTTCCTGTGGGCTCGTGCCCCCTCCATCTCACCTTTATGCTTACAAAGCAATGCCTGGCAACCCGGAGGGGGAGGTGTGCCCTGCTGCCACCCATTCTGTGCCAGCCTGTCTGGGTTGTCTCATGCCCCATTGCCACAGCTGCTCAGAGGGAGCCCTGAGACAAGGGCCTATTGTGTGGAGGAAGCTCAGAGGGCTGGGGGCAGGGTGGAGTGTGTGTGTGAATATTTTGCAGAGCTTGAGAAAGCCCCCCACTCTCGCCCCCCCAGGTCCTCCAAAGCTTTGTCTGTGCCAGGGGCAAGATGGGGACCTCCAGAATGCCTGCCTGGGCATGACAGCTGGTGAGAGGGTGGGGTGCTGGGGTAGGTTGTAGGGCACTTGGTGAAGACTCAGCTATTCATAAGGACCATAGAGGTGGCATCTGACACTGGGCTCTGGTTCTGGCCACAGCTTTGCTGGGCTCCTTGCAGTGGTCCAGCCACCCCAAATCCACCCACAGCTCCATGTGCATCTTGCTGTCTCCCAGGAGGATTTGATGGGCCCTGCTCATCTGTGGCTGGGAGCATGGCCAGGCTCCTGGCTACTTCATGGCATAACGGGTAGAAGGCTATCATATTTTGGGGTCTGCTATCCTTTTCTTTCATCTCATTCAATTTTTTCCTCTCTCTCGTCAGTACTGGGGATTGAATTTAGGGCTTCATGCACACAAGGCTCGAGCTCTGCCACTGAGTTACAGCCTCAGTCCTTCAATATTTTTATAATTCCAAAAGTAATAGTACATCTTGCTATGAATTAAGAGAATGGAGGTTACTAGGAAGGTGCCCACAAACCTCCCTCTCCAGTTTGAGGTGTTCCTCCTCCATGTCTTGGTGGATCACCTCTTTGTTCGGCATTCTCTGCTATGGAGGGGGCCTAGGGCCTTCTCCTCCAATCACGACTGCATCTTGGGATCTCATTGTACCCTGGCATCATACAGTATGGATTTCCTTCTCGCTCTCTGGATCTCTGGGTTTGATTCGAGTCCAAGCAGAAGCCAAGGGGTCTAGGTGGCAGGTGACCTATGCTAGGGCCTGCCTTTCTGAAACCCACCGTGAAGCTGCCTCAAGGTACAGCTAAGGAAGGGCACGGCCTCAAGACTGGCATGCAGAGTCCATCAAAGGAGTGGGACACATGCTCTGTAGACTGCATGGATCCTGCCCATCCTGGGACCCACACAGCCCAAAAGACCTCCAGACTTGGGTCAATTGGAGGGGGTTCAGAGTCCACCCCCTAGGAGTGCAACGGGCCCACTGCAAAAGGCCAAGGAGAGAGGGAGAGCTGCGTGCCCGTGAGTGTGCGCGTGGGTGTGTACATACCCAGCCAAGGGACAGAAAGAGCAGAGAACGTGACAGAGAGATGGAGGTGCGCCAGTGACTCAGGCAAAGACAAACGGGGCTCCAGGAGAGTGCGACAGACAGGAAATCCTCTTAAACCAGGACACTTCCCCGAAGGGTGCTGCTGTTATTACTATTAGTTCATATTAAAGGAGCAAGCAGGAGAGGCTAGGGAGGACGAGGCCGGCTGCCACGCGCCACCAGGCGTGGCTCTGGGCGCTGCTGGCAGCCATTTTAGACCTTGGCAGCCATCTTATGGCTGGCGGCCCTAGCCAGCATTGCCACAATGCCGCCACCACCAGCCCCCAACACACTCAGCTCAGCTCCAGGACAAAAGGCAGAAACACTGGAAGTCTGGACCTAGGCTCACAGGCAGAGGAGCCAGCTCTACGGCGAGGGCAGCTGCAGCCAGGGTCTTGCAGATCTGTACTAACCTCAGCTTTTATGATCCCTGCCTGTGCCATGAAAGGGCAGGGAGGATAACACTGGCACTCTGGCAATGCCGCAGCTTTGCTGAAAGGCAGCAGACGCCCTGACTATCATGTCTAGGCCCGAGGACCTAATGGTTCAGCAAGAATGGACCCCTGCCCAACACGGCTAAGGGTATCTCGGAAGTAAGGGAGGTTAATTCCCTGTCAGCTCAGAGCACATCCTGAGTAGACACGAGATGGGGTTGGCAGTGAATCAGACAGGTCACTGGGTCCTCAGTGGTCAGGCTCTGGGGCCAGCCAAAGGACATCTTGCCATCCAGAGATGGGAGCCAGAGGCCAGCTTTTCCATGTGGCGGCTCTCTGGACTGCCTTGAAACAAGGCCTGTGCCTGTTTTGGATACCCCTAGGGACCGGCAGCTGGGCCCAGGGCAGCATGCCACGAAGTGTCCAGGCACCTTGACCCGTCTTCTGCCTGGGACTCTTGGGGGAGGTTATAACCTGGGATTCAGGACCGAGAGGAGGAAAGCCCCTTTGCAACAGCCCCGTCCCCTGGCCCCGCCTCATAGCTGCTTGGCTTTTATCTGGCAGAATGGGGCTTATCAGAGCCACCAGCTGAACAAACACACAAATCCACGGTTAGTGAGAAAAAATACTCAGCCTGAACACTTTATCTCCTGTTCACAGGCCTTGCACACTGCCCACTGCCAAAAGCACAGGAGGGGACCTGAGGCTGTGCAGTGGGGGCCGAGTTCTCTGCTCTAGAGGCGGAGGGTGGCCTTCCCGACTCTGGCCTGGCCTCGTCTGCCTCTTCGCCTCAGCCACCTCCCTTCCTCCCTCGTTGTCCCGGGCCCACTGCCACTCTTCTCTAGGAGCTCCTGCCAGTGGGTAGACATTAGTGAGCTCCTGCCCACACAGAACCCCCTCCAGTGTCTGCTTTCTCGCTGGGGACAATGGGCCAGCTGGTGGCCTGTGGAACAGCAGAGGGAAAGAGATGGTACTGGCTCACACAAGACAGGCAGGTGCTGCTTCAGCTCCTATCCCGTCCTGCCCGGTCCACACTGGACGCTGTGGCCATGTCCCCTGGGGGCTTTTCTTGCTTCAGCCTCTTCAACCTGGCTGCCATGGAAGCGAGGGCTACAGCTCTGGTCTCAGTGTCAGGGCAGTCAGGCATAGGCTGAGAAAAGAAAAAAAAAAAGCTCCTCCCTGCACCCACTTTACAGAGCCTGGGGCTCCTGCCACTTCCTTCAGAAAAGGAACCAGGACAAAGCCTTCACCACCTACCCTGGACCCAACCCAAGACAATTCAATGGTCTTCTAAGTCCTGGAGCTGAAGAACAATACTTTGCTCTGGGCTCTAATGTGTCTCCCACTCTGCCCTCAGAATGCAAATACCTGAAAACCAAGCCCTGCCCATGTTTGACGGATGCCCTGGATGGGCAGGTAGTTTGTGCTCTGCTCGCCTGGGCCAGGTTTGGAGAGAGCTCACAGTTCATTCTGAGTCCTGCTGGGTGGTTATGGGTCAGGCCACTGGTGACACACGGTGCACAGTCCTTGTCTCTAAGGCTGCTCATACAAGCTGCATCTTTGAGGTAGAGACCACTCCTGCTAGGGGTCCTGGCTACTCTGCAGGGTTTCTGGAAGGGAGGCAGGGCTGTGAAGGAGCAGGTAAGGTGACAAGTTTGGATTAACTGGGCATAAACCCAAGAGGGTTTCTCAGATGGGCCTCGGCAGCAAATTCTTACCTGCTGACCACAGGTCATCCCGTCCCCTGCTGTAATAGCTCAGAGACCTCCATGTAACCGACAGTGGCCAGGATGGGCCCCTCCTTTCCCACATGCTCCTTAATGTCTCTTGGGATAGACAAAAAGCTGCCCATAAAGCTGCCCTTCTCATGGCAACCTTAGCTCCACCCTCTCAGCCTCTGAGCCTTAACTGTGATTTTGGCTTGCTTTCTCTCTCTCTCTCTCTCTCTCTCTCTCTCTCTCTCTCTCTCTCTCTCTTTCGTTCCCCACTCTCCAGCATTCTCTCTCTCTGGCCCTGTACTTCTTTGCAATTCCCTTTCTTCCTCACTTCTGTCTGCTTGCACACGCGTGCATGTATGTGTCTGAGAAGACTGTCTCTTAAGCAGAATTCTGGAGGGCAGGCTCTCATAGTCAGAACCCAGCATTGCCCAAAACCCTGATGTATATGTGTGTGTATATATATCCCCATCCACAGACAAGAATGTATTTATGGCTCCTAGCAAGTGAGGGAGGAATTCCTGCTCACTATAGCCAACACTTCATGGCTCCCACGCGAAACAAGCTCATTCTGCAAGGGGGCAGCTGCGTGTAGCTCGCTGGCCAGCTGCCTCCATGGACTTCACCCAACATATTCTTTAGGGGCCAGGAGGGGTACACAGACCGGCCTCAGCTCTACTCCAAGAGTATACCTAGGCATGCGGATACACTCAAATGAGAACACTTGCTATACCCTCAGTCACGCATGTCACCTGCAGATGCCACCAGCCCCTTCTTATTGTCAAGAAAAGATGGAATAAGATGGAACGCCCAGAGTCACAGAAAGGAACACCTCGACTATGCAAACCGTTGGTCCAGAAGCAGGCAGGGGTATGATTCCAGATCCTATTCCTGCCCTCCCCAGTCCTGCATCTCATCTGCCTGCCTCTCCCCCCTCCTCTGTGATTCCGGAGTGTCCAGGACACAGGAAACCCAATCTCAAGGAGAGCCAGAGGCCCAGCCTGCAGCAATCAGGGCTGCAGAATGTGGCTATTGTGCCTCCTGAAACCCAAGTCAGAGAATCTGAGACACCCTGAGGAGGGGGCCGCAATAGGTGGGGGCTGGGGAAAGGGTCACAAAGGGGTTCTCCCTGTCTCAGCAAACAGGACACTGGGGACCTGGACTGAGGAAGTCCTTGAGAGTGTAGGGCAGCCAGAGGACAGAGGAAGGTGGGGCTGGGCAGACAAGGAGCTTCTCAGGTCCCCATCTCCTTTCTGATATTCCTCACCTGTCCCCAAGCTAGAATAAGCACATAACCCAGAGCTGTCCAGGGGCTGGGACTTCCCTCCTGGCACCTCTGGACTTTCAGTTTAGACGCAGGAGCCTGACCAGGAGCCTGACCAGGAGCCACAGGCCTGGAGCTGTGTGGGTAAGGAGGACGTGCTGTGTCTCTACCAACCTTGCTATCCTCTCTTCATCACCTCAGCTCACAGACCTAAAAGGGCTCTCTGGCTTCGATCTGAGTGAGCTGCCAGGGGAGTGCACCAGGGGAACTAAAGACATAATCACAGCAGCATAGGTCTACCTGTAGGCTGAGGCACAGGGCAAGAGGTGGATGCCCAGACAGATGGGCCATGGCTAGCATGGGAAAGTGACATTTTACCCTGCGCACGACCTCTCCCTGCCTCGCTGGTGCCACGCTGGAGCAGAGCCGGCAGCAGGAAGAGCATGGGCACACCTTCCTTCCCAAGTCATGGCCAGGCTCTAAGAGCCTCAAGTCCCCGATGGGGAGAAGGCTGTCTCCTGCAGCTCTTGGTTACACCCCCTGCCCGAGTTGTGAAAATAGAATCCCTATCAGAAACCCTCAGGGCACCAAGACTTCCCACCTTCACTTAAGGAGAATGGTGTTCTTAAACTCATGAGTTCTTCTAGAAGACAAGAGTGGGATTTTTATCTCCCTCTATCTCCATGACTGTCTGGCCTTCCAGGGAAGTCTTCTTCTGGCATGGGCTACCAGATGTGCCCTGCCAGGTGTCTGCCCACTGCCAGGAGGCCTAGCGAGAACTGGAGATAGGCACTGAGCAGTGCGACAAGTGAGACGAACTGGCAATGGCACTGGGTGCTCGGGGACAACAGCTGAGGCCAGCAGAGGAGAGGAAGGACACAAACAGAAGCGCCCAGTCCTCACTGGGCTCTCGCAAAGGCACCCAAGCCTTAGCAAAACTGGAAACACGAGTAGGCCTACGTGTAGACCCAGCAGCTCAGAGACCAGGCATGAACAAGCAGACCCAGGGTTTGCTAGGCAGCTATAGTGGTTGGAGGTCTCAGAGGCGCCACAGGCAGGGAACTCCACCAGAACAAAATTCCCATCAGAGGTAGCAGGTAGGCAACAGTACAGACGCTCAGATGAGGAGAGGCAGGAGCCACCTGGCCCAGGCTTGCCTCCCCTTCCCGAGTCCGAAGCTGTCCAGGAAGGAACCCCTGGTCTAGACTGCAGGAGAACTGTGTGGTACTCTACTCTACAGATCTGGAGGCCCTGGCTTTATCTTAGCACAAGGGAGACAAAGGGGACAGCTATGCAAAGGGAGGCGGACGGCCGGCAGGCGGCAACGACACGGACAGATCCATGTCCCGGAATCTCCCAGTCCAGTGGCCTTGGCAGAGTTCACAGTGGCTCCTTGGCTGTAAATAAAGGTGACACCTGCCCACTGGGTTCCTGGATGAGGAGCAGTGGGAAACATGGACAAGGGCCCCTGGCCCAAGGCCTGGCTCTGAGCCTAGCTCTCTAAACACTGGCTAGCCGTAAGTCTGGTTGTCATTTTTCTTCATCCCCACTTACAGAAATGCTACCCCCACTAGGCTCTGCTCAGACGCCACTTCAGCTCACTGGTGACATACTAAGTACGTCTGAGACTAGTTTTTGGCCCCAGAGGCCCCAGCAGTGAGCAGCAGAGCCTGGCTCATCACCGTCTGTAGATAGCAGCAGAGGGTTTCTCAGCTAAAAGACAGACCCAGACGGAACCTTGATACAGGTATGTCCTCCCAACAGTGGTCATCAGTAAGTGACCTGAGGCTGCTCACCACATGGGGAGGGGCAGGGAAAGAGACCAGGACATGGCCAAGGCCAACAGAGAAGCAGGATGACAGTACTCGTCCCTGGATGCTGAGGCCCCAGCCCCTACAACCTGCTCTGCACTTTCCTGTTCCACCCTGAAGTTGGGAGAACCGAACACACCACAAGCAGAGGCCTAGCCCTGGGGCGGCAGGCACACTTCTTGTTGCCCATGGCCCTGCCTTGTTTTTAGACAACCCACTCCTGGTGGTGTCGGCTGGTGCCACAGTTTGCCAGCAGCTTCATCTAGCATTTCCAAGGGCTTGGATCCAGGGATCATGTGACAGTGGAGTCCAGACAAGTGGCCCCTAGCCTAAGAACCTGTCCCTCCTCAAGGTGACGGGTAGAAACTGACAGTGGAGAATGCCTCCTATACACCGTGGCCAGGAAGAGTCAGTGGCAGTGGTGGGAGTGTGTGCCCACCCCAGTCCGGGGCCTGTGAAGCTGAGCCCCACCCTACACCCTCTCTCTATTTCTAGCATTGCCCTTTCTGGACCTTTGAGTTGCCCAGGCCAGGCTAGGCCAGCCAGATATCCACCCCCATCCCCAGCTGCTTTGGTAGCTATTAATAGTGTTTCCCCTTCCCAGGGCTGGGCAACACCCTGCACCCCTAACCCAGCCAAACACATTTGCCCTTGGTCTAATTCTTCACTAAGGAAAGGAATACTCAGTTCCTAATGCCAGCCCTCGCATGAGAGGGGCCACAGAGGCTCTGAGGGTCACAGAGGTGACTGCTTCAGACCAGGGGGAGCTTCAAGGGAGTGGGAAGTGATAAACCCTGATCCAGGAACTTAGAGGGACTGACAGAGAAGAAAGAGCTACGGAGATAATCAGGGCCAGGCCAAGCAGCGTGAGATAGAGGCCTGCGCAAAAGAGCCAGAGATGGCTATAGGGGGCAGGTGGAGGGGGGCAGGGAAAGGAGGTGGCAGGGGCAGAGTGCTGGTTTAGGGGAGAAATAACATTGAAAGAGTGAGCTGCTTCTCACTGCCAGCATCTGTCTAGAGAGCATGCAGCAGAGGGTGAGCTGGGAAACCATAGACCAGGAGCCTCCATACCCACCCCCAAGATTTCTGTGGAAGCAGGGAAAAAAAAAATGTAAAAAAAAAAAAAAAAAAAAAAAAAAAAAAAAACACGTGAGTCCTCTCAGCCTGTTGCAGAGACGGCATAGTCTCAGCTTCTTCACCTTAGGGCAGAGATGGAAGACCGGGCATGAGCCCCTGCACCTCTCTAGCCCTGTTTCCTCTGCTGTCCACTGCCCTGCCTCCTGTAGACAACTCATCCAAGAACGCTGGGGGCTTAGCAGAAAAAACCAAGCAGAACCCACCTACCTCAACCCAACACAGGGGGCCAGCTGGGCTGACTCACCTGCCTCGGCCTCTACAGAACAGTGCCCTGGCTGTGGGTAGGTAACTCTGGCTGGTGGACGAGAGGATGTTTCAGCAGGACTCTGCTCCTGCCTAGAGGCCCAGCAGCCCTATCTTCAAACCCTATCCACTGGACAGCCTCCAGAGGGGTCATCGCTGCGAGAATGGGAAGTGGAAGGAGGCTCCAGGATGACAGGTCTCCCAGGAACCCAGCTGACAGCCTGCTTGGGCTGGGAGCAACCCTGAACCTTCAGTCCCATGAGGGTGAGGCTCTCAGCTTTGCTTCACCTCCACCACCTCTTACAGGCAGTTAGCGCTGTAAGAGCCCCTTCTGGATCTTTCTTGCAATTGTGGCTACCACTCTGACGCCCCAGGGAACAGAAGCACCCTGCTGAAGACTGACCATCTTCCCACTCTGTAAACCCCAGCTGAGTCTCAAAGAACAGGAAGACTCCAGGGCTCCTAGAAAATGGCAGAGAACACTGTCCCTGGCCTGTTCCTTTTCCACTTGGGAAGCATCCAGAGCCATTCGGACAAGACACGAAGGACCTGGGATCTTGATTCCAATTTGTGCGTGTGTCTAAGCGTGTGTGCTTTCTTTTATTTTTTTAAACTTTATGTGTGTGTTGTCTGTGTGTATGTCTGTATGAGGACGTCAAACCTCCTGAAGCTGATTTACGGTTGTAAGCGGCCATGTGGGTGCCAGGAACTGAACCTGGATCCTCTGGAAGAGCAGCCAGGGCTCTTCACTGTTGAGCCATCTCTCCAGCCCCAACTCCAACTGTTGTTTGTTTATTTGATTGGTTTTGGTTTTGTGAAACAGGGTTTCTCTGTGTATGTAGCCCTGGCTATCCTGGAACTCACTCTGTACACCAGGCTGGCCTTCAACTCAGAGATCTGCCTGTCTCTGCCTCTGGAGTGCTGGAATTAAAGGTGTGTGCTACCATGCCCAGCGAACTCCAACTTTCTAATCTGGAGAGTCTGGGCAAGGCAGATGTGGCACTGGGGGCTGGAAAGGACTTGGACCTAGACTCAGAAGCCTGGGGTCCAAACCTTAGTCTTGTATTTGACCTCCTAGCTGGTCTCTTAGACCTCTCTGTGCAGAGGAGATGCAAGCGGGGCTTGACTTTCACTATGTAGGGAGGTTTTTACAGAAAGTATTACACACATATAATGGAACACCTGTCCACCTATCCACTTTGGCTAGCAGGTGCCAAAGGTCCTCAAGACCCTACGGGGGCTCAAGGAGCTGCACTGCGCTCCCTAACAAGGTAGCTAGGTGGCGCAGCAAGTTAACGCTAGCTGCCCTCTGCCTGTCACGGCAGGGCAAGCCTGTGGGCTGCTGGCCTAGAAGTCCTGCTGATAGACAGGGTTCACTCTGAACACTCACAGGGCCCAGGAGAAAAGGCAAGAATCCAGCACAGCCACCAGACCCTGCGTGTGTACTAAGTACAGAGCTGCCTGAGGCAGCGGCTCCCATGGACTGTCCCTGCCAAGCTCATCCCAGGATATGATCAGGGCTGAGCTCCCCATGCACACGGACTAGGAACAGCTTGCAGTGGGGGACTGACTGGAGGAGGCCTACAGGGGGCGAGAAGAAGCGACATGTAAGGGAGCCAGGTGTTTGGTCACAGGGGTGTGATCTGTGGGCCCACCCCGGCCCCCATAAGCTGGGGCCTCCATTTGAGGGTTTTCAGCCATTGACCCCAAGAGTGCTCCCAATGTGCCCTGAACACCCTCACCTCTTGGTGAAGCTAACCTGCCTCTGCACTTGATAACCCTTGGAGAGGAAAATCCCTCTACCACCCACCTTGCGGGAGTGGGAAAAAAAAAAAAAAAAAAAGCCAGATCAGGAACCTCAGACAGGGAGAGAAATGGAGAAGTCAGAAAGGGGGGACACAAAAACAAACAAAAACAAAACGTCCGCAGCACACTAACGTTTGCGATGGCTGCAATGGTGGCAGAAGCCAGCAGGCTCACCCTCCCAGACTGCAGGCAGAGAAAGGCCCCTTTGTTCTGCACAGAGGTTAGCCGAGGTGAGGCCCACCCTGCAGCCCCCCTGACCCCGGGCAGTTGCAGATTGCTTCGAAGGGTCCAGCGAGGGCTGGTTTCTTCCCCCCTCCATCGGCCAGTCCTCAACCTCAGTACCTAGTAGTCAAGGGAGGCAGCCCCTACCCTCCGGGCTCAGGCAGAGCTGGGATTCCTCTGGTGGCTCTCTGGATGCCTTCACGGCCAGCTGTTAAGAGCTTGCTCAGGCTCCTTCTAAGCTGTGGATTTGGGGCAGAGCAGGGGCTGGGCCCAGCGCGTGCTATGCTGGGAAATGGCTCAGGAGAGGCTGGCCCGATGGTCTTACAGCATCATTCCTGATGAGCCTTTGAGTCACCTGATGAGTATCCGAAGCTAGGCTCTCCTGAGGATTTCTCAGCATGGGCCTTGGCTCTAGGCTTGGATCACCCTCACTGTGGTGATCTGTCTCCATGAATAGGGGTAGGCTGAAGTGGGGGTGCACGGAAGCCAGAGGAGAGAGAACGCTCTACGGCACCCTACCCCCTGGGTTAAGGTGGGGAAGGGCTTCAGTGCCCGACACCCCGAATCTTCAACCATCCTTAAAGCTACTGGCCTTGCAAAGACCGTTCCCCTTCTAATCAGTAGCACCTTGCAGCTCCCATGCAAGCACAGGATGAAAACCAGGAGGAGAGACTGGCTGGGCCCTTTTTTTCCATGACAGTGCCCCAGCCTCAAGCTGGGAGCACCTTTTCAGGAGGCCCTGGCCTTCAAGTAGCGCTAGCTGAACTTTGGGAGATAGCGTGGAGAAAACAAGCAAGCGTCAAAGAGGGGATGCATGATCTTTGACACGGGAGGTGGGGGGCTGAAGGGTGTGCGTGCACAGGGAGCCTGAGTGGCTGCCTCCTGCCTCATGTAAGAAACTGCAGCTCGGATACACAATGTCCTGCCAAACCCAGCCCCTTAATTCAATTAAGCGCGCAGAACCGACTTCCCAGATTGTTCTGCGTGCCAGTGCCTGTGAATGTCCTGATGTGTGTGAATCCTGGGATCTATGAGCATACCCATGTGTGTGTGTCTGTGCATGTGTGCGTGCACACTTGCACACGCATTTCCTGACCCTGGAAGAAAATAAGAGGCAAAAGGAGTGGGGAAAGAAAGAGGTAGAAGAGAGGGGTTATGGGAGAGCAGGAACAAATCCCGGAAGGACAAATCTCACGCTAGGCTTAACCCTCACACCCTGGCCACTGTGACAAGCATGCTGTCTGAGGCACAGCCTGGGGGCTGTCCACGCTCTGTAGGTCAGGCAGTATACCAGGCCTTTTCTCACTTGGTGTTAAGCCTCTTGCAAGTCCCAACCAAAATGTCTCCACAATTACAAAGGTTCCCATGGGGCAGGGCTGGCTCTGAGACCAGTCGTTCAGGGCAGCAGTCAAATCCTGTGGCTCCATGCGTGTACAGAAAGGCCTTTCTCACGTCCGCTCCTTGGGCTGCGGTCTTGGCATGTGTGTTCTTGATCAGCCTCTTTTTCTGAGCCATACTCCCCCCCCCCCAACCTGGTCACTTGGTTCCTCAAGGTTTGAGAGCCCAAAGGACAAGGCCCTGGATGGATTCTAGCAGGTGATCTGCCTCTGAGGTCGTGGCCAAGCGAGATCCAGGCTAAACCTGCGTCCTACATCACTGTGACAGGCCCCACAGGAAAGGTGGGAACAGGCCTTGGAAAGATGCTCTCCCTAGGCCCCAGAGCACAGTGGAAGCTCCCCACAACCTTTCACACTCACTATTCCTACTGAGGGGAGTCCCCCAGTCCACGGATACCTGCAGCTGTCCTGGCCTCCAGGAAAGCTACATTCCAGCAGTCCTCTCCCACCACCCCATGGAGCTTGACTTTCTCCTCAGCTCTCCAGGAGCCTGAACAACCCCCTTCTGGGAGCAGAGCCAAAAAGATGGGAGAAGGATGTTTATAAATCACTAGAAGGGAAAAGTGGGGGGGGGGCAGAGAGGACCCTGGCCTCCAGGTAGTGTGCACTGGGCCTCTAGGTCATGAGGCCTGGTAGTTTCCTCAGAGAACAGCATCTGGCTGGGAGTAGCCTCTGCTCCTGCTGTGTCACACAGCAGGGTGTCTGTGGGAAAAGACTAAGGTCCACACTATGTCCTGAAACATCATCACAATGCACATATTCTGACCCGCAGGGCACAAGGCGCTTCTGGAGTGCTTTTGGTTCACCTTCCCTGCGGGGCCTGAGTGGAACTGGATCTAGGTAGGAAGGACTTCTTCAGGAGGCCGGGCTGGGGGTGTGACATCAGCAGTCAGCCTTGTGGGAGAAAGCCTAAAGTCAGTCTCCACTCTGCTCTAGGGCTCCACACACAGCTAATGGGAGGCTGGCAGCGGCAAATTGTTGTTTACTTTTAATTAAGTAAACAATGTCGGCTTTCCGCCTCCTCCCCTGCCATCCCAGCCAGTAATTTAGGGATGACAATGGGGTTGTTTCCTTCCTCCTGCCTTCTTCCCTTGAGCACTCCGGCTAGTTCCCTGCTCCTCCACACAGCTTTTGGGATTTGTGGCTGGAGGAGGTCCCACCCAGGGGGCCATGAAGGTCCTGAACAACCTGCTACCTCCTGGGCCCAACAAGCTGCAGGGTCCCCTCAGGGCTACCCAGGCCTGGAGCTGTGATTCTGTTATCTCCCACCGTGACAAGGGCAGTTTTGCTCTGGCTGCACAGATGAAACCAACCAGTTCTCTTTCCCTCCTCTCTAACCCCATCTTTAAAATTCCCCAAATGGGGTGACCAAAAGTTGGGGTGGTGGTATTGCATCAGCAGAGAACAAAGCCTGAAGTCAAGAAAAGATCCCCCCCCCTTAACCCCGAGTCTTCCTCATCACCAGTAAGGGGCCTTCTGGTCCAATCAGGAGGAGCCAGCGTCCCAAGTCAGCTGTCTATAAGCAGCAGGACCTGTCCTCAGAAACTCGGTTGCCCTCAGCTGCCTTTGTGGCCTTGGGTTCTGATGTCACTGTCTTGAAATTTTTAACTTTTGAACAAGAGGTCCAGCGTTTTCATCTCGCTTTGGGCCCCACAAATTCTGTAGCCAGTTCTGTTCAGAAACCAGAAAAATGAGTGAGGAAAAGAGAGAAAGCAAGCAGGCTAAGCCAGCCTTTCACCCACTGCCTGGAGGTAGGGTTCTGGGCTCTGGACACACAGAGGAGCAAAGCATTGAGAAGTCCAAATGAGGCAGCCCAGAGGATGTTGTACCTGGGCTGCTAGAGATTCCTCTCCCTGCAAGCCAAATGCCACTTGGCAGGTGGCCTTGCTTACCCCAGCCCTCCTCTCTGAGCCCTCAGCACACAGTGGGTAACCTCAGCAGACCTGCGTGTCAGGGAAAGGAGAGGATCCCTTCAGGTCTTCCTCCTCCTCTACCTTCGGAGGATGGAGTGCTTGGATCCAGAATCCTGCCCCGGCGAAGGCCCAGGAGCTGAGGGCTAAGTTGCCCCAACTTAGGTGCATGGGGCAGGGGCAGGGGCAGGGGCAGGGGCAGGCAGAATGAGTCGTAGGCAGGCTGCTCCAAACTCTTGCCAAAGGGCGGGGTCTTCTTTAGCTCAAGCTGGCTGGGGCTGGATGCAATTTCAGCCGCAGAGCAGGGCTCGCTGGCTGGAAGCAATTTTCTCATTAGGACCCCAGGCCTGCTTGCTGGTCTGTTCTCAGCCCTTACTCCCCTCCTGCGAAACCGCACCCCACAGGCCTCCCGATAGACCACTCACACGCACAGGGAACCGCACGTGGACTGAGTCAGAGAGGCGACTGTGGGGTCACTCCAATGGGGCTGGGTTCAAGGAGAGCAGCGTTGGCACAAAGCCCTAGCACTGAGGCATACGCATAAACAAGGAGTCTTAACTTGGCTCAAGCACCCAAGAAGCTCAGAGAGATCGGGACCGGGACCCCGGGACCAGAACGGAGTACCGCCCTCACGTGACCCTCCTGAGCGCCGCTAAGGCCAGTCACCAGCCTGTCTGGCTCAGATGGGCCTAGGGCAAGCAGATTGGCTCTAGGAAGAGGAGCCGTTTCCCATCCCCAGGTGCTGTAGTGTAGGGTGGTCTCACAGAGGCAGGGGGAGAGCTCAGGCAGGAGGGGCGGCACCGCTCTGCTCCTCAGACACATGTGGTTGGACTTAAAAAGCTATTAGGGAGCGAGGCGCTGGCGGGAGTAAGGCTGGCCCTCACACCAGAGGTGGGGGGGGGCAGATGCCGAGGCAGTGAGCTCAGCACCCGCTCCCTCCCTGGCAGTGCTGGACCCAGAGGACCCCCGCCCAGCAGGAGTGTGCAGCAGGCTCTCTGGGAGGGTGAGCCGATTTTGGGCCTGGGTCTCGCTGGACACATCCTCTGTAGCACTCTAGAGATTCTAGGCCTGTCGTGGGGGCTAGCGTCTGGGGAGGGGTGGGGAGCCTGGATAGAGCCCAGGAGGGTAGAGACAGGTCCTCAGCCCCCTTCGTTTCTCTGGAATGATGGGTGTTAGAGAACTCCTTAAGGGAGGGAGGTGTGTGTGTGTGTGTGTGTGTGTGTGTGTGTGTGTGTGTGTGTTTGGTGGGGCAGCGAAGAGGAGATTATGAGAAGAGCAGGGAAGGAAAAATGGGCCCCACCCATCACGAGGCCAGAAAAAAACTGATGGAAAGTTCTCTAGATCCGCCAGCTTGTAAAAAGTTCCTTTTCTTTCCAAATTATGAACATTTTTTAACAAGGGAGGAGGGGACCCAGAGCAGAGAGATCTAGGACTTCATTAGGACAGCGTGCATCTGCAGCCATGTACGCAGTGACTGACGACGGAGGGGCAGATCTGCCTGTATTCTAGTGTGTTCTCCTAGAGTCAGGCTACTCCCACCCCCGCCCGCCCACAGGGCCTACCCAAGCAGGGTGCCCCTGCTGCTAAGGAGCAGAAGAGGTGCCAGCAGGAGAGAGAGCACCTGTACAGAACCCATCTGAGACGGGGCAGGCTAAGGACTAAGCCCCATCCCTGAGGGAAAGCAGTCCCTGGGGTGCCAGCCTCAGCAACAGAAACAGGCCTTAGAACTGCAGGGAAACATGTGGCCCAAGGCTCTGGCGGCCCTGCCCAGCTCCTTGGTCCACAGCCCAACCAAAGGGCATCCAGAGTGAGGTGCTCTGGAAACTGCCTGGCCAGCGGGGGGCCTTGGTGTCCCTAGTTATACAAATGGGAGTGCTTGGCTCCTAAGGAGAAACCATCCCAGCTCAGCGGGACTTGCTGAACCCTGGTTCCTTCCTAGGGGGTCCCCCTTCTCAGAGCGGGTGCATCCACCCATAGGGAAGATGGCAACTGTAGGAGAAGGGACTTGCAGAAACCACCAGGACTGGGGGGTGAGGGGGGCGCTCAGGCTGGAGGGGGGAGGAGCCGACCACTGAGCCAGGATCCTTGCTCAGGAAACACGCAAAGAATGCAGTTGGCAGCAGGCCAGTGAGCCAGGACCACAAAGAGGCCTTTGTTTTAGGAGGTGTCCAGGGAGCGGATGGACAGAACAGCAGAGGTGGGGGCAGCACCCTTTTGGGGGAGCACAAAGAGATCAGTCCTTACACTGTGCCCACAGTGCCTCTTCTGGTTCCCAGATATACACACATCACGCCCAACTTAGGGTACCCTTAGGGCCAGGCTCCCCTGTTTCTCAGCGCCTCATTTCCCTGGGCTGGTAGCTGTCTGACCTCCAAGGTGGGTTGCCTACTGGCCTTGACATCATGCTGCTCCCTGCAGGGGGAGAGACAGGAGGTGGGACAGTTTCCCTCCAGCCCCTGCTCTGCAACTGCGGGGTTTCTCTGGCCCCTTCTTGGCATCTGGAAAAGTTTGGGAAATTTAAAATTTTTTGGAGAGTTTATCTATTGCTTTCTAGCTTGCCAGGGAGTTGGAGCCAGAAAGGAGGAGGAGGGAAGTGGGGTGGGGGTGGAGGTAAGGGGGTAGGGACAGAAACCAAGATCAGAAGAGAGATAGCACTTAGGGAAGGAGTGGGGACACCCAAGGGTGCTCCACAGCTAGCCTGGTTCTCATCTGAGTTTCTTGAGAGAATTAGACCCCCAACACAAGCTCACCCAGTATACCAGCCCACCCAGCTCTCACGTATTACCCTGTTCCATACCAGCCCTACCACCCAATAGCTGGCACCTGTGCTCTTCCCCAGCCGCCTGCGCTTCAGAGCCACAAAGGGAAAGGCCATCTTAAGGATTAGAGGCTAAAGACAGGATGAGGCAGGGTGACCACAGTGGCTCTCCACTTCCTGTGAGGGAGAGGCACGGGGATGACCCCCATTGCCTTCCTCTGATGCCTGTGGACAGAAGGACTCCCAGCTTAACCTCTGAGCAGGAGCAGACTAGGCTGACCCAACAGGACCCCAAACAACGAAGGCGGGAGGGGGGGGGCTGTGTTTCAACAGCCCCTTGCCAGGATCTGGGCACAAACTCCCTACCACAATTTAAGTAGCAAAGAAGAGCGAAAATATGTGCCAATCAGCAGTGCGGGGCTGTCAGCTACCCAGCTTGGTTTCAACCTAGACACTACCTGATGCCAGCAGACAGGAGTGGAGACCTGGAGACCTAAGGGAAGAGAGGCAGAAAGGAAGTGATGGCCTGCAACGGAGAGCCAGAGACAGGGCTGAGGAGGGGAAAGAGGAGAAAGTCTAAGAGCACAGAAGGAGCTGGGAGAGTAGACACCGCAGTGGAGTGGGGGTGGGGGGCGCTAAGCCTGTCCCTCTGTGTCCAGCAGCTCCCAGAGCTGCCCTGCCCCCTCCAGGCACCTGCTAACGCTGCAGCAACGGGTTGTGTTTCTTTAACCCCTGGGGCCTGTTGACACAGATTAGTATCGCTGGTCAGGGGTCAATAGGGAAGGCTCTCGAGGTCAGGACCTGAACAACTGGAGTTGTAATGAGCCACGTGGGGAAGAGGCCCAGGGAGAACAGAGCAAGGAGGGCGGAGGGGGCGGAGGGGGCGGGCCTCTCAGCGAGCTTTACCACCGCTGCTGCCTGTCTGGCCCCTGAACCTGCTGGGCTTTGGGGGAGAGAGAGAGTTGTGTGTGTCTGTCTGTCTCTGTCTCTCTGCGTTGGTGTCTGTCTGTGTGTGTGCGCGTGTGTGCACACACGCATGTGTATGTGTCTGTGTGTGTGACTGGCTGACCTGAGCTGGAGTACCAGTTAGGCAAAGCCAGGGAAGCTCCATGGGAAGGGAGGAAAGGCTGCCATGCTTGACTAAACGTACTCTTCTGGGCCACATAGCACTTCTCTCCTGCTCCTCTATCCCCACCTCCATGAGCCCCTAGACACACTCCTGTTCCTCCCTGGGCCTGCAGTGAGGGGCACTGTACCCACCTCAGGTCATTTGGCAGAGGCTGAGCTAAGTGATTCACTTGTGACCAGCTCTGAAGGGAGCGAGTGCATGGCAGGACGGTGTCCCCAACCCCATGGGATAGCCTCAGCCCAGCATGGGCTACAGGACCACAAGGCAACACTCAAACAGCAAAGTAGCTTCTTCTATGCCCTCAGGGTGTGGGAAGAAGGGAACCCCCACCTCTCCCCAGTTATCACCAGGTAGCTTCAGGGCAGGTGCTTCAGGGCTTGCTGCTCTCTGTCCAGCCACTCCCAGCCCCATCTGTCCTCAGGCTGCTCAGCGCCTCCCTTATGGGAAAAGGGAACAGAGAGAGCTGGAGGGAACAGAGAGCTGGCCACCTACTTGGAGCTCAGCATCACTCTGGGGCTCTGAAGGTCCTGTCATTTCTCACCATTAATTGCTCCATGGGACCACCGAGGAGCTGACACCCAGAGGTCCAGGGTATATCCCAAGGCACACTGAATCCTGCGTTCACGTGCATGTCTGTGGGACATGGGCATGTGCCATGGCTATTCCAGGGGCACACACTCAGGAAATCCTGTGTAGCATCTTACAAATTCATGTGTGCTGGTAGACCAGCCTAGACAAAGGCCCCTGGAAGCAGGGTGCACCATGGAGATGGAGGAACTGAAGTGAGGTGGAGTGACAGCTGGGCTAGGGCACAAGAGAGACACTCAAACACAAGAGGAAAAAGAAAGGCTGGGCAGAGAGAAATGAGTGAGTCCAGAGGCCAGCATTTTGAGCTTGTGGCTTGCAGACAGCTGCTAATCTTGGCATATATGGCATGGGTGGGGGTGGTGACAACGAGGGATGCAGCTACGAAAGGGTCATCAGAGAACCGAGCAGGAACAACCCCTGCCTGAGCAGGTAGCAACTGTTCCGGGCCAGGAGCACAGAGGAGGAAGAACGCGGGACCAGCTGCCAGGGAGTTGCAACTGCACTTCTCCAGGAGGCAGTGGTCCCCTCCCAGATAGCTCGAGAGAGGCAATGTAGATCCACACGGCCATGGGAACAAAACACTACTACAGAACTGTTTACACCACCAGAAAGGGAAAGCAAGCTAGGGAGGCAGAGGCAGGCGGATCTCTGTGAGTTCGAGACCAGCCTGGTCTACAAGAGCTAGTTCCAGGACAGGCTCCAAAACCACAGAGAAACCCTGTCTCAAAAAAACCAAAAAAAAAAAAAAAAAAAAAGAAAGGGAAAGCAAGCCAAGTATGGTGGCTCACACCTTTAATCCAGCACTCACAGGATGGATCCCCGGGAGATCAAGGCCACATAGCAAGTTTCAGGCCAGCCAGGGTAACAGAGTGAGACCCTGTCTCAAAGAGGGGGGGCTGGAGAAGACCCCCAGTGTCTATCAGTGGACGAATGGATCATCACAACATGCACATCCATACTGTGAAGTATTATTCACCCTTCAGAAGAATAAACTATTAATAAAGGCTACAGCATGCATCGCGGATGAAGCCCCGCTCATAGTGTATGTTTCCATTTGCATGAAATGTCAGAATGGGCAGCTCTGTAGAAGACAGCAGACAGGTGGTTATCAGGGGCCAGGCGAGACGGAGAAATGCGACTAACCACTTACAGGTGTGGGGTTTCTGCCTGGAAGACGGAACTGTTCTAGGATTAGAAGCAGTGAGCAGAGTGCTGTGCATCTATTACCTGACACAGAATTTTAACATTAAAATAAAGCTGCAGGCCAAAGAGACTCGATGAGCCAGGCGCTCGCACATAAGCCTAGGAGGTGAGCTGCGTCCTTGGAACCCATATAAAGGCAAAAGGACAAAACCAACACCATTAAGTTGTCCTCTGACATGCACACACACACACACACACACACGCACACACACACACACACCACACCATGCACTCTCTCACACACAATAATAATGTTAAAAGATTTTTAACATAAATTACAATTGCTTCTCAGCTGACAATGGGTTGGCCTGCTGACAAACACATCATAAATATTATTAGTTGAAAATGTATTTAATATGGCAAACACCAATGCTTAGCCTAACCTGCTTTAAATGTACTTGTGCCAGGAATGGGGACGCACTTGGGAAGTAGGGCAAGAGGGTCGGGGAGTTCAAGGTCAGCGCAGGCTGTGTGAAATCCTACCTAATTAAATACAACAAAAAGATGAGTGCTCGGGCAACAGCATTAGCCTGCAGCAGGGTCAGTCTCCGACAGAGCCTATTTTATAAGACGCTGATGACTTTGTGTCATTTCCTGAATGCGGCACTGAAAGTGACAAGCAGAATAACTGTATGATGACCGGCAAGGCGGCCGAGCAGGCACAGGTGCCTGCTGCCAAGCTTGATGACCGTAGCTTGATCCCTGGGACCATGTGATGGAAGGAGAGACTCTAAAAGGCTGTCCTTTAACCTCCAGATGTGTGCCACGGTGCGCATGTGCTCCTCCCCCCAAAATAAAGAAACGTAACAATGGTAAAGAATGGCTGTACTGTACGGGTATGTTTTCCAGCCACCACAGGCCAAAGCTTCCCACGTCAGCCTGAGACCGCTGGGAGTGGAGTTTGTAATGCAATCTGGAAGTGAGAAGCAGAATTCAGAAGATGATAGCTGGAGGGGGGTGAGGAGGGAGGGGTCTCATATGCTCGACTAGGCCGCAGTGCCCTCACAAGACTTGGAACCAGAGAGAACGGGAGGGTCGGTGGCCCGAGAGATCACTGGAGGGTGTGGACATATCGATGTCTGTCTGTAGCCAGAGAGTAGAGTTCGGAGTAATCAGGTATTGGGAATGCTCCACCGTGGCAGGCTGCATGGGGACAGGCTCTGGGGCTGTAGCTGGCTAGCCGCTCATCCTGTGTACGGGCCTCAAACACTCAGCTTACGGGGAAACACAGTGTCTGGTTCATTGGCTTATCATAGGTTTAACCGAGATGGGTTTAGCCTTCCCCAGGCCTGGGAACCAGCCTGCCACAGGAGGCTAACACGAGACACACAAAGGTCTCTTCCCATGGGCTCCTACCCCAGCTTCCATGCTGCCCGTCCTGTGGCTCAGCACATGGCACCACTCAATGGTTTCTGGCACCAGAGAGGAATTTATTTCCTGGACAAAGCAGCCAAAATCGTTCTGCACCTTTGTTCATGAGCGCAGTGTAGTCGGAGCCGACATTTTCTAATGGGGCCAGAGAAGAGCAACTCAAAATGGATTCAGGGAGGGTGTCGGCTGTGGAACAGCTCCCAGGCATAGCATTCCGCGGTCTGGAAAGCTAATGGTGGGGAAAACGGATGTGGCCGAGCTTATAAAATCAAATCGGCCGGGGGTTCCATAGAGAATGCTGAAAGCCAACCCCAGGAAAGGTAAGCTGCTTGAAGCTTAGGAAGGGGGCCCATAGAAGGCAATAGACATTCGACTTTTAAAACAAGGGCAGGGTAGAGCCTTATAGAGGCCAGCCACGGGGACAGATGGGCTCCCACACTCAGGACTGGGCAAGAGGAACTGTCTTCAACACTGACCTTCAAGACGTTGAGGGTCAGGATACTTGGATGTTGAAGTCAGGTGCCAGCTGTTCTGGCTCAGCTCTCGCAAACAGCCAGCTCAGAGCCTTTTCCTGATCAGGGACAGCGACTCACATCGAGGTTACATCCCAGATTACACTCCTGCCCCCAGAAAATAAACCCCCTGCTTTCCTCCCCTCCCTATCACACCCCGTCTCTGCTCCTGACACACGTGTGTGGAGGAGATGTGCACAGATCAGAAGATCCGTGTGCTCAGGGCCCCGTGCCGAGCCACCACCTCATAGCCTATTTACAGACATTTCACCAAACAAAATATCAACTCCCAGTGTTTGACAGGGAGCCACTCCTCTCTTGTCAGGAGCGATCCCTCCTAAAGGGGGTCCCCAGTGATGAGCAGCAGAAACCCCAGAAAGAGGAAGGGGAAGAAAGGGAGCACGTGTGAGGTAAAGGAAGGTAAAATTATAAGGTTGGAGCTGTCAAGGGGGAGAGAAGGGGGGGGATGCAAAGCAACTCCACTATTAGGGACTTGCTGTGAAATGCAGCATTCACAACAGCTGAAAAATCCAGCGCTTTGTCTGCAGAAAACATAAGACATCATGGCCCAAAGGCAGAGGGGGCACAGAACCCCCACACGTGGCAAGCAAGCCATGCACATACCCTAAAATATAGGGCCAGATGCTTTCACCCACTTCACTGTAGGTTGCCCCCCACAACACACCACACACACACACACACACACTGTACCATCCTAACCCATGTCTGGGGTCCTCGCCCAGGGAGCAAGCCCTAGGGTCAAAGGTGAAAACCAAGTGGCAATGGGAGGAATAAGGCCCACTGGGAGCAGTAGTGCCCACAGGGTGCCATGTTGATCAAGACAGGGCAGTGGAGGGGGAGTCTCAGGGCCATTCAGGAAGCAGCACACTGGATAGAAGCCAGCCTCCACCGTATGGGGCCCATCAAGTTATCAGAAGACATAGGGGCGAAGGGCCAAGTGTGGCCAGCGTCCCTTTAGGATGGGCAGTGGAAAGTGCCAGCCCTTCCCACTCAGAAGGATTCATAAAGCCCTATCCCTCAACCCAGGTGCCTCCGTGGGCAGTAAGGACACACTGGTCAGCTGTGTTGGCACAAGTCTGTAGCCCCAGCACGTAAGTTGAGGAAGGCTGAGGAAGGTTACTAGCTCTATGCTAGTCTATGCTACACAGTATAGCTTTGTCTCAAAAACAGACCTTACTATCCCAGGTGTGAGATGGACAGACTCCCAACCTCAGGTCTAGCTTTTACCACTGCAGGAGGGGAGAATCTGTTAGGACAAGAAGGGTTAGTCCTTGGCCTAGGATACATGGAGTCCAGTGGCTCCGCACTTGGAAGTAGCAGGAGCACCCCAGCCTGCACTAAGGAGGCCCCCACGGTGCCCCTCAGCTTGACCTGCTCTCACTCTTAAGATTCCTCAACTCTGACACTTCAGATACCAGGGCCCGAGAACCTCTGCTGTGGAGGGTGCTCTTGTCCAGCGTGGCCTCCATCTGGTGAGTGCCAGCAGCATCCCCCACAGAGAACCATTTCTAGACACAGCCAAACGCCCCGGGGGGGGGAGGGGCAGAAAAGATGCCACCCAAAAGGCCTAGGTTATAAAGATAGCTCCACATCTTTTCCCTCAGAAGCACCTCAGTCACACAGCTCTGAGACCCAGGCCACGCACAGAACAGTCTCTCTGGTGTGTCCATTCAAATTAGCAGCAGCGGTTGCTAAGGGACCCCATCAGAATCCCCCACCCACACCTCATACACAAGGACTACTTCAGAGTGGTGGTGTCTCTGCCTGAGAGGTCCCTCCAGTAACAGAGGCAGCCTACAGCGTGGAGCCTGTGCTGCTCAGAGGTGTCTGCCATCTGGGAGCCTTGCCTGCTGTCTATACCCTCAGTCATGAGGCTCACAGGTTCCATGGCTCCCCAGTCCCAGACCCAGTCCCAGACCCGACTAGCCCTAGTCTCAGGTCTCAGCCCAACAGAAGGGCTGCTGTCCCTGTACCACTCCAAACACAATCTTTTAATAGCTGCTTCCTGTGGGGCTGGCTCTGCCACCCCCACCCTGCACCACTCACTCAGCCCTACTCCTGACTTGGAGACATAGCGCCCTGTAATTACAGCAATTGTAATCTCTTTTACTAACAGGTAGATTAATAGCGAGGCAGGTTCACAAAGAGCCCCAAAAGGGAACTGCTCAGCTGCTGAGCGGGCGGGAAGAGCCTGACACTTCTCAGCAAACATACATCCCGACCAGACGCTGCTGCTGCTGCTGCTGTGGCCATGGGCACCAGTCAGGGAGCTGAACCTGGGGGGACACACCAGCTGTGCCCCTGCTCTTTGGGAATGACAAAGATCACTACACTCTCTTTAATTTGCAAGTTGTCACAGATTCACAAGAATTTAAACCCCCTAAGCGGAGAAATGTGTCCGGGTATGATTTCACTGACGTTCACACGCACACACCACTCTCTGACCCACGCTGCACACAGACACCTACCTCCTGACGCACATGCAAGCAGACACCCACAAGTTAGTACTGAACACCTCTAGAAAGAACAGGCCAAGCTCCAGAAACACACTTGTCTGAGCACCACGGTACAGGCGCTCGAGGGGTACAGGGTGCTTCACTGCCGTGCTGGGAGAAGGGAAAAGGGCACCTGCTCCCTCTGTCTGTCCTTCACAATTAGCCCCTCCCAGTGCTGCGCTGCACAAACTTCCTGTCAGGCCTCTGGGGCCTCCTCCTACCTTTCAGGGCCTGAGACAAGAAGGAACATCACACAGGAGTTGGGGACATCAAGTACCCCAAGACAAATCAGCTCCCATTGGCCAAGCAAGAGGTAAGAAATGATACCCGGGGAAAGGTTGCCCTGAGTGTGGAGTGAGAGTGGGTGAGTCCAAGTCCTAACTCCAAGTTGAGTGTGATGTCACAGGCTTAGAATCCTGCCACTCAGGCAGATTTGGGGTCAGCCTGGGATCGCATGGCAAGAACCTGTGACCTTAGCAGCAGGCAGGAGCAGGAGGATAACCACGTTTCAGGCTAGCCTGGTCCATATAGTGAGTTCTAGTCCAACCAGGGATACCAAGTAAAATCCTGTCTCAAGGATGGAGGGAGGGAGGGAGGGAGAGAGAGAGGAAGAGAGAGGAGGGAGAGGGGAGAGAGAGAGAGAGAGAGAGAGAGAGAGAGAGAGAGAGAGAGAGAGAGAGAGAACAAAAGCCATCTGAAGTCCAGACCTAAGGTTTCCCTCCTCCTAACCTCTGGGCCATATGGGCTGTACCAGGTAGGCCAGAGATAGCCCTATTTCCTCGGGGGAGCGAGAGCATATACTGTACACACCTCAGCGGGGCACTAGGGAAGCGCTGCCAGCCGCTAGCCGCTCACCACCCTCAGTGTTAAGAGCCACTTTGAAGTCCCTGGACCAAAAGCTGGGACTATCTGGTCATCCCCTTCCAGGACTGCCCAAAGAGGAATGCTGCTCCAGAGGCCCAGAGAAGGGTTAGGACTCCCATACAGCACAGCTGAAGAATGAAGAGGAGGCTAATGGAGAGACAGGAGCCATGGGGCGTGTCCACAGGTACGGGATGAAGGAGCGAGCTGAGGTGGCACCCACAGGACAGGTGATGGCAGTAGCATCCTTCTTATAGGGCTCGAAGCATGTAAGCAGGGGACAGCCAGAATGGAGTGGGTTAGCCTGGGTCTGATGCTTTCAGTGTCTGATCACAAGCAGCGACGTAAGTACTGAAGTAGGAGAAAAATCTTCAGAAGGGTCTAGGTGGCTCAACTAGCAACTCAGTCCCTAGGAAGCATCACCTGAGGCAGGTAAATAGCTGTGACCGCCAAGTATCCTGGCTGGATTTACAATTGGGATGAAGTTACATCCATTTGTACATCATGCAATCTCATGCTGCCGTTTAAAAAGCATACTTTTTAAAAATATATCTGACATTTACAATTTTTGACTTTTTATTTATGATACAGCTAGCGCGTGGATATCAGACAGCTTCCGGAAGTCCCTCCCTTTGCTGCTGGACCCTTTCACCATGGACTCTGGGACTGCACTCAGGGGGTCAGGTTTGCACAATAGGTGCTCCTACCCACTGCGCCGACTCTTATATTGGAGACGGGATCCTTACGTAGTTCAGGCTGGCCTAGAGCTTGTCACGACCTCATGACCTTGGTCCTGCCTCCTCCGTGTGAGGGCACTAGACACTAATTTTTATATGGTGTTGGGACAGAATCCAGGGACTCATGCATGCTAGGCAAATAATCTACCAATTGAACCATATCACAAGCCCTAAAAAGCATGTGATTTACCTCTTCTTTTTAGTAAACAAGGGTCTTGGTATATATAATTATACCAGGCTGGCTTCGAACTCAAAATTTTCATGCCACAACCTCCCAAGTGCTGGGATTATAGATGTTTTCTACCATACAAGCTGCATTCTTTTAAATTTTGTTTTTATTTATTATATTAATTCTTTATAAAAATAAGTAAGCTGAATATGATAGCACACATATGTAATCCCAACACTTGGGAGGTGGAGGTCAGAGGACCAGGGGTCATCCTTAACTTTATAGTGAGTATTATTTAATTTAGGTTTATAGTAAAATTTATCTAATTTTTATTAATGTGTATGGATGTTTTGCCTGCATATATGTCTTGCATCACGTGAGTGCCTCAAAAGAACGCCAGATCCCCTTGGGCTGGAGCTACAGACATTTGTGAGCAACCAAGTGGATGCTGGGAATTGAACGGGGCTCTGGAAAGGCAGTCAGTGCTCTTAACTGAAAAGCCTTCAGCTTCCTGTTTTTTAAAATGTTTTAATGAGTACCTATAGCACTTACATGAAAAGGAAATATTTTATCCCCAAGAGGAAAAAAAGAACAGACGTCATTAGAGATGTTAAGAATCAAGGGCAGCACAGCTAAGGGGCCGAATCATACAACAGTGCCGTGGGACGCACGCTAATGCTCAAGTCCAAGAGCAGCACCCAAGCCGGCCCCAGCACTCGGGAGGCAGAGGCAAGGATCGTCTACAGTGTGGAGAGCAGACAGAGGAAGCTCTGAATGAATGAAGTCTCCAGTAAAAGTGTGCTGTTGGCCATGAGGATGACCATGTCGAGGACGCAAAGACTCAGCCCCACGGGAATGGCAAAGCTGTCTCTAGGTGAGGTTAAAAGAGATGGTAAAGCCTTCCTTGGGTCTGAGTGAGACCGTTGACGTGTGTGTGTGTGTGTGTGTGTGTGTGTGTGTGTGTGTGTGTGTGTGTGTGTGTAAAATGTCCACCATAGTTTTCTCCCCCAAATATTGGCAGCCTGAAGGCTTCTCCCATACAGTCTGCTCCTACAGATATTAGCTAAACCTGCCTTCTTGTTCCGCTGTAGGCAATAAATCTGCCTCTCAGTTCAACTGAATATAATAAATACAATGATAGCCTGGCATGGAGAAGCAATCCCAGCACCCAGGAGGCAGAGGCGGATCTCTGAGTTCAAGGCTAGCCTGGTCTACAGAGTGAGTTCCCAGACAGCCAGGGCTGTTACACAGAGAAACCCTGTCTCGAAAAGCCCCACAAAATAAATACATACATAAATAAATATAAACACACTAAGCTTGGGGTGGGGGACTGAGACTTTTCCAACAGAGAGCACAGCCCACCCAATCCCACCTTTTTTTGTCTGTGTAGTCATGTGTCCACATCTTTGTGTGTCTGATTGTCGTTGTTTTGTGTGTGTGTTTTCTTCATTCCCTAGTTAGGTGAATCCCTGGAGCCTTGCAAGAACTAGGCCACATAATGGACCCCGACTCCTGACAGAACAAACAAGACACTCCAAATGAAAGCACCATCCAGAACTCTAATTTTAAATAAAAATTTAAAATATATATGAATAGCTCTAGGAAGTGTAATAAAAGATTAGTTGTTAAATGGAGACTCGTAACAGTTCTCCTTTTCTCTTCTAAACTTCCTTGAGCTTATTTTACATGTACTATATGGATGTAAAAATCTTTCCTTTCATTTTTTCTGTTTCTTTACTTGAGAGAGAGTTTCACTGTGGCCCTGGTTGTCCTGAACTCTCTCTGTAGACCAGACTGGCCTCGAACTCAGAGATCCGCCTGCCTCTGCCTCCCTGGACTGGGATTAAAGGCTTGCGCCGCCACCACCTGGCTTTAAAATATATATACTTTTTAAACAGACACATGTCTACAGTCCCAGACCTCCAGAGACTGACGCATGGTGATTGCCACAATTTCAAAGTCATCCTGGGCTCCAGAATGAGATCCCATCTCAAGCTCCCTCACCTCTCAAAAAATGTTTTAAGAAAGAGGGGACTGGAGTGCTCAGGGTTCAGAGTACCCACAGTTGCACAGGATCCAGGTTCAGTTCCCAGCACCCACATGACAGGTAACTCAAGTTCCAGGGAGATTGGACACCTTCATCTGTCCTCTGTGGATAACAGGCACAACATGCATGGTGCACAAACATGCAGGCAGGCAGGACACTAGTACATATAAAATAAAGTAAATAAATGTAAAAATTTTTTTTAAGTTTTAAGAATTAAAAAAAAAATAGACTGTGGATGGATGGAGTGAGAAGCAAATGAGAAGCCACAAGCACGGGACACTCTCCAGGCGGCACAGACCCTCGGCAAATCCTTGACCCTGCAAACTTAGCCAAATTTGCCTGGCAGGTTTAGCCTCTTAAGCTTTCTTTCTGTTCTCTAAGAAAACTCCATCCCAAATGACAAAAAGCAACCGGAGAGGCCATGGGGGTAGGGGTAGGTTAGAGGGGTTTGATCCCAGCACTCAGGAGGCAGAGGTGGATCTCTGTGATTCAAGGCCAGCCTGGTCTACAGTGTTCCAGGACAGCCAGGGCTACAGAGAGAAACCCTGTCTCAAGCAAACAAACAGACAGACAGACAGAGCAGCTGGATAGAAGTGACCTTAAATTACATCACAGTGTAGCAGACTGAGGTCCACATCTCCAGGGTCCCTGCTGCCCGTCCACCCAAGAAGGGGGACTTTGTAAAGAAAAACAGGTTTCTAAAGTCAAGGATGGATAGGTGGGGCTGAAGAAGGCGGCTGAGGACTAGGCAGAAAGGGAAGAAGAGCACCTGGAGACTCTTAAAGCCGAAAGGGAGACTCATACGGTCTGGGCGAGTGAGGGACAGAGGGGCAGCACGGTCAACCGAGGGGCAAACCTCCCTCCCTGCTCACATTCCTCCCATAATTCAACGCTAATAACCAAACCCAGCCTCCAGCTCTGGAAGCTTGCGTCACAGCTAGAGGACGGGAGTCGTCTTTGGCCAGGAGACCCTGGCTTAGAGCAGTTCCTAGGAGAAAGGGCAAGAAGGCAGGTTCCCAGCCTGCGGCGGGAGGAACCTGAAGGGCCAGGAGGTCAGAAGGAACCACAGAACAGAAGGCAAGCTTTCTACTGGGCCCAGGGCTACTCCTTGTTAATCCAAGCCACAGGGCACCAGACTAGAACAGCTAGGAGATCTGGCACAGGAACGAGGCCATCGGGATGTCCCGAGGGCTGACTAGAGAGCGCGGAGACTGGAGACTACGTCTGTTCTATGCCTAGAAGGGCTCTACCTGCAAAAATAACGTCTTGCAGTGACGGTGACTGGATGGCCTGGGTGAAGGTGGAGCCAGTTGACCCGGGGCCAGAGAACACACTGAGCAATAGCACCTGCAATAAGATGACCAGGCCGAAGGGCCAAGAAGAGGGCCATTTCCTCTGACATCGCATTCATACAAACAGAAGAGAAGTACTTTGAAAAAACAGCTCCCTTTCAACCCGTAACCCCACAGCTTTCACTCGATAGCAGGCTGCTTTTAGTTTCAGAAGCACTGGCAGGATTCTCCCCTGGGGTACCCACTTTCACGGCCTGTTGTTCTCCCTACCTTGACTTCCCTGTTCCTCAGCCTTTCTCCTGATTTTTATGCCACTTGAAGGCCTTTGTACTGTCTCAAGGACAGGTTGTCAGCTATCCCCCCTGGAAGGTGAGTCTGTATTCAAAATGGGCTTATGGGAACTGGAGAGGTGGCTTAGAGGTTAAGAGCACTGGTTGCTCTTCTAGAGGACCCGGGTTCAATTTCCAGCACCCACATGGCAGCTCAAGACTGTCTGGAACTCCTGTTTCAGGGGTTCTAACATTCTCATGCAGACATATGTGCAGGTCAAACACCAATGCACATAAAATAAAAATAAATTTAAAAAAATCTAAAATGGACTTGTAACTCGTATATATAGTTTTTACTATATACAAAGGCAGAATATATATATTCCCCAGCTCCAGGATGGAAGCCTAGCAAGAGAAGCCTATGTCATTATGTGCAAAGGGTCACTTGGGAGGAAAAAAATCCACTCCAGCTCCAGTAAAATCTGCAGAGTTGGGTCCCTCCCAGTGGACCGCCTGCATCTGCCACAGATGCTCCAAAGGGGCCTGTCTCCTGGCAAGACACAAAAAGCCAGGCCTGGCCCGGCTACCATGGAAGTACCTGGCCTCTCCCAGAGTGGAACGAAGGAGGCATGCCTTCTGCCTACACACAAACAGGCTCAAACTCACCAGGGCATCCCGCAGCCAGAGTACTTTGTTGGAGAGGAACACAATTCAAGAGTCCCTGCCAAGTCAGGCTGGCATGTGGGTAATTATATTAATGAATCTCTGGGTTATAAAATCTAATATTAGCTGGTGGCTTTGGTGCCATCACTTCAGTTACTGTCCCACATGGCTACAAACACTTCTGGGCAGCCCATGACTCCAACAGACCGAGTGTGCATGAACACACGCAAGGAGAGAGAGAGAGGCAAATGTGTGTGTGCTGTTTAATTTAAAAGAAATTCATGTATTTGAAACTATGCCCAGAGATCTGTGTGCGAGGCCTACTTTGTAAGCCACGGTACCATAAATAAGTGAAAGGCATCTGGCCCATCCTCGGGGCAGGGGCAGCTCCCTTGGCCCCATCTCTCTGGCTGGCAATATACCGAGGATTACTGCCCTGAGACGCGCGAGCTTTTGTGTCTGAAGACAGCACAGCTCCCCACAGAGCTCCCTTTGGCCTTGCAGGCAGGGCCCATCACGCAGACCCTGCACCCTGCCTCTCCATCCCAGATCCAAACCCCAAAGTCAGGTTTCACACACACAGGGTTCAGCTTGCCACTCAGCAGGTCTCCCACTCTGAAGACTAGACCAATGTACCACCACCATCCTGGTTCATCCTGGTTCCTGCTAAGGCCAGTGGAAACCACAATCCAATTGGCTATGTTATGCATGTGGTCAGAGGCAGAGGGCGCCAAGTGCAGCCAGGTAGAGAGTGACAGACGGTAGACCCAGGTGATGAAGAAAGTTTGCTGGGCACTTCACATACAAATGACATCACAGAGCCTCAGACCAGGGTTCTGTAAACCGCACATGCCACAGGTAGGCTCTCCTACCCTGTCCGTTCACCTGTCCCGTCAGTTGAAGCCTCTCTGGGGGCACTGTCCAGTCTCAGTCAAGGGGTCTGGGAAACCAGTTTTCATAGAAACAAGTCCTCCTTATCTTGGGATTTGTATACCGGGTGTGGGGCTCATGGGCTCCCTACAAATAATCAAAGCACTGGGAACAACTTTAAGAGATTCACAGGCAAGTTGAGTAGCTCTGTCACCAGCAGAGACAAGGGACATTCTAAAGAGAGCACAAGGCACGGCAAGGCCTGCAAAACTCCGTCTCGGGACTGGTGATACATGTGGCCACTGCTTCTTTGTTCTTGAGGGACTGTCCTGGGCACTAGACTGTACCCAATGTGGGGCAAACAAGTATGTGCATGGCTGGCGGGATGAGTGAGCAGTTGTTGAAGGAGCCTGATGGTCTGTGGTGATCTCCAGAACTTGACCTCCACAGTCACGCTGGCACAACGCTGGCCTCCACATTCTTGGTGGCACACACGCTGGCCTCCACACTCGTGGTGGCACACACGCTGGTCTCCACACTCACACTGGCACACACGCTGACCTCCACACTCACGCTGGCACACACGCTGGCACACATGCTGACTTCCACACTCGTGGTGCCATACATGCCGGTCTCCACAATCATACTGGCACACACGCTGGTCTCCACACCCGCGGTGGCACACATGCACATACTGCACATCACAATCACATTCACACAATAATAATATTTTAAAAGTGTCTACCAGCTGGGAGTGGTGGTGTACATCTTTAATCGTAGCACTTGTTGAGGCAGAGGCAAGCAAATCTCTGTAAATTCAAGGCCAGCCTGATCTACAGAGCAAGTTCTAGGACATCCAGGGATACATAGCGAGACCATGTCAAAAAAAAAAAAAAGAATCTACAATGATTACCAGATGTTTCTAAAGGGCAAAATAACCACTGGTTAAAACTCAGTGTCCAAGCCACCTGGCTCCCAGGGACTGAGGAACTTCCTGGGGCAGTAGAACAACCAGGGAACTCCTGGCAAAAGGTACAAGTTTCCACGCACACTGCCCCGAACTAACTTCACTACCTGCCCCAGCAGACAACATGAACCTCCTTAATGCGGGAACACGGGACTGGCTCGTTATCATTCCATAAGGAACTATGTCCCTACGTCTATGCTCCATCTCACAGCTTCTGCTGGGTCAGGACACCGTCCTGTCTCCTCTTCCCCACCACGGCAGCGATGCTCTCAGGCCTATGTCAAATGGCTCACACGTTTCTTCTGTCTCTCCAGCTGATTCTGACCTCAAACCTCGGCTAGGGAAATGGCACAGAGCTTGAGTCTGGCCATAGTCCACTCCCTTTCAGCAAGAGGCCCCCAAACTACGGAGAGACACAGAGACAGAAGAAACCTCTCGGCTCATCTTTTCTGTCTGAAGTGAGACTACAGCTGACCTGCATGCTGCCCGCAAAGAAGGAGCCCTAAGGCTGACCTGCCTACCTCCCTGTCAGCAGATGGGCGGAACACCCACCCGGGGAACCCTACTCTGGTCAGTCACAGGCTCAGTCCTCACCCCCACCCATCTGCTGCCTCCCTTTAAAGGCCTCTCCTCACTTGGTCCCCTGGGGAGCGGTCTTGTTACTAAGGAAACAATGATGTCATGTGGCTAGTGGGGATCAGGTCCCTCCCACCACCCCCTAACTAGGTACCATAGCCGCTGACGTCACTGCTCAGAAATTTATAGCCCAGAGTGGGTATTTATAATATGGCTCGGTGTGACCACATATTCAGTGTGGGGCTGGTGGCTATTTATAGCCGAAGGATACACACTTATTATACCCCCTGTCTGTATTCTGGGCCACCTGTTATATAACTGCCATTATGCAATAATGCCCATTATATAATAATTATGCACTAATGGGGATATAATCTGCAGGCATAATAAGGACACACTCCCCAAGGGCCGCACTGGGCCAGCCGGCCTCCTGCAAGTTGCCTCTGGGGAATCTCCTGATCTCTTCCTGAGGTTCCACCCAGTCCAGGAGAGTCATCAGGTGTCACCATACTGCCTGTCTCTCAGTCTCTCAACAGGAGCCTTCTTCTCTAGACCGGTAGGCCCAGCTACAAAACCCTCTCTGGATTTCTTCTTAAGTCTTTTGGTGTCTGATGCTCCCATTCCCGCTTCTGGCCTTGAGTGCCCCTCTCTCCCCTCCTTTAAGCTTGAAACAACAATTTAATGGAATAAACTCTAGAGGCAACTGACATCTCCGTGGCATTCAACCCTTTTAAGGCAGGAAGTCTCAAAGAAGCCAGGTCAGTTGGTGGGGGTTCTACCCCACACTCAAGGGTCCTCACCCTCTAAGAAAGGCTTGCGAAGCCAGATGTGGATGTCTGGGTCCAGTCAGGCCTCTTCCCCTCCTTCCTCAGTTCCTTCCGGCAGGCAGAAGAACCCAAATATGAGAGGTTGCCTTCCTGACTTGTATGGTAATTGGGGCTACACTGATTTAGGAACACCCTCCCCACAAACACACAGCAGAATGTGGGCCACTCTGACACCAGGACATACTCTGCTGGTCACCTTGCTCCCAGGAAGGACAAGATGAAACTGTCACCTAGGGAAGGGGAAAGGCAGGGTCAGGAATGCTGGCATGAGGGGGCACAGGAACAGAGAGATGAGGTGGGAAGAGTTAAGGCCACAGTGGTACTGATAAAGCCAATTCAATTATCCCAAATATACCATCTGTTCTTAAAACAGATATTGCTATATTTAAAGGTTACTTGATATATGAATTGATCTAAAACACACACACACACACCATGGAACTGTGAAGTGAGCCTTCTGCAGGCATGAGATGGTGGACTGAGAAAGTATCCTCTCTGTTTCTCCATTGTCTAAATTTTCAGAAGAGTATTTTACTCTGTAATAAAGAAAACCAAATACTCAACAAGACCCTGCCATGACTGTTCCGGTCTGAACTCCACACTGAAGGATCACGGATGATCCTGGAAGGGTCACTGGCTTACAGTACAGGCTGGGGCTTGCCAGACCAGCAGCCACAGCACACAGAGAGACGAAACACAAGGAATCAAGATGGCACCCTAAGCCAAGAACCAGAGGCAGGCGTATGATCCCCATGGAAACAGAACACAGGTGGCTCCTGTGCCCCACTTCAACCAAGGGTCCTGCTGCTCAGGCATCTGGGAAGAGCACAGGAGAAGAGCAAGGGTGCAGAGGGCCAGTCTCCATGGAGCAAAGGTAAAGGAGGCCCCAAACTCGAGAGGCAAGCGGTAAGGACAGGTGGTTTCTTCCAGGACAGGGGCTCTCTCTCCACCAGGGATGAGTCTGTCCTCAGAAGACACCAGAAAATATCTGGGCGCATGGTGACTGTCACACCTGGATGAGGGAGGCATAACCAGCAGTTGGTGGGGGTGGAGTTCAAGCGGTGCTGCTAGGCACCTGATGGTGCCCAGCATTGTTCCCATGGCACAGAATGGTCTAGCTAGAGTGTTAACCGGTGTGTTGGGGAAGCCCTGCGGTAGAGGAGCTGATACCAGAGGTAAGAGGTCAGGCCCTGTCTTAGACTCGAAAGCAAAGGGGAATTCTGAGCCACATGCCAGCCTCTTGGCTAGCCTAGCCCTTGGTCTATTAGGAGAGGTTTTCAAATGTTAAGCAAGCGGTAAGGAATGGGTCAGTGGCAAAGGCCATGCCTAGCGCAGGCAGAGTCCTAGGTTTCAGCCCTGGCACCACAGAAACAGCATAAGAAAGAAACAAAAGGTGCACCCATGCAAAGCAGCCCTTCTAAACCTTCCTCGTGTTGTGGGGATCCCAACCATTAAGTGATTCTCATTGCTACTTTGTAACTATAATTGTGCTGTGAATAGTAATGTAAATATCTGATATTCAAACCCCAAATGGGCCACGACCCACAGGTTGAGAACCACTGTAAAGGCTCATAAAAGGTAACGAATTGTTGACTATTATAAAACTTCCAGCAATCGTCTGGTTAATTAAAATAATTACATTTATTTATTTTTTATTTCAAACTATGACCCCAAGTAGACTCCCAGGGAAAGGGTGTGGCAGAACAAAGACTACGGATCCCAAATCCTGCTTGCCTGGCTGGCCATGTACCTGGATCTCCTGCAGACTCCCCAGCCCAGGACCAGCAAGTGATCTCCCCTGAGTCCCAAGGTGGTGTGATACGAGCTGTCCCTGTCTGCTGTAGAAGGGAGAGTCCAGAGAGCCCGGGCTCTAGCTCCTCTCTGTGTAGATCAGAAGCAGGGAGCTTTTCCAGAAAGGATGGGGAGAGAGAGAAACAGTGGGCAAGGGGTCGGCTGTTTCTTCCCCACGTGCTTAGCAGCTGGGGGAGCCCTTGAGCTGAGCCTTACCAACCGGGCTCTGGCCCTTCTGGGCTGCAGCAGCTACTATCAGGAGGGTGGGACTGACCCCCATGGGGACTCATGAGGTTTTCTCCTCTGAGACTCCACCAAGGCCAGTAATCTTGGTTCAGTTCAAGGAACTTGGAGACCCTCAGGCCAAGGTGACCTGGAACCTCTTCTGCCAGAAACTCATGCTGTGACCTGAGTCCGTTGACCTCTCCTCCAGTTTCCTCCTCTACAGAATGAATAAGATGACGCCTGCCTGTATCAGTCACCCTTTGAAGAGAGGAAATCAACCTCCAAAAGCCGCCTGAAAAGGTCCACTCGGTCAGCGGACAGAATGAACTAACTCCTCCCCGTGTGGAGAAGGGAGAGCACCCTCCTGGGTCCCTGAGTCTAGCTCGGTCTGGCCTCACTCCCTGTTACCAGAGCAGCACACACACCCAGCCAGGAGCACAGAGTTAAAGCAGGTTGCTGGGAGAATCCGGGAGGAATCATCATGAGGAGTTAAGCTGCGCTGACACCGCTCTGGATCTTCAGTGGAAAACTGGAATAAAAAGAGAGCCAATCCCCGTCCTCTATCAATAAAAGACAAAAAAGTTTCTGGGAGACTGGGTGGACAACTACCGTTCAGTTATGGGATATGCTCCAAATACCAACAAACGGAGGCCTGACCCCAAGGGTGGCAGCGGCACGCCGTGTCATCACAACCGGGGAAAGGGCCCAATATCTCCCCCTGTCTGGTAAAGGTGAGGGTGAGGGTGGGCCATCACCTGGGAAGCAGATACACAAAGGGCAACCTCCAAACATATGGATTTTACAGACCAGCAGAGAAGCCAGGTGTTAGTATCCATGGAGATAAAGTAAGGGACCCAGGCACCCTTGGAGAGGAGGGGGGGAAAGCCTGATCCAGCCAAATTACTGCACCCCAGCCCCTCCACCTTCTGGGACCCTGTTATAATGCCAACAGTGCTTCGGCTCAAACACGCTTAAAATGGCGACGGCGGCCTGTAGGGCCGGGCGTTTGTCGCGCTGTTTTCCACGGTGCCCTCAGTGCCAAGAAAAACCTATCATCAGAAATGCCATCAGCTATATTTATCTATCTCTCAGCCCCCCAGCCTCCTCCTCCCGTCTGCCAAGCAGGCCCTGCGCAGCGCCCCCCCTCTCACCCAGTGGGCACATGTCCCTGTTACTGATGACTGTGACCACCTGCCCAAACCCAAGTCTCCACCACTCCCTTTCAGGGCCCTGACAGTGTGCAACACCATTCCTCCTGCCCGTGCCGGGGCACACTCACATGGGGCTCAGGCATACACTTGGCAGGGGCTGGCCTGAGCGTCCTTCGTCTGCATCTGTGGCCCAAAAAGATCCTCCATTTCCTTTCAGCCTCAGCTCTGCTAAAATGGGCCTCCACAGTGCCACTGTGCCCCAGCCTTACATAAGTGGCATACCTGGCCTCTGGACACCATCCCTAGGAAGGTACCCACCCAGTCACTGAGCAGACCCTCACCCTCGCTCCATTCTCCAGCATGGGGCAGGAATGGCTTTGGCTGAATCTGGAGATACTAAAATCCCTAAGTGAGAAGCTTGATCTTAGAGGTGTTCCCACCCTAGTCCAAGGAACCAAAGAAACAAGTGGTGGAGTCTGGGAGCAGAAAAGGGAACCCATCAAAGTCAAGATTTACAACCACTCAAGCCCTCTGGGGACACAACAAACAGGGGAGAGTCACTTGCTGTCAGGCACTTGGGACCTTCCACTACTCAAGACACAGGCTTCTGCAGGAGGCTTCCCACCCCTGGGCCTCACCCCTACGAATAAATAGCCTATCAGCCTTGTCCTGCGGGATGAACATTCTGGGCCCTACACCTTCTCCCATGGCTTTGGGCACCCTCTGCCCAGCCACCAAGCCCCCAACTCAGACAGGAGTTCCAGAGAGCCAGCTCCGAGAATGAAACAACCCAAATAAAAATTTCAAAACCCAGAAGCTCTTTCTCTCCTGCCCCCTCCCCCTCTGCTGGCAAATGAAAACAAACAAGAAATCAAAGAGGCCTTTTGTGCAAGCCCTGCACTGACACGGCTGGGGCCTTTGAAAGGACGGCTGAATCGGACAGCAAAGGATAAAATAACCTAAGCGTGGCAGCTCCTTGGGGAGGGGAACAGAAGGGGCTGGGGAGGCAGCCACCTTCTCCAGGAAAAAAGTGGGGGCAATTGCTGCCACAGAATACTGAACAGGGGTCTCACTGCCTGTCTGCTCCTCATCTTTGCAAGAAGGCCCCTGACTCCTCTTTGTGGTCACCTTGAACTAGGTGCCCCCAAGGAAGCCCTGGGGGCCTTTCCTCTCTCCAGCAAGAATTACTTCAGGTTCATGCCTACTGGGCATTCTGGACAGAGCTTTCTAGAAGCCATCTTCAGGCCTTTGCCTGCTGGGCACATACAGGGCCTCCTTCTCAGAGACTTGGGAGTCCTTAAGACCAGGGCCTTGCTTGCCATAGGCTAAGTATGTGCTTCATGAAGGGCATTCTTCCACCCTTGCTGGCAGTGCCAAAAAGTGAAACAGTTCCTCGGGAAGTCCTTCTGGTGGCTAGCCCCCAGCACTCCTGCCACAGAAGGCCCGTTCCCGCTGGGCCCATGACGGAGTATAGCTGGTCACCTTGCCCGTATCTACGGACTGGAACATCCAGCCAACTTGGCTCCTCAAGGTCCGACCTCTGTAGCATCAGTTCAGACAAGGACATTTCATTTTCTCCTTCGTGGTACAGTTCCAGCTTGGCCAGCATAGCAAACACTACTAAGACCCCCGTGAACCTCAAGGAGTGGGGTCCCTGCCTGGCTGGGCAGGCAGCCCTATGGACAAAGAGGACAGGAGCAGGTGGTCAAGGGGCTCTGGAAAGACGCCCAAGCCTGAGGAAGGGTCAGGGTAATCCGTCCACAGCCAGGGCCCCCAAGGCTCGACAGCGGATGATCTGGAGAACATGGGCTGGCTTCACAAGCGCCTAGTGCTGCAGGCCCTGCACTTGGTTCAAGGCCTCTGCTGCGGTTACGATGTCACAGTTCCCAATAACTGAGGACACGAGCCACACACTCTTGTTTTGCTCTGGGACCTTCCTAGTCTGTAGCCGGACCGACCAGAAGATGGCAAGTGCACTAGGACTCTGGCAGGGCTGGCGACACTGCCCAGGACATTTTGGAGAGAGGGAGGAAGGGAAGTTCGGAGGCCTTACTCAGGTGGAAACCGCCACAATACAGAACAATCTGCTTCTACCTGGACGATCCCAGGAAAACAGGTGAAGGAGACAGACAGCCATGCTGGGCTCAGCAAATCTTAACAGTGGTCACTGTGACAACTGCCATCTGCGGGTGTATGAGCTGGTTCTAACCTGTGAGCCGTATACCTTGAGTGAGAATAAGAGCCCATCACCGAAGCAATGGTGGCACTGCTTACGGCAAAGTCTCTAGGGGACTAGACATTGCATCACAAAACAACCCGTAGATCTTGCTAATGTGTGTTCCTAGACCCTGTGGTCTCTGCCAACCCTGATACCAGATGGCGCCGCCTCAAAGACACAGACAAGTGGGTGACACACGGTCCATGTTCAGGGTAGCTCTCGAAAAGGAGCTGTGCTCTGGCAGTCTTTCCCACATATACCAGACTCACCAGAAGGGTTGGGAGCCCAGAAAAGGCTTAGGGGTCTTCACTCGCTTTCAGCCGACAAGAATAGGCAACAGTCACCACCAGCGAAGGACACAGGAGGTCCCTGCCCAGGCCTCTAAGCCACCTTGAACTTCTAAGCCCAACTCCTGGAAGGAGCAGAGTCAATCAGACTATCTCATGCTTGAAAAGGTTCGTTAGGTGAAGCCTGAGATACTAGCTAATCTCCTACAACAAATAAGGCCAAGTCTGCCTACCCTAGGGCCTGGTGGCACACCAAACCACAATGCACAGCCTGCAGAAGTTCCACGGGAAACCACACAGGAGAAACGACCCAACAAAAACTGACAGAAAAGTCGTGGTGATCAGGAGAAGAAGAGAGAGTGGTGACAATCACCTCCACTACTAGACAGGTCAACCACAGTCTCATTTGGGTTCTGATTCATGTGAACTAGAAACAAAAGCAAGCTGGTAATTAGGGAAATGGGGATATCAGCTAGATATCTCACGGTACAGGAGAGCCTCACATAGTAAGTAAAGCACGCATTTAATCCCAGCACTAGGGAGGCAGAGGCAGGCGGATCTCTGTGAGTTCAAGGCCAGCCTGGTCTACAGAGTGAGTTCCAGGACAGTCAGAGATACACAGTTGAGACCCTTGTCTCAGGAAAAAAAAAAAAAAAAGCTGACTTTTTGAAATCTCAGATGTGACAGTCGCATTTGGGCTCAGCTTTTCAAGAGGTGAACACAGACTGCTCAAGGACAGGCTGTGATGCCCAGTCCTGGTGGGCCATGGGGACACACATGATTCCAGCCCAGCCTGAGGTCCTGTGATGGGTGCAGGAAGTGCTGTCTATCAACAGTAAAGAAGTGGCTTATAGTTTTGAGTTCTGTTTTCTAGGACTGAAACCAAGGTTTGAGGTTGATCCACGGTCACTTCCCACTTCCAGAGCACTCCTGGGTTTTGGAGACAGTCAGCAAGGCTGCTGGGCCTACTGGGCTGCACCTCTCCAGGCCGCAGAGCCCTCCTGCTGCCACTGCCGCTGTCCCTGCCACATCCCCTGCTCTGGGACACCCTTTCTGAACAGCCTCTTCTCCACAATGGGGCTTTCTGCTTCATCCCTGCTGAAGCTGACAGACACAGGGTGACATTCCTTCATAGCAGCGAGGTGACTTTGTGGCAGCCCTTCAGACCCAAGTTCTAGAAGTCACCCAAACATATCCTCTATCCCTTCTCACTGTCACCTCTTGGATCTTCTGGGGCACAAAGGCCTGTGAGGGCCTGGGCGACAGCGGCACCTAGAAGCAAAGCCATACCCTCACGCCTCCTGCCATCTCAAGCTCGGTCATAAAAACTGGCACTATCAGCTCAGCCCCACCCAGCTCTTCAACCCAGCTTTTCTTTTTAAAGATTTGTTTATTTTTATGTGTATGAGTGTCTGGCCTACATGCCTGTGCCTGCAGAGGTCAGAAGAGGGAGGTCAGATTTTCTGGAACTGGATTTACAGATGGTTGTGATGTGTTAAGGGCGCTGGGAACAGAACCCAGGTCCTCTGGAAGAACAACAGTAGTCTTAGGCACTGGACCATCTATCTAGCCCCCAACCCTAGGCCTCCTTACACTGTGGCTCACTGGGTGCACTTGGGGGGAGGGGACTGGGGAAGATAGCCTCTCAGCATGAATACCAGCCACACGGGAATGGCTTAGGAAAGAACAAGCAACAAGGCCTTACCAACACCCAAATTTCCTCTAGAAAGGTACAATTCTAGCCATTCCAGCAAGAAATCCTGAACGTTCATTGTTACTGTCTAAAGTCTGTGCCTGAACTGCAAGAATATGTTCTCAGTTACGTATCGGGTATCTGCTGAGGAGACTGGGCCTCAGCCTGGCCAGAGATGGCCTTGGCAACATCGGTGGACTATGAATTCACTCGTATTCCTGGGTGAATGAGCTCATGAGCTAGGGAGAGGAAGCCCTGTTCCTTCCCCTTGCCCCTTCCACCTGCCAGACCAGTGCAGAAGCCAGGAGGCTGGCTGGGAACCCGTTTCCTTCCTTATGCACACCATCTCCTCTCAGCCCCACGCCGGCAGTAGCCAAGCATGTGGCCTAGGGCTGGTTGGTCTTGTCTTTAATCCCAGCCCTCAGCTGCAAAGGCAGGTGGATCTCTAATGAGTTCAAGGCCATCCTGGTCTACACACCAAGTTCTAGGCCAGTCAGAGCTACATAGTAAGACCCTGCCAAACAAATACATAGCAAAAAACAAAACAAGGCCAGGGAAACAATGCAGCTACCAGGGTCTAAACAGCCAAAGTGGGGAAGAAGGGGGAGGAGGAAGCCTAGGAGGGAGATAGATACTGATTTTCCCCTACAGATATTTTGGGGTTCCAAGCTCTAGGAGTGGAAGGCTCAGACTCCATGGATGCAAGAGCTATGGGATAGAATATTGATAGGCCCCTGCTCTGAGCAGCCCCAAGCACCCCCAACACTGACAAGCTCTCACCCTCCATAACCTGACTTGCTGTATAGACAGAATGAGGAATAACTTTGTCTCCTTTAGTTTCTTCCTCTACCCCCACCCCACCAAAAAAAAAAAAAAAAAAGATAAGAGAAAATCCAAGCTACAGGGAGAGAGGGAAGGACAACTGGCCTTCCTAAACGAGGGGTCACGTAAGGCCACGTGCAGGCCTGGAAGGATCTATAGAGTAGAAGGGTCTATGGCAGTACCCACTGCCTCAAGCCAGATGGAGAGGGAATGAACAAGAAGAGAGACCTTGAATTCACTTTTCCTCGCTCCAACACACACTCAGCCCTGTCCTCTCTAAGAAGGACAGCCTCCTGGAAACATCTCCCAGCCAAGTGCCTGGATCCACTCACACCACTTCCTCCCAACTTTCCCAACAGGCAAGGGGTGACCACAGTGGCATGAACTGCCTTTTTTTTTTTTTATGAATGAATACAAAGGAAGACACAGAGGCACTGTCTCAGGAAGGACAGGTTTTCGGTTTTCCAGAGCTTAGGGAAAGCCACATTCACTCACATTCACACAAAGAGGAGGAAGAAGGGAAATGAGGGGGAAATGCCGAAATAGTGGTGAGGAAAACACACACACACACACACACACACACACACAAAGGTTTGTTAGCCTCTCATTACAAGTTGGTTGGGCACAATGTAAACACACTTCTGCCTTGCTTAATCACAGAGTACCGGCCCGTTTAGGTTTCAAAGGCGGCGGTAAATTGGGCGTAGCTGAGTGGAGGCTAAAAATTAACCAGCCATCTCTGTTTCAATTTGTACGAAAACAAAAGTGGAAAGAAATTATGAAAAGAAAAAGAAAAATGGGGCTGGGGGTAGGCAGGCAAGGCCAGAGCACTAAACTAGCTCGGGCCAGACACAGGGCAATGCTGGAAGAGCACAGGCAATTAGGAAACACTTAGGGCACAAAAAGGGAGCGCTTTTTACAGGTTTCGCCTAAGACTTCTTCTATAGCAGGCTGTTTCCTGGCAGGCCTGCTCCCCACAAAGCCCCCCTGCTCCAGAGGGGCCCAGGGCCACTGGTACCACTGTGTGCATCCATCCCGGAGCAGAGAGCTTAAGGAACCTCACTGTGTTCTTTCCCTAACAAACCAATCCAGCACAGCAGCTCATACCCCAGAACCATCCAACCCACTGCTGCTGCTGCACCTCTTCCGGGGTCCCAAACTCCAGATTCCACATTTCCCTCTCTCCTGGACTTGCTGACAGCCACCTCCCCCAAACCCAGCCTTTCCTGGGAAGAAGTGAAGCTACACCAGCCTGCACCTTCTCCCTGCCCCTAGCGCTTCCGTCTCATTTTCTGTATCAGCTGTGGTTAGTGTGGATGTTAGCATCTTCATCTCCAACTCTTACCATCGTGGGTAATTATGAGACATCGTGGCCCTGTCCTAGAACTGACAGCATCTTCACTTTAGGAGAGACGAGATGCACAAATCGGGTGTCATAGCAAGAGGGGAGAGGAGAAAGAGCAAAGGGGTGGGGGCAGAGAGGAAGAGGATGGAAAAGTGAGATGGGTACCACACACGAAGGCCAGGAGAACAAGCTGCCAGTGAGGCCCAGAGCAGTACTGTTCAGAAACAGGAAGAACAATAAACAGAACAAACGCCAGCAAGTGAAATAAAACTGGGGAGGGGGTGTTGAAAACAACCTACCCGGAGTGTGGACAAAGTAAGCCAGATAAAGGTCCAGTTCTTTGATTGTGACTCCAATGTGATGTGGCTGGACGCACAGGCCGGGGTTCGAGCACTGGGGCGACTTGTAGAGCCGCTCCCCATCAGTACTTTCCAAGGGGATCCCCTTAAACAAAATCACCATGACCAGGTCCAGCCGCCACACCTTGTCAGCCTGGCGCAGGCAGTCAATCCGCCGGATCTTGCCCTTCTGGTCGGGGTTGGAGAGCACGCAGCAGGGAGGCTTCTTGCCGGTGATGGTCAGCACAAAGTCCTCTCGGAACTCGGGCCGGATGTCTTTGCGCAGCTTGGCCAGCAGCCGGGATGCCCACTTCTGCTTGATCTCAGGCTTCTCGCCCAGCAGCTCGTCCTTCACCGCGCGCTCCTCGTCCTTTGACATCCGCTTCTCGTGCTTCTTGAAGTACTTGCGCTTCCGCGCCTGTAGGTTGAACCAGGTGTAGGAGAAGGCTCGGACGTGAGGCAGCAGCGCCTCGATGAACGGGTGGAACTCATCCTGCAGGCGGCAAGCCGGGAGCATGCGGGGCGAGGGAGGACGGGAGGAGGGGAAGACGGGATGAGGGGGAAAGAGAGAAGGAGAAACGCAGCGTTAGAAGGGGGCACTAGGAAAACCGCCTTCTCCTCCTTCTCCCTCCCCCCAGCAATTTTCTCTTGAGATTGTTCTACTGAAGTGTGGTTTGAAGCCACCACCAGTTTCGCAAGCCACTTGCTCCCATCTCAGACTCAGCAACCAAACAGAGGCACGGGAGCCTGTCCACACACCTATTTTCTCTCTCTCTCTCTCTCTCTCTCTCTCTCTCTCTCTCTCTCTCTCTCTCTCTCTCTCCCCCTACACAGACACACACACAGACACACACACGTGCACACAGACAATGTTGCTACACACACCACTGGCTTGCTGGTTACCCCCCTCCCCAAGTTCTGTCGCACCCATGACATCTCCATGTTCTAGGGCAGCTGTGAACTAGGGTCAGCTGGTCCCAGCACAGTGTCCGGCTGCCTGAGGGTGCAGAAGGAAGGGCAAGCAAGAGCTGCCTTGCTGCCTTCTGTCCTCCTGTCCGGACTGGCCAATGTTTGGCTGCCCCCCTGAGAAGACAGAAAATGCTATCTGAGATGAAGGAAGAGGCTTTGGGTCCCCTCTCACCAGGCTGCTTGCATTTTCTTTCCTTCAGATCCAGTTGGAACATCCACCCCAGCATTTTTTAAAATCAGATCTAAATCCTAAATATGTGGTTTCAGCTTTGTTATCGGCACCGATACTAACGTTAATCACAGTAATAATGAACAAAACACTTCTTGTTAGCCCAAATAAGGTGCTTTTCTCAGCCACATTAGGGTTAAAAGCTACATGGGTCGTCTTGCGGCCCCTTCCCCAATCTCCCACAACCCCTTCACCCTCAATCAGGTGGCAGAGGGCTGGGCTCTCTCAGGTTTTTTTTTCCTTTTGTTTTGTTTTGGTTTTTGTTTTTTTGCTTGTTTGCTTGTTTGAAGTTTAAATAATAATTGATTTCTTTTTACAAAAATAAAGCTGGAAAAAATCAAATAATTACCATTGATGTGAAGCACCCGGCAAAGCCAACGCCTGATTCTGAGATTCTGGACTCAACAGAGTTATGAGTTAGGGGCGGTGGGACTAGGGGAGGAGGAGGAGCAGGGGAGGAAGGTAAATGTTTTAAAGGGGGTTATTATTGGTGTTCTGGGGAATAGGGGCCGGGCTTGGGTGGATTCTCAAGCCCTTCCCCCTCCACCCCCCACGCTCCATTGCACAGAGGGGGAAATTAATTTTTTTAAGGAGTAAAAAGAAAGAAAGGTCAAGGATGGCGAGCAGAGAGGGAGCGAGGTGGCTTCTTACACACACCAGGTAAACAAAAGCCAACAAATTTGTTTCAATTTCTTCCCCTGTGCATCCTCTTGCAGTTTAAAATAAAAGAGCAAAAAATATGCAAAATTAAAGATCAAAACCAGCCTCCTACCACCACCACCCCACGTTCACCCACGACAACGTACCCTACCCCACCCCCACCCCCGAAAAACAAAAACAAAAACCAGGAGGGAAAAAGCAGCAGCTGAAGAAAAGGCTTTCGGCTTTGGCAGCGGCACAAGGGTGTAAACTTCGAGCTGCTCCCTCCACCCGACCAGAGGAAGAGGGGGAGCTCGCAGATTCTCGGGAAGAGGACGAGTTCTGACCGGCTGCAGACCGTTGCTGGCAGACGCAGCAAAAGGGAGAGAGGGAGCCAGGGAGGGAGGGAAGGAAGAGGGGGAGGGAGAGAGCGTGGATCTCAGGAAGACGGGGATGGGATGGGGTGTGCGATGGTGCGCATGTGAGCGCGCGCGCGCGCGCGGGAGAGGGTGTGTGTGCACCAGCACCGCTAGGGTGGGGGGGGGTTGTGGCTTCTTTTTTCTCTCAAACTCCCCCCTCCCCGTTCATGCTCAATCCCCATCCATTTGTGTGTGCCAAGTCAGTAAAAGAGGGGGAGGGAGACAGCCAGAGGAAAGGAGAGAGAAAGAGCGAGGGAGAGAGGGAGAGGGAGGGAGGGAGAGAAAGGGAGGGAGAGAGAGAGAGAGAGAGAGAG
>NW_026068067.1:1828778-1867076 GCF_014885135.2 Alexandromys fortis | reverse complement strand
GAGGGAGGGAGGGAGAGAGAGAGAGAGAGAGAGAGAGAGAGAGAGAGAGAGAGAGAGACCGAAAGAGAGTGGGGGGGAATCCACCTATTTGGCAAAGAGGCATCCTCGTGCAGCCAATGGCTGAGTCCAAGGGGAGGGGGGAGCTGGGCTAGCTGAGAGGGTGGGGAGAGCCCCCCGGCAGTTGGAGACCAAAAACAATTTGCCCAATCGACAAGTTCACGTCTAATGAACAAGCAAAAGCAAAGTCCAGCAGTTATGAATTTTTCATCCCAGGCGCCCACTTGGGTCTGTTTGGCAGCAGCCACCCAGCAAACTTGGGGGGTGGGAACACTAGGATTGAGGAAGACGCGGACTTTTTTTTAAGCCAGAAAATAAATAAATAAAGGCCTGACTCCTGGCGGGCTGGCGGCTGGGCGGGAGCCCCAGAAGGCCTTGGGGAAGCAGCTGCGCCTTCTCTGTGTTCTGCTTTCAGTCTTTCTCTCAGGCCAGCACACTCTCTGGTTCTAGATTTTTTTTTTTTAGTTTTTTTTTTTTTTTTTTTTATGGAGCACAGTGGGGCGAGTGGACATTTTCTCCTCCACTCTGTGCACCAGCCTACAGAACTCTGAATAGGAGAAAGAGCTCGGAAAGTGTCCGTGCCAACAGCACAGCACAGAATGTTGGCTGGGTGTTGCCACCTCTTGGTCCCTCAGACCCTGCTGCCTGTAGGACTCAGAAGCACTCCCAAACAAGGGGACGTGGAACCTTGCACCTCCTTGCCTTCCCCTCAGCCCCGAGTAAGCTCACAGCCTCCCTCGGCCCACACCCAGCCACGCACACTCCATTAGTGGTGACGGGAGATGCCAACGCAATGCAGCTCGGCTCGTGAAGCTGCAAGTTTATTAAAATAGCCTCCTGTCACAGCGCTCCTCTGGCAAGCACCACACGCAGCTACAAACACAACAGCCAGCCCCTGGGAGAAGTGACAGAGGCAGAAAGACCGGCACTACTTCCCCTCGGCACCCCCACCACCCTCTGCAATTCCTCCCTCCTCCACATCTGCCCTGGCTACTCACGCCGCCAGGGTAGCTTTCTTACCTGTCCCTCAAATCAGACTAAAATGCAAGGTGCAAAAGCATATAAACCCGAGAAGCCTGGATAGAAAGAAGACTTGAGAAAAGATATGGCAAAACAGAAGGCAAGAGCCTTAGGGAACCAGAGGCATGAGAGGTGAAGCCAAAGTCCTTTCTCCAGGTCCCCAACTAGGTACTTCCTGGGTGGGGGGGGGACCTCCAGGAGGACTCTCCAGTAAGCGCTCTGGGCAGCTGCGTTAGGCCTCTGGGAAAGCAAAAGGAAGGCAGGAAATGAAAGGGAGAGCCAAGGTAGGATATCAACAGACTGTGGAGTGACCAGTGCTCAGTCCCCATAGCCACCCTCTCTGTAGGCTCAACCCTAAGTTGGCAAAGGGAAAAAGGTCACTGCTCACTCGTGCCCCTTTCCTCAGCAGCTGAAACCCTGTGCTCTGTGGCCTTCTGTTCAATGGCAAAGAGGCTCCTGGAAGAACGCCTGGACTGTGCCAAAACAAAAGACCCACCCCCCCACAATGGGAGGTACCATCCAGCACCTGGGACCCCAAACCCTAAATGGCCAACTCCAGCGGAGTGAGTTCACAGCTGACCCAAGAGACGCAGTTAGAGAGAACAGTGCAGGAGGCAGGTGCCATCACAGACAGGCCTCTAAGGGTGGTGTTCAATAATTCACGTCCTGTGAATAACAGGCTTTGGTCCAACCAGTCAAGGATGCTAGCTTAGCGCCTAGTGACATAAGGGACCGAATGAACACTGCCTTCTCCACCTTGAGGAAGCAATTTCACTTTCTAAAGTCAAGATGAGGTCATAAACGCTGCAAGTGAGTTTGTATTTGGCGGTCCAAAGGGTGGTGGGGATGTTGCTGCTATTCTGATTATGATTTAAATATTAAAAAAGAAAATGGTCAATATTGTTCCGTAGCAAATCCTGGTCTGTTCCTTTCCAGGGCTACAGTGTGGTGGAACAACCCAGTTGAAAGTCTGGGTTGGGTAGCGACAGTTCCATGGCTAGTAGAAAATCCACAGATGTTAGGGACAGTGTGAAAGCCAGTCTCTGTAGAACTGAGGAAGGAAAGAGTCAAAGGGCCCTGGGTGGTGAGCTGATGAGAGGGACAGCACCAAGGAAAGTCTGCAGGAAGCCTCAGAGACTGGCAGGACAGCAACAGGCCCTTCCTGTGAATCTGGAAGGGAGAACAATTGTCAACTGTCTTTCTCCTAGCTGGGGGCTATAACCTTGAAGGTAAGCAGAAGGTCATTGGGCAGAGTCTCCGGCCTGCTGTGACTTTGCCAGCAGAACACGCTGGCTTCCAGTAAGCAGGCCATCTCAGTAGAAAAAAACAGCTTTTTTTTTCTCGTGTGTGTGTGTGTGTGTGTGTGTGTCTGTGTGTGTCTGTGTGTGTCTGTGTGCATGCCCCTAGACCCCCAAACAAAAGAGATCCTTCCCCTTTTCACTAGGAAACAATTTAGGCACCCTTTGGAAGATTACCTGTCCCTGTCTCAACTCCTTCCTTTCCCGTCCCACCCTCCGTCTGGAGGTCACACTCCTGCACCCTGATGCGCCAAACTCAAGCCAAGACTGGAAAATTATTGATGACTTAAGATGCTTCCAGGTCTGATTTCAAACAGAAATGATGGTTCAAGGGTTGGAAAGAGCAAATGTGGGAACCTACAGATTGCTGGGGAAGAGAAGAAAGGAAGAAAGAAAATGAAAGAAAGAAATCAACCAAAGGGAAAGGAAGCAGGAATGCTTAGAGCAACAGGGGGAGAACAGAGGGAAGGGGGAATCTGGAAAGTACTTTCTCCATTTGCAAGAGAAGTCAAGACACCAGAGATACACTTTCGAAATCAACATGGATTTTTGGTTTTTGGAAGAGAAAATTTTAAGTTCATGAAAGAAAGGCCTCTCTTGCTTTTGAGAAGATAAAACTTGGTGAAAACACAGGAGTTTCTATTGAGATGGGGCTCTGGTGCCTGTCCAGCCACCACCGAGAGAGATGTATCGTCCCCACCCCACCCCAAAGATCAAGCAGGCCACAGAAACAGAAATTCAAGCAGAGGAAAGGCAAGAGAGGCAGAGGGCAAACCCAGAGCACAGAGCTGGCTGGAAGCTGCAGAACAGTCCGAGACAAAGAGAAAGGAAAGAACGAATAAGCAAGAAAATAGAGAAGGGCTCCAAGACAAGAGGAAAAAAGAAAGAAAACTGAGAAAAATGGTGGCTTCCAGGGGTGGAAACCATGAGGCTCTCAGAGCAGTCGTGTGAGCTGAGGCCTTGTGGGTTATTTGAGGAAAATAGAGAACACACCCAGTCCTTTACTTACATGTACAATATTAAAAATCCTTCCAGGAAACATAATAATTTCCCCAAACTGATACAGATTTTGTAGCTGGCCTTTGCCTCCCAGTAGTGAGGCTAATAAGCACAAGAGGCCTTGTTTCAAACACCCAGCCATGGGTGTGTCTCTTTACCTTTAAAAACAAAATCTTATTTGTCCCCAAACTGCTGGCTTCTGGGCCTAGAATATTCTCTTAGACCCTGGGCACCACGGCCCACACTTGTTAAGCACTCACAGTTTAAGCCCATGACTGTGCTCTAAGGAGAAAGCATCAGATATTCCAGGGTCCATTTTCCTACCGCGTATCTGCAGAGTAGGTAAGGAAAGGCATAGGAAATTAGAAAGGCCACAAATAGAGACCCGGTGTGTTTGCCTAATTCCTGGCATTTATAATTCTGCCTGGGTCTGGGCTGAAAGGGGACAGCTTCATACATAACCACAACACACACACACACACACACACACACACACACCTCCCATCTTGTCAGATCTGTGCTCCTCCCTCAGAAGGCTAGGAGAGGCGGTGGGCAGACCCTGTGGACCTCAGGCCGCAGCAAAGGAAGAGACCTGGCTGCTTGTCCTAGGGGTGGGTGGGGCCTCCCTCTCTGGGGGAGGCAGAAAGAGGCTCTGCTGCTCAGTGAAACTATCCAAGAGTCTGGAAACCTAGGAATGGAAACCGGAAAATGCACTTTCCGAGGAGGCTCCCGATAATTTGGACAAAGCGGGTTTTGGCTGATTTGGGCCTCCGTTCAGAAACAGCAGCCACCACCGCCGGGCTTGTGTGAAAAATCGTCCTTGGGTGAGACGATGGATTTGCCCACACCAGAGCTGGGTCTCTCCTGGGGTCTGTCTCAGAACCAGGCCACATAAGACTCCTGTAAAATGCCCCTGGGCGCCCCCACGCACTGCCTTTTCTCCTCCTTGCTACACATCGGGAGCTGTGGCCTGGGACCGGGCCAACAAGCACAAGCAGCCTCATTCCTGGCTGGAAGGCTCCCCTGCTCCAGGCACATCTCCCCTCTCCCTCTTGGCACAGAACAAGCTAGGATAGGGATGGGGGTGTTAGAGGAGATGATCTATTCTCTCCAGTGCCTCTGGAGATTGTTTACTTTCATCTTGTCTTCTATGGGGAATAGGAAACAAAACCCTAGTCTTTAATTCATTATTTAGCTTGAAACTTCCGTGTCACCAAATACAAGTAAATGCTGGGAAGGCCAGACCGCTCTCTTCCCTAGTCAATGGGCTGAGTGGGGACGGGGCCTTTCAAAGACCAGCAGGACAGGTGACGGCCAAAGGCTTCAGGGGCCAAGGTTGTGTGGTGCCTCACCCACCTGGTTGGCTTTGAAAGTGTCACTCCACAGTGGCCCAGGGCCCAGGAAAAGGGAGGAACCACACAGACCAGCTTCACAACTTTCTCTAAAGAACAGAAAAACTGACAAAAGAAGAGAGAAGGAAAAGAAGGGGGCTGCCCTAGGTGAGGTCTTTGCTTCCAGAACAAGAAAAAAGCATCTGCCGGGTTAGGGAGGCGAGGCTGGGGCCAGGGCGATGCTGGAGCTGCCTATAGGTGCTGCAGCAGCAGGCCCCTCCTTCAACACCCCCCCCTAAATTCGAGCACACAACCTGCACTCCCAGACACCCTGACCCCCAAGAGCTCAGTCAGGATTCACTCCACCCCATTTTGATTTTTGCTTCTCTGTGCTTCGAGAGGGGAGAGGGGCGCAGAGAGGCCAGGCCTCTCTAGATCCCTGTACCCAGCCAGCCTGCACCGTGGCACCCTCGGACCTAAGGGAGCCTCTTTCTTTAGTTGCTGCAGCAACAGGCAGAGCCCCAAGCTCTGGGGTTTTCTCTGCTCAAGGGTTCTGGGAAAGCTGGGCCGGCTCTGCCTGGGCAAACAGCTTACCCCCAAATGTTCAGTTTCAGACATATTCTAATCCCTCAAAATATACTGCTCCCCAATTATTTTATGGCCAGGATCACCGCCAAGAAAACCCTAGATTCCTCATTTCCCCGGTGCCTAGCCCCTGCAGAGAAAGGCTGGCACCAGGGCCTGGAGGATTTCGGACGGTGCCCACCCTCTGCCTCCCGCTCATTCCCTCCCGGGCTCCCTTTCTTTCTCACCCTCTCTCCCCCTCTGCGTCCTCCAGCTCCAACACAAACTGTTTGCACGGGAAGTCTCCCTCTATGACCCGATTCAGCACACACAAGAGAAAACTGTGGGCGACAGACCCAACGTCCTAACGAACTTGAGTTAATTAATGCTAAGGAAGAAAAGAGGCGCCCTCACTCTGTTGAATCACGGTTCACTAGTCCTTTCAGTTTGCTGTGGGTGGAGGAAAAAAAAGAGAGGCTTTTTGGTTCAAATATTTTTGGGGGGCAAAGAGAAAACAAAAACACCGCAGAAGGGCTGTGGGGGGTGGAGGGCGATGCAGTCACTACCTGCCCAAGAAGCACAGAGGCGAAAAGAGGGAGCCTGTCCTGGGCAGCGGCGAGGAGTCCTCCCTCCTCGCGCTTCTGGCCAGAGCTGACAGCAAAGAGAGGGAAGGCTGTGGCGGTGGCGACTATCATTGGCCTGTTCAAACACAGTGCTCCAAAAATTATACCGTCAGACTAAAAGATGCACGCTCTTTAAAAAGTCCAAATCTAAAAATTCAATTTGAACACAGCCGTGAAGATGTTTTTACACTATAGAAAACTGGAGTATGGATGGCAAGCACACAAAAAATTTAAGTGCAGAAAAAAAAAGAGGTGGTAATGGAGGGGGCAGGGAGAACAGCTGCAATTTTGCTTTCCAGATGTTGACAGCAAAATGTAACTGGCAAGGAAGGTCCTACATTCACCCTCTGGTTCTGAGAAGACATCTTCTATACCTAAGTCAGGTGGCCTGCAGGCCCTCCTCAGTATGGACCACAAGCCTTGGAGTTTTGTTTGGGGGGGTTGTTTAATTTCTTTATCAGCCCACTAATTTTTACAAGCCTTCCCACCATTCCTATCAAGAAGAACTGCGTAAAGCAAGCTGGGGCACATTTTTATTTAAATCTGAATTTTAAGTGTGTAATGGGTGGCCTTTCCTTTACCTTTGGAGCCCAGAATTTCTTTCTTTTTTTTTTTTTTAAAAAAACATTCGCTGTATATAAAGAATGCTCACATTGTGAGTGCATCGCTCCTCCGTACCTTTCCACAAAGAGAACACACCCATGCAACTCCACCCAGGTTAAGAAAGAAACATTTTCAGTGTTACTGAACAGGCCTTAACATTCCAAGCTATAGAGTTTCCATAATTTAGGAATCCTTAAGAATAGTTCTGCACAAGCCAAAGGCCTCAGTGTGAACATTTGTGTGTGCACACACCTTGGAGACCAGAGACCAGTGTGTGTGCTCATGTGACCCCAGAAATGTGCAGTGAATAGAAGCCCCTCTCCTCAATAACGCAGGGGAGAGAGTCTTTCTCTGTGTGTCTGCCCAACACTGATCCCATCAACAGGGCATCCAACTGTGCAGCAGTTCAGCAAACTAGCAGCACATGGGGGTGCAGACAGGACCCACGGAGCCAAAAGCCAAGGGCCTCAGCGACTGGGGAGCAAGGCCCCTCCTCTGGCCCTGCCTGAAAGCAAAGGGACTGTGGCTCAGGAAGCTCCTAGGTGTGAATGAACACTCTCTCGGGCAAGAGTGTTCATTGCCCGACGAGATGAACGGACCAGGGCACAGGAGGAGCAGGCCAAGGGAGAAGCAGGCAGCTGCAGGCTAACTTGGCGTTCTGAGACCAGTCTGCCCCTGAGGAAGGCTGAACTCTGCATGTCTGCCTACCCCTTCACTAGACCCAGCTGGCTCCCCCCCTCCACTTTCACTAGCACTAAATTTACTTTATAATTTTAAAATTAAATTTTAAAAAAAACAGGAAAGAGAAAGCACTGAAGGCAAAATACCTCCCACGATATCTCTCTAAGGAGGAAAAAAAGTTTCTGCTTATGTAAAAAGATGGATGCAAGGGAGGGTTGAAAAGTCTGAGCAGCAAATAACCAGGAAAATGGAGAAACACATTTAATTAAAGACACCTGAAGCAAATAAGTAAATAATAAATAACTCGGTTGCAGCTTGCAGACACTCTGTGGGATAAGCCCCCACCATCTCTTCCTGCCCACTTTCCTTCCTTCTCCTCCCCAATACACCGCTGACCTTTTACTTCTCAGTGGTCCCAGCAACTCCTGGCGGGGAAAGCCTGAGGCCCAGGGCAAACCTCCACAGCCCTGTTTACAACCCCATCGGGATTCCCACATCTCTCTGGGCAGTGCCAGTCCCTGAGCACTCTTCCTCGGGAACCCAGGCCTATGCCTATGTGTTGCAGCATTTGTGCTGCCTAAAGACGAGATGCCAGGTCCAGCCCAAGCAGGCAGATATCTCCCCTAGAAAGGGCATAGGACCTCCAAGGGCACAGGACTGCCGAGGCAGCTCCCCAGAACCACACTTTCCCTTTGCACACAGGCTGGGGAAAGGAATTATATAGCTTAAATTGAAATAAGTCCTCCCCTAGGGCAATTTTTAAAAACACTTGATCCTTTCTCGGGTAACAGCAGGAAAAGGTGGGCAGATCTCTGAGTGTTCAAGACCAGCGGGGTCTAGACAAGTGACCTCCAGGACAGCCAGAGGGACACAGTGAGACACTGTCTCAAACAAAACAAAACCCAGCAAAATACAGTGAAGCTACTTCCCTATCCCCGGGCTGGCTCTCCCTAAGCCGGCCAGAAGCCTGGGAAAGGTGCCCTCACTAGCATGGGTACCAGAGCCCTGCTCCTTTCTTCTTTTCTCTTTTAAAACCGGGCTCTACCTACTGCAAACCAGGCAGCAGGTCAGGCCCAGGGGCAGGGGGAGAGTCCTCTCTAACTCTGGGAGAACTGCCTCCCGGCAGCAAGTTCCCACTTCCTACCAGTCAGGGGATTTTTGAATCAGTTGAGTTCCGGGGAAGGCGGTAAGGAGGGAAAGAGCGGGAATTAAAACTAACTAGGTTGGCTGGCCTAAAAGCGCTCTTTCGCTCTTTAAATAAGAGGATGCTGAATGGAGAGGAGAGAGAAGACATGAGTTATTCCTCACGCTTTAATTATTCCAATGCTTAGCATTATTTTTTTTAAACCACTACATTAGCCAATGATACAGTCTAACCCCCAACAAAGCTGGTATTTCTCTCTGATTACAGACTCGGGCCGTGGCAAACCCGGGCTCTGTCTACAGGGGCAGCACAAAAATGCACTCCTAAATGAAACACAGGGCTTTTTTATTATTATTAAAATCAAAATAGCGCCTTTTCAGTGGAGGGCACCCCCATGCTTGGGTCTACCAGGGAAATCGGCCACAGAGCACAAAGACGGCATGGGGGTGCTGCAGCCCCACCGTCGGAGGTCACCGCATTTTTCACGTGTTTTCCTTTTCTTCTTTTCTGTTTCTACCACTCAGCCTCAGTTTCGCACACTTAAAAAAGTAGTAATAAAACTTTATATGGAAAAAATTAAGTGCGGAGGGAGGGAACCTGAACAATAATAAGACGCTAAGGCGCTAAGTGTGGCCGGGGCGTTCCAAGTGGGGTAGGAGAAGTTTGCTGCTCAGGTGGGTCGTCTTGGGGTCCACAGTCCACGGTGCAAGCCTAGGTGTTAACCACTGCCCAGGGTCACCTCCCCGTAGGGAGCAACTGGGAGCGAGTTGAGTCACATACAATTGGGGAACGAAATGAACCCACCATTAAAGCGCACTGAAGTAGTTCAGAAGGTTGCTCCAGTAGCGCCTGAGAGTTCCGCAGGCAGCTTCTCGGGACACCTGGGGGTGGCTCTGACTCGTGGGCATTAGCCTACACCAGCTCCCTTCTCCAGGAGGTTCAGCAAAATCGGTACAGGTTCTTCCCCCACTTTCCCCCACTTTTCCCTCTTCCCGCCCTGACACGAAGTCTCCCGACAGAGCTGGTAGCTCTGGCTCCCTAAATTCAAGAAGTCAGCCCCAAGAGACAAAACCATGTTGCTCATGGGAACAAAATAAAAAAATTAAAATTAGGGTGATATTTGTTATTTTTTTTTTCTTTAAACAACACAAAACAAAGGACAACAAAAACCAGGCTGGACAAGGCAACTCGATTCCCGCAGCCTGAAAGCAAAGAAGAGGTGGAAGCGCATTTTCTGCCACTTGGTCATATTTCTTCCCCACGCCCCTTGAAGGCCAAACGCCCCCAACCCCAGCCAAGCACTGGAACAAAAATCTCTCGGGATATTTTCCCGCCAATGCTCCCTACAAAGCGGCAGCTTCGGGAGGGTCGCCGGGCTCCTGGGGCCACAGGGCTGTTGGACCCGACTGACGTCCCGGCGTACGCCGGGCTTTTGGAACCTCTCAGGAAAAAACACCCCAGCAGCAGGCGCCGTGCTGAGTCCAGAGCGCTTCTGCCACAACCCTGCTCTCTCCCGTAGGCTGAACGCCAGCGGAGAAACTGAGGCAAAGCAGCCCTCGACAGCACCCCGCACCCTGGAGGGGACCCTCGAGGCACCCGACATGGGGTCGCGCGGGTAGTTCCTGAGTCAGAAGCCGGGATACGCCTGCGCACGCGGGGCTTCGCGGAAGGCACGGACTCCCTGCGCCAACCCCAGCGAGTGCTTAGCGGGTGTAAACGGTCAGGTGCAGGGTGCCCGTGGTCCCTTTCACACTAGCCCCCTTCACTGCCCGCGAGACAAGGTGTCGGCAAGACCCACTCCAGTCCTCCGCAGCCACAGTGCCACAGGCGCGTTGCTCTGCGGGGCCTCGACGCCCACTCCCGCCTTTTTGCCTCGGTGCGCGATGCCCGCTATGGCCCGCGCGACCCCGCCATCCCTCTAGGCAGAACCGCCATGCAGTTAGGACGGTGCCAGGTGCCAGGGGCGAGAGTCAGTCGGCGCTGCTCTTGCTCCTCCAGCCAGGGCTCTCGGGAGACCTCACCACCATCCCCACCCACACTTGTCCCCTGCTGAGTCTTTAGCCAGGGGCGGCAGCGGGTCCGGGCAAATGCCACACGCTGCGGTGCCAAGAGAACACCCGTGGGGCTACTACGGAAGGCACCCGTGAGCGGGTGGCGGCACCTACGGGGAGCACAGAGCTGGGGCTGCGTGCAGGCACGTGATGGGGTCTAATGGACTGGAGAGGGGACTTAAGATCACAAAGGGCAGCAGTGACTGGACGTCGGGGCTCTCTGGGGAGTCCTCACTGCGCTCCTTCTGAGCCACTCCCATAGGGTCTCGGAAGTCCGGCGCTCCGGGCTGGCTGGACGCACCCGAAGCACTTGAAAGCACACAGACAGCCCCAGTGGTCACACTGGACTCTGCTGGCGGGTGGCAATTTAGCAAGGGTAGGTGTTGGGGACATTAAATGTCCTCTTTGTGAATTGAGGTAGAGAGGAGGAGAGGGAGGGAGAGAAGGGGAGAGGGAGGGGGAGAGAGAGAGAGAGAGAGAGAGAGAGAGAGAGGGGAGGAGGAAGGGGAGAGAAAGAAAGGAGGGAGAGAGCGCTAGAGAAGGAGGGAGGAAAAGAGAGGGAGGGAGGGAGGGAGGGAGGGAGAGAGAGAGAGAGAGAGAGAGAGAGAGAGAGAGAGAGAGAGAGAGAGAGAGAGAGAGAGAGAGAGAGAGAGAGAGGTTTTGCAGGTTCGGTTTGGAGCTTTGTGGGGTGTAGAATGTCCAAGCACATAGGGAGCAGGAAGGGCGAGGGGAAGTAGTTCTTACTGAAATATATATATAAAAGGTAAAACTGCAAATATTAATTCTGCACAGGCAGGAGCGCCACTGGGCAGCAGCCTTCTGAGGCAACTCACCTGTGCCCCCAGGGCGTTTGAGGGAGTGGATGTTCTTTAAAAAAGAGAGGGGGGGGGAATTAGGCCTCCCCTACAGGCTCCTTCCCCGCAACAGCCTGAATAAGGCTTTGGAGCCAGGTGCCCTGGGCAGTCTGGCAGGTGTGTAGTTCACGTGAAACACACTCGTGTGCAGGCTAAGGAAATGCTGCATGCCAGTATGCTTGGAGCCACAAGCGTGGGCACTAGAGGATCTTGCAAACACACAGACCACCTGAGTCAGGAACCTCCATGAACAGGCGCATTGTCGTACACGTGCTAGGATTCCCTCATCTCGGCATGCGCAGGGGAGGGGCTCCGAGGCCCAACCGGGCTTCTTTAGGAGTATGTGTGCCCCCTGCAGCCTTTCTGGGGTGGTAGACCTAGACAAGTGAATTAGATTAAGATCCTGATCCGAGGTGACTAGGGACTCTTGTGGGATCCTCACCGCTGGATCCTGTTTAGGTGTGTGCACTTCCCCCAAAGCTTTACTGAGGTATCTCAGGAGTCTACATTGCAGGCGCCCCCCCCCCAGTACATCCTACGCCCAAGCTGCAGCCACGGCCACGTGTATCCTGGTTGCTGTTGCGACCCAGAGGAGCTGGGAGCTGGGCTCCGAGTGGGCCAAGGGGCAGGGCCCTCACCCTGCAGGCTTCGGAGGGTTGTCGTTGGAGCAGTGTTGGTTTTGGCTGAGGCAACTCCAATGGGGGAAGCCCCGAGAGCCGGCGGGGGTGGAACAAAGAAGGGGAAAGCTAAAGAAGGCGGCTAAAAGGAGGATGAAGCACCCTGGAACGCAGAGGGGCCCCGGGGGTAGAGGTGCAGATGCCTGGAGACGCTGGGGCCTGGCCTGGCACAGGGGTGAGACCTAGAAGCCACAGTGCCATTCCAGCCACGTGTACAGGGCAGGCACTGACGCCTTGCTGCCAGACCTGAATCTACCAGCTGGAACCCCCCCCCGCGCCCCCCAGGACCACAGAATGCCACCACTGCAGACCACATGGCCACGCTAGTCTTACCATTATACAGACACACATCAGACCCACAACTCGGTGCCCATGGTACACACAGTAGCCTCCGATAGCCCTACATTGCCTAATGGTTTTTTGGGTTGCTATGGCCGTCTTTCTTGGTTGGGAGGTGATTGGTTGGGTTTCCTGGTTTGGATTTTGGTTTTGACTTTTTGAAACAAGGTTCTCACTCTAGGCCAGCCTAGTCTGAAACTATGAATATCAGGCTGGCCTCAAACTTTCAGCGATCCTCCAGCCTCAGCCTCTGCCTCCTGAGTGTTGGGATTACAGGCACACATCATGCATGGAACTCCACAGGATTCCGGTGCCCACCAGAGCACCATTTGGGACCAGAGAGCATCTGGGTCAGAGGGTTCACTTCAATTTGCCCCAGCTAACGACAGTTTAATGACCCTTAAGCAAGACTCACAGGTTCTACTTCATAGCCTGGCTTTGGGACACCTGGAATTCCTAGGGAGGAGGAGTCAAGTCTGGGGGGACAGGAAAGGTGAGGTGACCTGGTTAACTGCTCCCCAGCCCCATAGGGTACCTGGTCTGTTGGCCTCTATTTTCTTTTCTATAAACAGGCTACTCATAGCTGCCCCATGTTAGGAAGGTGGTGGGTCACAGGTACCTCTGTGGGCCCGCCGGCCCTGGGAACTAACTGCTCTGGAGATGGGTCTGTAGCTGTTATTTTGATTGTGAGGAATCTATGTCTGTGACAAGCTGTGACGCTTGGTGTGATCGCATGAGGCTGGCTGTGTGACTGTGCCGCTGTGTGTGTGTGTGTGTGTGTGTGTGTGTGTGACAGGTTGTGTGTGAGACTGTGCGTGGACGACAGATTGTGCCGGTGTGCGGCAGTGCCTGTGACAGGCTGTCACCGCGCGACAGACTGCGGGTGGCGGGTGTTGCGGGCATTGCCTGTGAGTGGAGATGAGCGGTGGCTGGGGCTGGGAGACCCTACAAACCCACCTCAGTGAGTATTTATGTGACAGTGGGGGTGTGTGGGGGGTGGTATCCCACTGTCCTCTCAAATCTTGTTTTTTTTTTTCCGTTATATTCCAGGGGGTCTGTCAGTTCGCTACCCTCAGAGGAGACAGAAGATCAGTAACAAAGCACCCCCCACTGTGTCCGCTTAAGAGCTCAGTCCTTGTTGGGATTTCGGCGACCCCCAGCCCCAAGGGAGTGACTGGAGCTCTCAATGAATGGAGAACCTGAGGCCTGGCTGGCTTCAGCGAGGGACAAATGTCCTGTAAACATCTCTCTCTTTTTCTGACCTAGTAGAAGGCATGGAGACCTGGAGAAGAAAGAAAAGGGATTTGAGGGCAGAGGACACAGACTGAGACAGGAAGGGGCGGAATAAGAAAAGCTGGGGTGCAGCTCAGTGGTGGGGCACTTGCTTGCTCAGGCCCTGGATTAAATTCTCCAGCACTGGGAAAATGGAAAGAAAGAGAAAGAACGAAAGCCGAAAGCGGAGGGAAGGGAAGGCTAGAGGGGATCAAGGTCGCCACAGGCTACGGGGGGGGGTGGGGGGGCTTGGAAGATATGGGTCTGCGGGTGTTAGGGCCTCCAGGTGGGGCCAGTACACACCATGTCACACAGCCACAATGCCAGCCACTTCCTGTAAGCACCATTCATACAACAGGCCCCATGCTCAGAGCTGAGCTCAGGGCTCAACCCTTCAGGATAGACCAGGCACCCCAAACACAGCCAAAAAGCAGCCAGACCAAGGAATTCTAGCTACAACCTAGGAATTCTAACCAGTGTGGGATTCAGCTTCTCCCACTGGCCAGCTTCCCTGTATGGGTAGGGAAACTGAGGCTGAAGAGATTTATCCAAGTATATCCAGGAACCCAAAACAAAAAACTACTCTGAGCATATGAGCTGTGTGACAGGCACTAAGGACAAAAGTCTCACAGCTGGAAGAATTCTGGGGACATGGGCTAGGGGCTCTCTACCCTGTGTTATACACAAGGCACACATGGTTCAGGCCTCCATCAGTGTGCGTTGCATGTTATGGCAGGCTTGTTGCTGTCTCTGGTGTGCATGTCCCAGGAAGGTACGTGTGTCCTGAGTGTGTCTGCTCTGAGTGTCCGTTCGGGGCCAGCCCCTGCTGCAGAGGGGGAGAGGCATGGAAGCACACCCCCCTCATCCGAAAGTGTGTCTTTGATACTTGCAGCCTCGGCAGCGAAAAACAAGTTTCCACAGGGCCGCCTTGGGCTGAGGCCAGGCCGTCCTCAAATAACATTTGAAGTTACTTAGCAAACTTTGTTTAGTGCAGAGAGACTCGGGCAGCGGGCTTGGGGGAGGGGGGGCAGTAAACCGGTTCCTCCAAAGTCCCTTGTCCCTCTGGGGGCACAAGTGCCCAATACCAGGCTTGGTCAGCCCCATCCCAGCTCTAGGGAACGGCAGCAGGACTCCAGTAGTGCTGGGAGGAACTTAAGGGGAAGGGTGTGGGTATCCCATCCACGACGTCTTGCTTTTGCCTGCCCACACCTGGCATGCAGATAACAGCCACACTGCTCTCCTGGATGTCCAGAGGCCAGCACAGGCCTAGGGGCTTTCAGAAATAAAAGAATCCCTGCTTTTGCCGAAGCCTAGCTCTGCCCACCTTGAGGCTAAATGAAGAGGCAGGTCAGCCAACTGGCTTAGAGAACATGCCCATTCCAGACATGCAGATAAGCAACCAGCAAGCCCCTGATGCCCACATGCCCACACCCCCCCAAACCCCCATTTTTGGTCCCAGCCCTAGGCGGCAGAGAAGGCTGGGAGAGCCAACAATGGCAGGGTTGGAAGTGAAGTTGGCGCCTACGGGAGGGGGAGGGAGGTGATGCCAGGAATGGTGAGCCCTAGCAAGCAGAGAAGGATGAAGAGAGAGAAAGAACACTAAGGAAAGATGGAAGCCAGGCAGACATCCTCGCCAAGTTCCAGGCTGCAAAGGGGCAGCGGGCAAAGCAGCCCCAAGCCCTTCCAATGAGTAGGCATGGGGGAGAACAGGCCTCAGGCTGCACGGGACAGGCAGGGGACTGGAGATGCCCAGCATGCCCCCCCACTGCAAACTCCGAAATGGAGACTGGCACTAGCAGCCGCTCGGCTCTGCCCAGGCACAGGGTGGGGGTGGGGTGGGGCAGGCAGGGGGCCAAACCAAATGCCACCAGGCTGGGTATGGTAGCTGCCAGCCTGTAGCACTGATCCCGTCCTAGGTCCCCAGCCTAGCACCCTTGATTCAGGAACTTTATGAATATAGGGGGTCTGGTGGCCCAGTGAGAGTTAGAGGCCCAGCATTCAAAGCCAGGTTCCCCCCAAAGTATGGCAGGACCCCAAGACTCTGCAAAGATGGTGTAGCCTGGTGCTGCCAGGGTGACAGGCAGAGGTAAAAATAAACCAGGCCCACCCCCAGGAGCTAAATCTAGGGCTCCAGGTGGAAGTGCGTCTCTGGGCTACCAGTTGCCCCCATCCCGCCCCCTGGCTCAGAGTGCCATGGTCGAGAATTTCAGTGCCTGTCCAGGCCCAGATTCTGTACAGGAGAAGGCGCAGTCATTATGTCTCCAGGTCTTAGGTGGACACATATGTTGTATCAGCGAGGCAGAGAGGTCGGTTACAGAGAGGCGATCAGTTTTGGGTTTTGGACAGATGTTGAGGCCCAAACTGAGCCCTGCACCCTTTACCCCCACACTTCCAGTCTGAGAAAGAAAGGGTGACCGAGGGTACCCAGGCCCCCTCTGCTAATCCTGCAGCTGCCTACACTCTGAGGGCCCTGCTGAGCTCTTTCCCACAGCACCCAGCACAGTCCCAAGGACGGGACACACCCTTGTTTATCGGGCTCACTGTCTGCCTTCCCACCGGGGCTGGCACCTTTGCTGGTTCTGCACCATGCCGAGCCCCCAGGGCTTAGAACTGGGCCTGGCACCCAGGAGGTGCCTGGCAAATATTTGTCAAGGAATGCAAAGGCCCCCCGGCTGCACCCCTAACATGCAGGCTCCAGTTGGGTGCCCAGCAGGGTATGGGAATGGGCAGTGGGCCTGCTATGCTGAGGGCCTGACCGTGGGGTGCAAGCATGGAAGACCACCTTTCTTATGAGCACTAACCAGAAGACCTTAAAGGTCAGAATAAGGAAGGTGCAGCCAGGACTGAGCTGAGCACTCTTTAAATCTCGTTGTGACTGTAGGAATTAGGGAAAGACCAAGGAAATGGCTATAGAGCTGCCTCATCCCCAGGACTCCCAGAGTTGAGATCAGAAACCAGCAGAGACCACATGGCCTCCTGCCTTTGACCCTAGCACTAGGCATGTTTCTCTGGATCCCGTTTTGTCATATATAAAATCAAGTGCCCATGTCCACATCCCCGTTCAATTTTAGAACATTTTCTGCAAGCTACAGCTCTGCTTTTTCTTCTCTTTTACATTCTTTTTTATTTTTGCTTTATTATTATTATTACTATTATTATTATGGTTTATTGAGACAAGGTCTCATTATGTAACTTTGACCAGCCTGGGCCTTACCATGTACACTATGCTGAGATGATTGGGTTGAGACCTTTCTGCCTCTGCCTCTGAAGTGCTGGGACTTAAAGGCAAGCCAACATGCTCAGTAAAAACAAAACAAACAAACAAACAAACAAACAAGCAAAAAACAAAGGAAACGTTATTTTTGAGACAGGGCTGGGCTATTTAAATCAAGTTGGTCTAGAACTCTTGATCCTTCGGCTTCAGCCTCCCAAGTACTAGGATTAAAGGGGTTCACCCCCATAAGCTGGAGAGTTGGCTTAATAACTGCTCTGGCAGAAGACCAAGGTTCAGTTCCCAGCATCCACACAGTGGCTTGCAACCATCCCTAGCTCCAGTGCTAGAGGATCCAACACCTTCTGGCCTATTTCCTCTTAGGTATCAGGAGCAGATGTGGTACACAAGCATATATACAGGCAAAACACTCATACACATAAAATGAAGAAATATTTTTTACAAGGCAGGGTTAACCCCCATGCTAGCCACAACCCTGCTTTTTAAATAAAACCCAGAAAGGCTGGGTGATCTGTCTGAGGTCACACAGCTAGTGAGAGCCTAAGCTAACAGCCGGGATTCCAACCCAGAAAGCCAGCTCTACAGCTCTCTGCTAATAGACAGCCTGCCTGACACAGACGAATACGAGGAGATATGCCCAGGGGTGCCTAGCTCAGGACCCGACACAGCGAGGCCTGTGTACACACTTAATGTCGGCACGGTTTTTAGGACAGATACACAATTTGCTGTCCCTCTCCCTGCTATTCGACCACCTATGACTTTCTTCTCTTTTCTCAGGGTCAGAAGTGAAGAACCAAAAGGTAAAGGGTTGGCGTGAGGGCACAGCTCAGCATAGCTCAGCATAGCTCAGCAGTAGCACTCATGGGCCCCAGGTTCTAGTCCAGCACTGCAAAGAAATGAAGGCCAACGCTTAGAGCCCCGCAAAGACGAGGTCTCAAATTCAGCTTTGTCCCATTTCCTGTTCTCTACTGCTGGGCAGTGAAGGGAGGGACCTCAGCTGCTGGGTCCAGAAATCCATGTCCTGAGCACAGATGGACATGTCCCACAAGCTAGGCCAGAGAGAGAGCCAGGGCTCCAGGACAGGTCAGGGTTGCCCAAGTGGCTCAGTCAGCCAGTGACATGGCTCCCGTAAGGTGCTCTTATTTCTAACCTGGCCTGGCTGTGGCCGAGTGCAAGCTAATCTATGGATATCACTCTGCCTGCGTTCACACATGTGTGGCAGCACATGGGACAATGTCCAGGTCCGTGTGTGACCCTGTGCCAGCCAGCCTTTTGTCTTACATGTACAGACGTACTAGAGATGAGTATTAGTCATACGTGTGCGTTTGTTACCGAATGTATTTGTGAGGCTATTTCAGACCTTAGCACCGCTGGTATCTGGGGCTGGATTGTTCATTGTAGTGGGGTGACCTGTACAATTTCTCTGGCTTCCACCCACCTATTGCCTGTGACACCCCTTCACGTGTGCCAAGCAAATACATTTCCAGACATTCCCTGTTAGGTAAAATCACTCTGGAAACACTGGGTTGCGGGATATGTGCCCATGTTTCCACGAGTATGCTATATTGCATGTGTGTGCTCAGGCCTGTTCCTGTGTTTGGTGCAGGGGCGGGGGGTGTTCTCGTGTGTGCAGTGACACTGTGTGCATGTGTTTGTGGGTTCCATGTGCTCCTGTGTGTTGGGTGGTGGTGGTCCGGACTGTGCTTCATGGCATGTGGTTGTGTGACTGTGAGTCCCCGTGCATCTCCACCCACACGTGGCTCTCTGCCTGCCATGCGCACTGATATGCTGGGGTGCGGCTGGGTATCTGTAGGTGTCTGAGGGGGGAGTCTCTTTGTATGTACACGTCTGTGTGTGTGCGTGTGCACACATGTTTGTGCCTGATAGAGGGAGGTTTGGACTGCCAGTGTGATTCTCTTCGGCCGCCTGTGCCAGCGAGTGTATGACTTTGGATGAGATGGACTCAGAACCAACTCCCCCGCCAGATGACTGCATCGAAGCTGGTATTTCCCTGGACCCACCTGGATGATTCGTGCCCCTCTCCCCTGCGCTTCAGACTGAAAGTCGCCTCTCGAGACATGGCGCTGACTGCATCTCAGAATGGTCCCTTCCTCCAGCTTGGCTTACAGATTCAGGTGGAGACAGACAGACCCCGCTCTGGTCAACCTATGCTAGGAATGCTGGCATCCGCTCCAGCAGACAGAGCTGGGTCCCGGCAATGGAGGTGGGCACTGACCCCTGCCCACTACTGGCCACTACCCCAAGCTCCCCTCAGGGTGGGGTTTAGTGGGTAGAAAGCTCCCCAGTGCAACCCAGCTTCTGATTGGCTGCGCAGAGCCGCAGTGCCCGATACCCACCTCCCCTCTCTAGCTGGCGCAGCCACATCGGTAGTGGTGGCAAATGCAACTCTGAGTTCTGGGCACAGCTGCGCCTCACAGAGGCCTGCCAGCCCCACCAGAAGCCAGACACCCCAGCTCTGTGCCCCCGACCCCTCCCTGCCCGCCTGCTCAGCCTGGCAGCATAGTCACCCTGCCCACTGTCCCCTAAGGCTGCCAGGCCCAATCCCCCTCATCCCTTCACCCTCTGGGCCTGGGCCCCCCTTGGCCAAGCCTACTCTGGGGCCCAGGCCCCTGCTAGAGGCTGCTCCCGCCCTCAGAGGGGCTCCTGAGGAGGGGGAGGTGTTGAGGAAGGGGTGGGGGTGGGGAGCTAGCCCTTCTTCCTTTAGTGAGTGAGCCCAGAGCTGGAGCCAAAAATCGAGGAGGAGAGATATTCAGAGAGAGCCAAGACGCGTTTGGCAGGAGAGAGAGGGAGAGAGGGAGCGGGAGGGGGAGGAGAGGAGGAGGGAGAGAGGATAGAGCTAGAGAAAGGGGGAAGGAAAGGGGACCTCAGTTTCCAAATCGGAGCCCTCAGAGCTTCCCAGGGATATCAAGGGGCTCTGGGCTATGGACCCAAGGGCAAGCCTAGCAATGGGGGTGCTCAGGACCATAGGAACAGTGAACTCAGGACCACAGAGACAGTTATACACCCAGCTGGCCAGGCCTGGGCAGCCACAGGCAGAAGCCAAAATCAATGTGCACTGAGCAGACAGAGGGAGGTCTATGGGCTGCCCCGGCACACCGCACCTTGCCCACACAATGAGCTCCTGTCCACAACAGGCAGAAGCTCAGCAGGGCCACCATGGTCACACAACCTCATGGGAAGGACGAGAGGCCAGCCTGCTTCCAGCTGCTCAGTGGAGGGGGGGGGAGAGAACACACCATGGACATCATACATGATGTCTAGAAGCCAAGGAATGCCTGAGAGAAAGACCATGTGGTGAGACACCACAGTCACAGGGACAAGCCAGAGATGCACAGTGACACGGGGGGGAGGGGGTGTCGGCACACAGAGACACATCCTGTCATATACATGCTAACACGCGTGTGACCTATGAATACACATTTATTCATGTGACCGCTATCCTTCCAGAAAGACACAGGCCAGCCCATTGTTGTAGGTGGGATCTACATGTCACGGCACTCTGAAGCACAGGCAAAAGAACGGTGAAAGTAACAGGCCCGGTGCTATCAAAGAGCTGGGCAAGGCCACGCCACAGCGGCACGGCCATGCATGGCAAGGCACAGCCCAACTACAGCATCACTAAATACATAAAGGAAGGTGCGGCAGTCCTTAGAGTGAAATGCAGGTAGCACCCATCAATAGACCCTCAAAGACAAATGGAAAGGCGCACACAGGGGTCCGTGAGGACATGGTGGCTGCAAAACCACCCAGCCTGCTGATCATTTACTGGAATCTTGAGATCCCTGTCTGTCTATCAGTCATGCCCTCAACCTCCAACTCCACATCCAGGACTTTGGAAACAGGAGAGTAGCAACACCCCTCTTGTTGGACCCAGCAGGGCAGTGGAGACACCCAGCTCACCAGGGACAGAAGCTGTATCTCTAATACCCAGCGGGAGAGAGTAGGTAGGGTCTCCACCTGCCTTAATGCAACTTGAGGGAGAATGCTCTAACACCCCAAATTGCAGCCCTATCCCCGGAGGACAGAGAATCCAAGCAGCCGAAAACATGGGCAGGCTCACCCCAGGATTCCTCCCACGTGGCATCCCCCCACAAAGCCTGCGTTCAGTCATGTGTTCACACGGGGTCCTGCTCTCGGGAGCGTGCCCATCACAATCAATGCCCATGCAGACGGAGAGGGAGCATCTCTAAGTCACTATCAGGATGAACGAGGCTCTATGCTTTGTCCCACTCCTATACTGACCAATGCGTGCCCGCACACACCTGGCTCCCACTGGACAGGGAAGGCCATCTCATCTCACACCAGTCGCCTCGCCCTACTATGAAGTCTGCCACTCTGCCCAGCCTACGGGACCCCAAGAATAGGAAAAGTGCCGAGCCCTGTCCTTCCAAATTCTTGCTTCCTCCTCCAGGCTGTACACTGGGATTGCCATGGTGGCAAGGGGCTCTTCTGTGTTCTTGCCTTCATGATCATCGTTCTCTACACTGGGAAGGCTCAGGTGATGACAACCAATATGGCAACAGGGGCATTTCTCAGGCACAAGTCATCGCCCAGCATGGCAGTGAGTTACATCACAGGGCCAAAAGATACACATGTACTTCACAGACCAAGAAAAGCCGGTGCTTTAAATTCCAGGACTGGGAGATGCAGAGAGGGAGCGTAAACCGACTGCTGACTAGTCCTTGACTTCTGCCCTCACGGCCTCCATCTGGCAGCCATGGAAACTACACGAGACATTCATGTCTAGGTCAGGAACCCAGGCTCCTTCTGGAGATGTATTAACCCAGCGAAGCCGTGGCTCTGAGCTCAACCAGATCCAGTACTGGAACATCTCCTAGGCTCCCACTGTAGTCCCCAAAGTAGCCCGACTTGGCTTGTTTCATTCTTCTGTTAGGGGCAGAAGGTGTGCGCAGAGCCAGAGAGAAAAGCCAGCACTTCTAGGCATGGCGGTCACAACGGCCGTCCAGGCTCTTGAGAGGCAGAGGCAAGAGGATCAGGAGTTCAAGGAACTACTTCAAGGGCAGCCTGGGCTACGTGACAGCCTGTCTCAAACAAACAAAAAAGCAAGACTACCAAGATAGGACATGGGTGGTTCAGCCCTGTTGTCACAGCACTCAGCTGAGGCAAGATGACCACTGCAAGTTCAAGGCCAGCCTGGGCTACAGGGCAAGGCATCCACCTTAAGCAACAAATGAAAAGACAAAACGTGAGCACGAGTCATGATTTATAGGGACAGAAGAGTGGCCGCGGTGAGCCAGGAAAAGCCACAGAGGTAGGAAAGAGACATACGGCAGCTCCAGTTCACCTTCAAGTGTGTACAGATCTGTGCACAATCAAAGGTTCTGTGAGGACTGACACAGATGCCTGTCGGAGGGTGACCCTATCTGTGCACCTCCTTGTGTGTCTTTGTGTGTGTTCACAATCATCCACATACTAGCATATGTGTTCTTGTAGCCAGGAGTGGGAAGACATGGGTGTGTACCTATACAGATATTAGGGAGTCTCTGCTCACAACTTGAAAACCAGGACTCCATATAAAGACGTATGTCCATTGCTCGTTTGTCCTTGGCTTTGTGTGCACATTTACACCTGCTGTGGTCGAGTGTGTACTGAGGAACCCATGACTCTGGGAGCTACCACTGTTTCTGTGACAGGTCCACCCATAGCCTGTCTTGGGGGTGGTGTGTGTATTGTTGGTGGTTATGAACATAGGCACACACTTTGTGGCCTTGATGGCGATATGACAGGGAGTTTTCATGTCTGAGCTTACACAGATACACACAGCCCATCTCCAGGGGCACATGTGTGCTGAGGTGTACGTTAAGAGTTGTGTGCGTGGACGTCAACGTGAATACAATGTTTATGACTTCCCCTTGGCAGTGATGGCACATGTACGTGTCTCCGCTTGTTGAGGGGCCCGCCGAGTCCACCTCAGTCCTAATGTCCATCTGAGCCCCAGGCCAGCTGCTATAAAGCCCTTCAGCAGCTCCAGCAACCAATGGATCACTGTTTCTCTTTTCTAGAAGGAGATTCCCCCCACTACCCTTCGCCTTGCCGCCCCACAGGGCCCTGCTGCTCCAAGCTTGGTTCGGCTCAATTATTTATTGACTTTAAAATTGAAGCCAATCCTAGTCTGGAAAAAAAAAAAAGGAAAGGGAGAGGGGGCTGAGAGGTGGGGGAAGAGAGGCTGAGAGTGAAATGGGGGAAGCAGAGGTAGAGGCCAGAGCCAGGGACAGAGGGACAGACAGCTAGATGGACAGAAGGACAGAGATGGCAAGAAACAGACAAAGAGCGGAAACAGAGAAACATACAAAAAAAAAGGCAGCCAGCGAGAGAGGTTGGTTGGGAAAGCAAAGACGGCAGGCGAACTATGGCAGCAGACAGGTTTGTGGAAAGAGATGTGGCTGAAAGGCAGGGACAGCCATACCCTGCTGACCGAAGGCTGCCAAGGACCCTAAGCAAAGGGGTTTCCCTGCCCACCACGCAGGGCTGGCAGACTGGTGAGACTGTGCCCACTCCCCTCCCAGGCAGCCTGGCGCGTGCAAGATGTAACTCGCACAGATTGGAGCCCATATTCCCTTCTGGAGTGCCACAGAGCCAAGCCGAGGCCATCACCCCAATCCTGGGGGCCATCCCAGTCCCTTCATAGCCTTGTCACCAGGGTATCAGCTGGCATTTTCTCTCCAGGGGGAGGTTCTTCACTTGACCCCTGGGGTGAGGAGGGTGCAAGCCCAGATGCCTGACAAGCCTATATTGGAGGCTGGCGAGCAGCCTGGGGGAAAAGGTGGCCGCTGGAGTATGGGGGTCTTTGTCCTACGAGGCCTCAAACACCAGCCACAAAGACCAGCAAACTGCCACCCTGAAGGTAGCCACAGCTCAGATCTAGATAGGTGACAAGGTCCTCCTGTGGGGGACCCAACATACGGTAGCTGACAAATTGGAGGTACAAACCCACACCGTTGTGGTGGTCAGATTGCCTGTTGATACCTGCATGTGTGTATACTGTGTGGGGCAGGCGTGGATGGGCCCCTCCACTGACACACACCTGAATGTGGTGTGTACTGGAAAACAGACCATCTCCCCTGCTCATCTGTGTTTGTGCCACACAGCCTGGCCACCATCGGCCCACAGTGGCCACACATAGATTCTAGACTCACAAATACACACCGGTACCTGGGAATACAAGACTGCTGTGTCGTCGGAACTGCAACAGACTGCATATATCTTTTTGCCCTTCCAAACGTGCCGGCATGCCCCTCACATACCTGGCAATGTATATATATACACGCATCACGGACCTGAGCTCCCACTCTAAGGTGGGGCACATTTAACACTTGTCTGACAGGGTCCTGGCTTAGCAGAGGGTGCCATTAGAGACTCAGGGCTAGCCTAGAGAGCTCCCAGACAGGCCTGACTGGCCGGCAAGGCTAAACAATCTCTACAAATCCCCTCTGCTTGCAGTCTGTCACCTGCCCTGGCCTGGTCCTGCAGGTAGCACTGTGAGGGTCCCTCTAGGTCTGCGCTGAGCTAGCTTGTGCCCCTTCAGTGCTTGGAGTCACGGCTGGGAAGAGTGGGGTGGCACACCAGGCATGTTCCAGGCCTCAGCCTCCGCTACACACTGCGCAGGGAACTTCGCTGGAGGCGGGACGCGGTCTCGCGCTCGCGCTCCCGCCGCACGCCAAGGTCGGCGCTGCTGTGCCAGAGGCTGACCCGACGGCTGATCCCAACGGGGTCGGCCTTCGGTGTCCACCGCTGCTCCCGCCTTTCCCGCCTGCGGGTGGCGGGCCGGGATTCCCTGGGGCACTTCCAGGTCCACACCGCGGCGGTCCAGGTCTCCAAGACCAGAAAGTTTGCATGGAGGAAAGTTTGGGGCTGGGGAGCCGCGTCTGCAAACGTCCAGGATCCGCAGAGAGGCGCGGCCCGGGCTGGCAGCACGCCCGTCCCTCCCTCCCCTCCCCTGCCCCTCCGAAATTTGGGAGCCCCGCCATTTTCTCAGCCCCGCTCCCATGCGAGGCCTGAACAAAGACTTTGGGGAGACGCCCGGGCCGCTCGGGGCACCCCAGCCGCGCGCAGAGCTGTCGCCCTCACGCCCGCCACTGCCACCCCGGGGGCCGCCGCGTCGCGCCGCGCTCAGGGAACGCTGCCCGCCCGCCCGCGCTCCCCGGCGCCCCGGGGCCACTCTGCCTCCTGCCGCCGTGTCACCCTGCCTGCCCGCGCCTGCCACCACGCCGCACCGCCGCGCAGCAGCAGGGGTCCGCTGTCCGCCGCGCCCCGCCGCGCGCACTCGCCCCCCTCGCCCACTCTCCACGCACTCCCGCCGCGCGCCCTGGGGCAGCGCCCCGCGCCCCGCCCGCAGCCCGCGCGCCTGCGGGGACCCCGGCCCGGCCCTCCCGGGGCGCGGGGGCGGCGGCCGGTACCTGGGTGAGGCAGTACGGGGAGTACATCGCTGGGCGCCCGGGCGCGAGCGCGGAGGCCGGCCGCGGCGAGGGCAGGCCCGGCAGGCGGCGTCGCGCTGGCTGGCACTCGGGCTCCGGCTCCGCTGCTTCGGCCTCCGCCGCGCGGCGCCCGCCCGGCCCGCGGCCCCGCTCGGCCCACCGCCGCTCCGCGCTCACAGGCTCGGCCCCGCGGGCTCCGGGCCGCCGCCGCGCTCGCCGCTGCCTCTCGCGTCCGCCGCCGCCGCCGCCGCGCGTCTACTCCATGCCGCCGCCGCTCGGCCGGTCGCCCTCGCCCGCCACCGCCGCCGCCGCCGCCGCCGCCGCCGCGCTGTGAAAGTGAAAGTTTAGACAAAGTTTGGAAGCGGCGCACTCCGGGGAGAGGGAGCGGGCGGGCGGCGCGGGCGGGAGGAGGGGCGCGGGGAGGAGCGGGCGGGGCGGGTGAGCGCGGCCGGCGCGCACACACATGCACACACGCGCGCACACACACACAGACACACACGCACACATACAGACACACACACGCGGGGACGCACACCGACGCGGCCGCCCCGACACGTGCTGGCCGGCGTTCGGGCGCCGACACACGCTGACACGCAGCGGGGCTTGGATGGGCACAAATGTCACGGAGGAACGTAGGGCCTGTTCCTTATGGAGTCACACCAAAGGGAGGTGCACACCGGGCACAGACACAACCAAGATCCACACACCACCTACTGTCACATGTCCCAATGCCGACCGATGCTGAGAGCCATACAAACATACATACACGTGTCACACATGTTCCTGCGGACTGATACACGTATGATCACACAACCATACCTTGTCACACTCCAGACACACAATGACACACCAACACACAGCCAAGCCAAAATATCTTGGCAGGCAGCTGTGACGATCCACCCAGACACGGGGTGACACTGATAAAAAGGATGCACTAACACATTGCAACTCCCATACAAAGGACACAGAGTGTCGCTGTACAGGGGCACACACATCACACATTTTGCTGCCCAGCCCTAGGGCACACTGATCTATAATCCTGATAACCAAACCTTAGAGACTCTTCCAAATATCTCTCTCTCTCTCTCTCTCTCTCTCTCTCTCTCTCTCTCTCTCTCACACACACACACACACACACACACACACTTCATATGCCTCCCATACCTTTGCACGTGTCCTGGGACTTAGGAGCATTATCTGTATTGTGGTTGTGCTCCAGTTCCTGTTGCAGGCCCAGGACTCCCCATTTCCACTGCAGATGGGAATGAGGTGGGTGGGTTGGCACATGTCTGTAATGCCTGCATGCAGAAGCTTCAACAGAAAGATCATGAGTGCACTGTAGCCTCCCCCCCCCCCCCAGATTACATAGTTTGAGGTTGGCTTGGCCTGTATAGCGAGACCCTGTTTCAAAAACCAAAAAAGCAAACAACAGAAGGAGAAAGGAAGAAGGGGTTAAGAGGGATAGGTAGGTCCTGGAAACCCTGGAGCAGGGCACAGAGAACTGTTGGGTGACCCCAGGCTGGGTGGGGAGGCTTTGCCTGAAGTCCCCAGGCAGCTCCTGTCAAGACAGAGCTCCTTCCTACTGCCAGGTGCAGCCAGCACCTTGTTGGCCTCCTGGGCCAAGAGCTGTGGCAATTCTCAGCAATGCATTGTCTGTCGGGGGTGGTTTAGGTGCCCAGGTGTGCGTGGGTGGGTGTGTAGGGGCTAGCAGGCATGAGAATGTGCACATATAAACGTCCCTGAATGCTATGCCCCTTGTCCCAGAACCTCTGAGATTGGTCATTCGGAGATGTGCCTGGGATGTCTGGTGTGGGTTTGAGCACAGTTTTGTGTGCTCAGTGTATTCTGAGTAGTGACATGGGTGTGGCTGTACTCAGGAGGTGTCTGTGAGTCAGCAAAGGTGCCTTCCACTCCCTAAGCCACTCACTGGGACATAACGGGACAGGGAGCACCGGTCATTGATGGGAATCTTAGTGTGACAGCAGGTGAGGCCACAGGACACCTGGGTGAGTGTGTCAGCATTGATCAAACATATCAGTGTGGCCCCCTTGGATATCTGTGACAGGGTTTCCCTATATGTCCCAGAGTGTGCGTGACCAGCGGGTGAGTATCCAAGAGTCCCTGAGGGGCTGCGTGGGAGCAGGTTATCTGTGTATGTTTCCCAGCCGTGGAAAAAACCTGAGTGTACCAGAGTGGGCCAGGGATGGGTGTCTGTGTCAGCCCACTCCTGTAAATGTATATAAGACCATGTCAGTGTGGGTTTCAGACCATGCTAACATGACAGACTCCGTCTGAGTATATATGTGTGTGTACCAGGGATTTGAGATCTCTGTCAGGTATCTGCCTATGTGTTAGCCCATGTCAGTATGACTATATCCACGTGTTCAAGCTCAAGGTCATCCTGTCTGCACAGCCCATAGCAATGTATACGGTCACTGTGTGTCAAGCATGTTTCCGTGTGTGTCCGTGTGTATACCTGTGGGGTGTGTGTGTGTGTGTGCTTGTGTGTGTGGGCCAAGGAGGACATACTTGTACTTCTGTGTCTATGTGTGTGAAAAGCATGCAGGACTGAGATGTGGTTGATAAAGTGCTCCCCTAGCATGAAGCTCTGGCTTCAATCTCCAGGACAACATAAGCCAGTCGCGGTGGCACACATTGATCATCCCAACACTCTGGAGACAAAGTTCAAGGTTATTCTTGTCTACACATCGAGCTGGAGGCCAGTCTGGGCTATGTGAGACCCTATCTCAAAAGCCAAAATAGTATGCCTATAGTCATATACATACACATATGCATTCACAAGGGAAGGACAGTCTGTCTGTGGTGGATATGCTTGCCTAAAGACATCAGCCTTTATTCATCTGTTTTACTAGGTGGATGTGTGTACCTGTGTGTCCTGAAGCAGGGTCTCTCCAGGAATGTAGTGTGCCTGTCGTTCCTGCTTGGGTCCGTTGATCCAGGCCTGCCCCTGCACTCACGGTGGCTGCCAGCGAGGCAAGGATGCAGGCCCTGGCAGAGGGAGGGAATTGATATGTCCTTAAAAATTCAAGGGCTTCTCGTAAACAGAAACTTTTAACACCCGGTTAAAGTTTCAGGGCTGCCACAGAGGAGGGGGAGGGGCTCCAAAGCAAGAGGGGGGCTGAAAGTGAGGGGGCTATATGAGGCTAGGGGGTGCAGTGAGAATGAGGGTCTGGGAGGGATTGCTGGAAGGAAGAGGGGGTCTGGGGACTAAAGAGAGTGAGAGAGAAGGAGGGCTCCAGAATGGGGACCCCAGAGAGGCTGTGCTGTCTGACAGATGGGCCAGGAGGGGCCAGGACTGCGGGGATCCAGGACCTGGACTGCTGGGAGAGAGACAAAGATGTAGGGCTCTGTTTGGTGGTGGGGGAGTCAACTTGTCCTTCACACACAGCAGACAACAGCCCTGCACACACAAAAAACACAATAGCAACCATTCACACACACATTACACAATATTAACCTTTCACAGGCACACAATAAATCACATGAACTCTGCACACACACCACACATCAACACTTGCCAAACTTACTAAACAACATCTACCCTGTCACAAGTACACGTGCACATCAACCCCTCACACACACACAACACATAAGACAATATCGACCCCCTCAACTGAACATCAACCCTGAAAACACAGACACTATATACATGCACAACATCAACCTTTCATACACACATATAACACACGACACTGTCAACCCCTCACACACATACACACACACAAACCAAACAGCATCAACCCTTCATACACACACATACAACACACGACACTGTCAACCCCTCACACACACACACACCAGACAACATCAACCCTTTACACACACATACTGCACAATATCAGCTCTGGAAACACATACACTAGACAACATGAACCCATCATACAAACACACATGCACATCGACCCTTCAGATACACATGACACACCGCCAATCCTACACTTACACTAGAAAATATCAACCCTGTGTACACACACACACTATAACATGAACTTTTCAAACACTCACTGTACAACAGCACACACACACACCCCGCACAACTCCCATACATATACACCACACATTAACCCTTCATTCACACACCCTTTCACTTGCACATACACACTCTAGTCTTCATTTGCACACAACACCCATTTTGCACTCTCACATAGCTCCCAGCTTCCACTCACACACCAATGCTACATTCACACACGCAGCCATGCTACAGTTTTACACACCCCACAACATCCACCTTTCCATCTAGACACGACATCCATAGTGTGCGCGCACACACTCACACTCTCCCGTCCTCACACGCGCAGTCCGTCCTTTCATTCTCTCATACACAGCATCCCTATTTCCACCCATGCACTGGAACTCACACCGTAACACCTCCCTGTGTTCACATATGCATGCTTCTCCTTACGTTCACACACACACACTCACTGTGTCCATCTACGCCCACATAACCAGCCCTTCTATTCACACACATTTGTGCTCATCTTACCCACACTCAGACCCCGTCTTTAATACTGCGTGCATCCCCACACATACACAGGGACAGCGTCACCATGTTCTGAGCCTTCACAGCTGGCAGCTGCAAGAGGGTGTTTCTCTCAGGGAAGCAGAGTAAGTAGCCCAGCCTTCTTGTCTCCCAGAGCCCAGATCTGAGGGCACACCTGGCCCTGAAGAAATTGAGAAGGAGGGGGCACTACCAGGGGGCTGGGCACAGCTGGGGTGTCACAGCTGGAATCCCCCACATTCCTCCTTGCCAGCTGCCCACCTGGCTACAGCTGGCAGCAGGTGTGTTCTTCCCATGCAGGTGTTGGAGAGCGAGAAGCAAGCTCATGGCATTGCCTGCCAGGATGCCGGCAGCAGTGGGGGAGGGAGGGCTTAAACATCTGGGCTTCATCAGCCACATCCTGGGCCACAGAAGGTGGGGCTGGGCAATACTGGGCTCCAGAGCTGCTTGGCAGCGGGGGAGGGGGCTCTTGGGAAAGTAGGCACACACCCAGCATAGAAGGTAAGCAAGTATCTCAACTGTGGGTGCTGCCAGGCAAAGAGAAAGGGGTGCTCCAATTCCTCCTTGAAATATGGGGGTACCCTCTTCACGATCTAATCCTATGCCCAGCCTGGCAGGTCCCTGAGGGACTGCAGCCATGCTCACTTCTTTGAGTTGTGGCCAAGTAGGAGGAATCATGGCTCCCCACTTCCAAGGTGTAGCTGAAGGCCTTGGTGTTGGCCTGTCTGGAATCTCACTGCCACACACACGCAGGACCATAGAAATGCGCAGGCATAGTCAGATGGGACACAGCTCAGTTGGTAAAGGGCTTGGCTAGCATGCATGAAGCCCTAGGCTCCATTCCCAGCACCACATAAAACAGGCATGAAAAAAAAAAAAAAACAGGCATGAAGTTTATTTCAGACCAAGTACCATAGAAGTGGAGGCTGGGGGATCAGGAATTCAAGATCACCCTCCACTACATAATGAACTTGAATCTTCCTTGGACTGCACAAGACCCAGCAGGATGGTTCCGTGGGTAAAACTGCTTACCATCAAACCTGATGACCTGAGTTACATCCCTGAGACCCGCCGACTCTGGTTATCCTCTGACCTCCACACGTGCAAGCACACATATATACACGTGAGTAAATAAAATTAAAAACAGAAAACAGGGCCTGGAGATTGCTCAGCAGTTAAGAGTGCTGCTGCCCTTCCAAAGGACCTGAGTTCCATCACAGAGTTTACCTCATTTTCCACCAGTTCAAATGGATCCCATGCCCTCTTCTGGCGCCTGTGGGTACTGCACACACAAGACACATACACATGAAAATAAAATAAAAGCATTTTAAATGTCAAAGGGGGGGGGGCGGGATGGGGGTGTAAGACAAATTAAGTCCTAGGTTTAATCCCCAGTGCCTCATACATTGGATGTGGTGGCCCTTGTCTAAATCAGGAGAATCAGAAGTCCAAGGTCATTCTTGGCTATACTGCAGATTTGAGGCCAGACTTGGCTATATGAAACACTGTCTCATGAAGCAGGATCAACTGGAACCACACAAGAATCAGGCACAGCAGCACACGTCCATAATCCCAGCTCTCACCAGGAGGATCCTGAGTTCCTTTGCGTTGTTTTGTTTGGGATAGGGTCTCACTATGTAGCTCTAGCCGTCCTGGAACTTGCTGTGTAGATCACCCTGGCCTTGAACTCACCAAGATCTGCCTGCCTCCGCCTCCTAGATGCTGGAGTTAAAGGTGTGTGTCACCTCATCTGGTCTGAGGATATTGAATTTAAGGTTAGACTAAGCAACAAGGCCCTGTCTCAAAAAAAGTTTTAAAAAGTCAGGAGATGGTGGCACATGCCTTTAATCCCAGCATTCAGGAGGCAGAGACAGGCAGATTTCTGTGAGTCTGAAGTCAGTCTGGTCTACAGAGTGAATTCCAGGACAGCTAGAAATGTTATATAAAGAAACCTTGTCTCAGAAAACAAACAAACAAAAAAGTCTAAAAAAGTTAAACACACGCACATGCACATACATCATGATGGTCACCAGACACAGAGGCATGTGTCTGTAATCCCAATACCCAGAAGACTGAGGCAGGAGGAAGGAATCTGAGGCCAGACTGAATAACCTAGGGAGAGCATATCTTTAAAATTAGAGCGGACTTGGGAGCTGAGTTGTGGTGCACCCTTTTAATCCCAGCATTCAGGAGGCAGAGACAAGCAGATCTCTAAGTGAGGCCAGCTTGGTCTAGAGTGAGTTCCAGGACCAGCCAGGGATACATGGAGAAGCTCTGTCTTGAAAAACAAAACAAACAAACAAAGTGGAGGTAGGTGATACCTGCAGAGAAGTCATTTGGTAAAGCAAGCGTGAGGAACTGAGTTGAATCCCCAGAATCCACATAAAAAAGCTGAACACGGTGGTGCACGCTTGTAACCCTAGCAGCGGGAGACAAGACAGGCGGGTCCCTGAGGCTTAGTCTACCTGGCAAAGTCCAGGCCTCTCAGAAAACAAAGAGGGGACTAGAGAGAAGTTAAGAACACTTGCTCTTGCAAAGGACCTGGGCTTGTTTCCCAGCACCCACATGGTAGCTCACAGCCATCCAAAACTCCAGTTCCAGGGATCTGGTGCTTCTTCTGACCTCTGAAGGCACCAGGCATGTACATGGTGTGCATAGATACATACAAGCAAAACACTCATACAAACAAATAAATCCAGAAGGAAGGAAGGAAGAAAGGAAGGAAGGAAGGAGAAAGGAAGGAAGGAAGGAAGGAAGGAAGGAAGAAAAGAAAGAAAGAAAGAAAGAAAGAAAGAAAGAAGAAGGGAAGGAAGGAAGGAAAGGGGGCAGCAAGCTGACTCATTAGTTAGAGGCACGTGGCACCATCTCTACATGTGTGCTATGCCATGCACGTTCTCTCCCCTTACAAAATAAGTAGACATAATTATTTAAAAGAGAGGCCCAACAAGATGGGTCATTGAGTAAAGGTACTTAACAACCTGAATCCAATCCTTGGAACCACACTATGGAAGGAGAAAGCCACCTCCTCCAAGTTGTCTTCTGATTCCCACACACATGCCATGACACATGTACCCAGCCACATACATATGCTCGCACACAATAAATAACTGTAAAGAAAAAAAAATCCAAGTGCACAACACCTAAGGAACAAAGTTGATCTCTGCCCTCCATGAGTGGGGGCACACAATATACCCACATGAGCACACACCCACGCATACAAAGAAAACACGCCAGAGCATCATTTCTGGGCACACACACAGACACAAACATCCCCAAATCACAGGAGGAGACCCACACCCTACCAGCACAGCTTCCCAGGGTGCAAGAGACACACCCATACTTGTCTATGGTACAACCTGGCCAGCACCTCCTGGAGCCACTGGTCACATAGGGTTAGGGAAATGTTTCATTTGCAGCTGGCCGGAGACCCGCCCACCCTGGTAACCTGGTCCCTGGTCCTGAATAGGGCCTCTGTGTTGCCTCTGGGGCAGCCAGCAACAACACTCAACTGGGCCAGAGTGTGAGATGTCCAGAGGAGGTAAGGCCACACTGACTGAGCCGCGTATGTTGGAACTGAGTGAGGCCTCTGTGGCCAACTACCTACAGCTGGAATTGTACTCCATCTTTGTTGCTTCTAGATGCTTCTCCCCAAACCAGCCAGGGGGAAAAGGAAACAAAGAAATCTTATGGCCCAGCCTATGTCCATGTCTCAGGAAATGTCAGTGTGAACCCCTAGTTTGTCTGCCCTAAGGGAATCCCCTCAGTTCTTTGTGTAGGATCTAGGTAGGCATAGCCTTCTGGTACATGCTTTCAAGTACAACCGCTGTCATACTGTCAACTGCACACAGCTACAGTCACTACCACGGTGTTGCCTAGACAGCTACACTGCCTGCCATCCCCTCAGCCACACTATCCCATACAGAAATACCATCGGACAACTCCAGTGACGTGTGATCAGCCCCACAATCTTACCCATCCTCTCGGTTGCCCTGACAATCTGACCCCAGACTATATCAATGTCACCCCGACACGCTCAGCCTGCATGTCCCTGCAGCTGTCCGAGTAAGGAGCAGGTCCAGTCTCTGCACTCCCAGGGCGGGGCACACAGCTGTCCTCAGATCAAGGTGGCTCCGATGACACGATACAACCTTGCGGTCACAGTGAGCTACAGGCCACACTGTCCAGTCCTATTGCAAGTGACAGCTGTCCATTTCACCCAGCATCACACCGTACCCACAGTCTGGACAGAGTTACAATGAAATAGGGTGATAATGTCACACCACAGCTACAAGGACATCCTCTCATACAACAATCTCCCTTCCCACAGTCTGTCACAACGTTTAAACAGCCTCCTAGCCATCCCAACAAGCTGCTGGGATGTTTGTTAACAGGCTGACACCGCCGGCCTGTGATTGTCCTCAGGACTCCCCAGACCTGAGTCTTGGAGACTGGGACAGACAGGCTGAAATCCTGTCTGCCTTCTACTGGGAGCTAACAGAGTAGGGAGCCACTAACAGAAGCGCAGCTGTTGTCAGTAGGTGCCAGCCCCCCCTTCATGAATATTCATCAGCTGGGGCTCTCCCGAACCTGTAGGGAGTCCAAGGTCCCAAGCAGCTGGGCATCCCCTTCTGTGCCAGGAGGCCCTCAGGTGAGGGGGGCTCTGCCAGAACTCTGTAGTCCTTGGAACCCACACCTATGTATATATGAGTCAAGGGTGTGAGAACATGGACCCCAGACATCCAAACTCCAAATCACACCTGATTTACCCATCAGGACACACCAAGCATAGCAGTAGGCAACGTGAACTCAGCAGCACTCCACATACACAACCATGCCACATGGGCACCCAGTCACATGAGCATAAACACGCGGGCACACCATGACAACATCAGCACTCACCATCACAGGCAGAAATGCTACACACACGCACACACACACACACATGCATTTCCTAAGTTATGAGCAGAATGACCCAAAAGTAACAACCACCAGCTTACTGTGTGGTGCTGACAGGAACCCCTCAACCCACTAAGCAAGCGCTGCACCTTAACTACCTCACTCAACTTTTTGTTTGTTTATTTATTTATTTTTCAAGACAGGTTTTCTCTGTGTAACAGCTCTGGCTGTCCTGGAACTCGCTTTGTAGACCAGGCTGACCTCGAACTCAATGAGATCCTCCTGCCTCTGCCTCCTGAGTGCTGGGATTGAAGGCGTGCACCACGGCACCTTTTTATATCTTGTTACACTTATTTATTATTTCTGCGTACGAACATGTGTAGGCATTTACTTGTGGTCACAAGTCTGTGGAGATCAGAGGACTTGTGGAAATGTGTTCTCCTTCCACCAAGTGTCCTCCGGAGCAACCTCTTGTAAAACACACAGCCATCCAAGCATTTGCACAAATTGGAACAAATTTGCACAGTTCACCAACCATCAAATACAAAAGCACAAATATAGAACTATCTCCCAGAACCCTACAATCTTTCCCTCTCTCCTTCCCTCCCTCTCCCCCACTCTCCTTCCTTCTCCCACTTCTCTCTCCCCTCCCCCACCCTGAACTTGAACTTTATAGGTGGGAAGTCTAGGGCACTGAGAGTCAAGGGACTTTGAAGATGGAAGCCCCTCCTGACTCCAGGCAGAGGCTACGACCGGGCGCCCCCTTCTGGCCCAGTCCTGAAAGAGCGTGCGGGGCCGCGGTGGCGCGCGGGGTGGGCACGCGCCTGATGTAACCATGGCACCCTCTTGGCACGCGCGGCCCGCGCGCGGGGAGGGCGGGGCGGGCGCGTTGCCATGGCGCCGGCCGGCCTCCTGAATGCCGCATTGTTCACAGCGGCGCCCCGGTTGGGCTGTCCCGGACCCACCCGGACCCACCCGGACCCACCCGGGCTGGCAGGGATGGAGAGAAGGAAAGACACCAGAGATGGAGTGAAACGAATATGGAGAGACAGTGATAGAGGGAGAAATGCGGAGTTGAAGATAGGAAGGGAGAGGTGGACAGAGACATAAAAGATTTAGGGCTGGGAGACACGGAAAGAGAAGGCGGCGTGGAAGAAATAGGTCTTATAAGGAAGAGAAAGGGGACAGTGACACACGCGTGTAAATCCTACAGGGGTAGCCAAGGCTCAAGAGTTCTAGGCCAACATCAGTTACATGGCGAGACCCTGTCTCGGGCTGGGAGGGGGTGATGAAGCAGGGAGGAGTAGCTGAGGAGGTGCAATCATGAGGGCCTGAGTTCTACTCCTTAGCACCCATGTACAAAAGCAGGCATGTAGGGGAGCACAGGTCTGGAAGCCTGGGAAGGCAGAGGCAGGTGGAAACAGGGGAGGCTGGCCAGCTAGCCTTCCCGATTCAGCAAAAGACCCTGAGCTGAAAACATAAGGCGGGAAGCTGGGTGTGGTGGTGAGCACCTTTAGTCCCAGCACAGGCAGGCAGAATTCTGTGAATTCCAGGCCAGTCTGGTCAACACGGAGAGTTTCAGGCTGAACAAGGCTAAATAGTGACACCCAGTCTGAGAAGGAAAGGTGTGGAAACTCTTGAGGAAGACAACTGAGGTCAACCTCTGGCCTCCATACATGTGTGTGTGCACATGCACGCGCACACACACAGCACATGCGTGTGCTACAGAAAGGGGCAAGTAGGAGAGATACATGGATGGAGAAAGTAACGTTTAGAATCCAAGAGGAAGAGATTGGGAGATGAGAGTGACTTCCTGGAGAGAGAGAGATACACAGAGGAGGAAGGCTGGAGGGAGACCAAACAAGAGCAGGGCCAGCAAGAAGATGGAGAGCGGGTTTGCCAGGAGAGCATCCAGACGCAGGAGCCAGTGAGGAAGATGAAGGACAGCACCCAGACACAAGGGCTTCACGGTGCTCCTTGATGTGCCTGGCTGTAGGATGAGGCAGGGATGGGACCACAAGTTAGAGGAATCTGGGTTCAGAGAGGCTAGTGGGTCTGTGCGTGGGCTGACAAAGAGCCAGATGTATCTAGGCACAGGGAACGTCCCAAGAGAGGCCTAGAGAGTCACCCCTGGTCCCTGCTTCAAGTTTCTAGTCCTCACTGCGGTGTCCCCTCTCTGCTGACTCAACTTGACACTCCCAGAATGTCCCCCTTGTCCTGTTACTAAGGCATCGTTCATATAGAAACACGGCCTTCCTGACACTGCTCCTGACTCCAGAACACCTTTCCCTAGGTATTCGTCCTTACAGTACTTATGGGACACCCATGGCCGCCTCTTGACATAATCATGGGCACATATGATATATGACAGGAACTCTACTACATGTCAGATTAATACCTCGGAGACACAGAGAACACATTGGTAGCCAAGGCATGGTGGCACACATCTTCAATTCCAGCACTCTGGAGGCAGAAGCAGGCAGATCTCTGTGAGTTCAAGGCCAGCCTGGTCTACAGAGTGAGTTCAAAGACAGCCAGGGATACATAGAGGATATTCCGTCTCAAAAAAAAAAATTACACGCCTTTACAGGTTACAGGGACTGCTGTCACGGGGCCACCCATCTCCTTTCCAGATGTTCTTCAACGTCCTTCTACCTGTCCAAGAGACGCTTTTGTAGGACTGCGGGGGCACTGGGCTCACTATCCAGATTTGAGCGGTGGGAACTGAAGACCATGGGTCCTCACATGCAGTTTGGGGTGGAGGAGGAGAGTAAGAAAGTTACTCCCAGTCTCCCTCAAAAAAGTTGGGTCACGCCAGTCTTTGTGGCCCCACAGCTAGGTCAGTCGAGCCCAAATCTAGACCAAGGGCGGCCCCTGGTGGTCAAATGTCGTCTCTACAGTGATCTTTAGGGGTTGTGATTGAAGGCTTAATTATAGAGATAGGTCCAGGACGAGCACACAGAGATCAGAGCCCAGATCCAGAACTCAGATGACGTAATCTCTGTCCTAGAATTCATAATCACAGTCTAGGTCGAGCCGTAGAGCACCTGCTTAGAACCCTCCAGTGAAATTCTGGGGACAGGTATGGGCGGGCAGTAGAGCTTTTACCTAGTCTGGGCAAGGTTCTGTCTCCAGTATCAGAAAGAAGAAGACTCTAGACGCCAATAGTTCTGAGATGTAGAAAACCAGATCCAAGAATTCAGGACCCAGAATCTAAAACCCAGATCCATTTTCTAGAATCCAAAAGTCTAGAATTTCCAGGCAGTGGTGGCACACGCCTTTGATCTCAGCACTCCGGAGGTAGAGGCAGGAGGATCTCTATGAGTTTGAGACCAGCCTGGTCTACAGAGTGAGTTTCAGAACAGCCCAGGTCTGTTACACAGAGAAACCCTGTCTTGGGGGAGGGGGAAGTCTCAATTCCATTGTTCATAACTGGAATCTTGAACTGAGAATACAGTTCCAAGAACAGAGAAACCAAAAACAGGCCTGTAATATTTGGAGCCCTGGGTCTTTGTCAGAACTCTCTGGATCAGAGCTGGGCTATTGAGAGCAGGAACAGACTGAAGGGGCAGGAGAGAATCAAGGGTGGATGTCCACAGCCTCTGCCAGCTGCGTCTCTCTCTTTCTCTCTCTCTCTCTCTCTCTCTCTCTCTCTCTCTCTCTCTCTCTCTCTCTCTCTCTC
>NW_026068067.1:1766248-1828758 GCF_014885135.2 Alexandromys fortis | reverse complement strand
TCTCTCTCTCTCTCTCTCTCTCTCTCTCTCTCTCTCTCTCTCTCTCTCTCTCTCTCTCCCTCTCTCTCTCTCTGACTGTATCTCACAGACAGATTCACACCCCCAGCACACACAGTCTATAACTGTAAGAGCTACAGCATACATGCTCTCTGGTACACACCCACAGATACACACACTCCAAGCACCAACACCCTAACCCACCATTATCCAAAACCAAATTAAGTTTCCACTCCCCTTCAGGCATACCCGCTTACCTAGGCACCCACACAGTGTCGCAGCCGTTCCCCTCCTCCCACCTTACCAAACCCTCAGACACACAACCACCACTCAAAAACAAACCCTGCCATCCCCAGTCCTGTGCCCCGACACACTAGGGGAGAATAGCTAAGGACGGGCGTGTGTATACTCATATTGTGTGAGCACACACACATACACAGTGCAGAGAAGCTTCATGTCTTGGCAGCTACACAACTCCTGGGAACCAGACCCCAGGGACGGGGCTCACCGTGCACCCCCTTACCCACCCCAGCCCTCCCCTGCCTGGCCGGCTGGCGGGCTTTAATACAGATGCCAAACTCATAATTGTAACTGAGGGTGACAGGGTCACCTTGAGCCCCAGATGCTCGCATGATGACAGATGGCGTTGGCAAACCTGATTAGCGGCCCCCGGTGCCAGAGCCTGTGGCACCTGCCTCCCCGCCCCTCCCCCCGCTCCCCCAGCACTCATTACCCACCCATTACTGGGCCTGGGGGGCAGCAGCGGGGGCCGACTGGCACTGCCTGGGAGGGCGCAGTGACTCTAGCCCCCCCTGGCACCAAGGTTCCCAGCTGGCTCTCCAGGCTGGCAGGAGGTGGGCACAGCTGAGGTGGAGGGATGCAGGCATCTTGTGCCCGCCAGAGAAGGGGTGCCAGGGCTGAGCTGCCAGCTCAGACGCTGCATGAGGTTTGCCACCAAGCTCTAGGGACAGGCAGGAGGGTGCCCCCCACCCCCAGGGCTCTCCATGACACTCCATCTAGGACGCTCTTGGGAGCTGACAGTCAGGCAGGTTCCCACCTCTCTGTTCGGGCCTGTGAGGTCAGGGGTCACAGCTCCCGATCCATGTTGTCCCATCTGTTTCCTTGTGGGGGGCCCTCCTGTTCCCCTCACCTGGAGTCTTCCTTCCTGAGGCAGGAAGAAGGGCGAGGGGGGGCGCTTGACCAGTTCCCTCCACCCTGCACTGGGGGTGGGGGCATTTGGAGGCAATGCTGCCACATGTCTCTGAGTCTCTGCCAAACGGGCCCATCTGCCAGAGCCCTGGTTCCAGCCGCCCAGAGCTAGGCCGCCCGGCTGCCGCACACCCTGCCCCCTAGCTGAGGAGGGAGCCCCCTACTCAGGAAACCCTAGTCAGAGAGACGCACGCACAGCTGGACTTGGCCAACCTTTATGATTCCCGTGGAATGCCAGGCTGGGCGTGGGGCTGCTACGGGGACTCGGGTGGGGCAATAAGGGAAACCCCAGCCACTGTCACTGAGAGAGGCAGCTGCGCACACTCGGGGTCGCCTCTGGTTGGGGCCAGGTTTTCCAAGCAGCTGCTTCCCGCTTGCTGCCATGGTTTTTTGTTGTTGTTGTTGCTGCTGCGGCTGTTTTTCTGGTGTCCCTAGAACGGGGTCATCTTTGCTGAGTGTCCGGGTTTGGGTGGTGCTGTCATCCTAACAGGAGTGTCTGGCGCGGACAGAGAGACGCAGTGCCACCTCGTGGTCAACAGCGGCACCCCAGGCTGGGGGAGGGGCTTAGCGGGAAGCTGTGCTGCGCGTGCGCAGGCCTGTGTCTCGACCCCCCCCCCCCAAAAGAAAAGTAACAATGTCTCAATGGCATCGGTTTCCTCATCTACAAAATGACCTCTGGGGAAATCCTCCCCGCGGGACTGCTGAGAAGTGATTCTTGAGGATGACGTAAGTTAGTACTTATGGAAGGAATATTCCCTCCCTCCGTCACAGGAATTTTCACCTTTTCCCTCCACATATCCCCAGCTAAGAATGGAACCCAGGGCTTCGTGCCGTGCATGGTAGGCAAGGCTTTTCCCGCTGAGTTACACCCCAGCCCCACATGCTGTGAATATTAGTAGTCTAAACCCATGACTGGGGGGACCATGTCTCGTGTTCCAGGAGCAAGATGAGAACCTTGTGGATCTGTCCGTCTGTCCTAACCCTGCTCTCTTGACCTGATGTACATCATTCGGGTCACGTCTTTCCGAGGTTCTTGTCCTGTGCAGTCTTCCACGATGCTCAGCTCACAGCTTCGGCCGGCACTGACACCTCTGCACCACGGCGACCGACATCCTCACTCGCCGAGGGGAGGCTGCGTGGCCAACTCCACACCACAGCCCCACCGACGTCCAGCGCTTCTGAGCCGGCATACAGCTGTTGCAGAGGACCACCGGGGTGGGATCCGAGCTTGGGATGTAGAAGGAGGAACAGCGGCCGAAACAGAGATGATTAAGGACCCTGCCTGTTGTGCAGCCAGGCCTGGAGAGCACCTGCAAGCAGACACGGGACAGTCAGCCCTGCGCGGTCCAAGGCCAGAGGGATGAGAATAATTGCCATCCACTTCTACCCCGAAATAAAGGTGTGGCTGCTGACGGCAGGTGACTTGGATTTCAATTCTGAATTCTCCTTTTGGCTGTGTGGCCTGCAGCAAGTTATTTAACCTTTCCAAGACTCTTTCCTGGATAAAATCTTTCAAATCCAGGACTGGGAAGAGACAGTAAAATGATGTGGTCCCAGCATGAAGACCCGAGTTCAGATCCCCAGCATCCACATAAAATGGGACTCATGCCTGTAATGTCAGCCCTGGGAACTGAAGACAGCCCTGGCGGGGCTTAGGGACCAGCCCAGCATAGCTGAATTGGCAAGCTTCTGGTTCAGTGAGAGTGCTTGTCAGATAAGGCATGAGGGAGCTGGAGAGGTGACTCGGTGGTTAAGAGCACCAACTACTCTTCTAGACGACCTGAGTTTAATTCCCAGCACCCACACGGCAACTCACAACTTCTCCAAAGATGTAACACCCTCTTCTGGGCACCAAGCATGCATGTAGCACACAGATATGTGTGTGGGCAAAACACACATTTAAAAAAAATGTAAAAGGAACAGAACAGTTCAGGGCACTGACATCAACCTCTGTCCTGACACACGTGTGCACCTTCACACACACTCACACACAAAATCACCTAGATTAAACTGGAGAGCTGGGCCTAGTGATGTAGGCATGTACATCACAGCCTTTCTGGGGCCAAGACTGGGGATCTCAAGAGCGAGGCTCATTTGGGAAACTTACTGAGACCCTGTGTGAAAATAAATAGACAAACAGAACTGGGGGTGGAGCTCAGGGGTGGAGCACTTACCTAACATGCACAAGGCTTGGGTTCCATTCCCAGCACCAGAGAAAAATGAAAGTCAAGGGAGGATGGCTAGAGAGGACTCGTCAGCCAGGAGCTCTGGTTGCTCTGTTCCCACATGGTGGGTGGCTCACCATCACTCCAGTCCAAGGGGCCTGACACCATCGTCAGGCTTTACGCACTGGTGTGCACACTGGTGTACACACTAACACTAGGTAAATCATACACATTAAAATATTCTCTAATCAAGTGGGGTATGGTGATCCTGTAATCCAAGCACTTGGAAGGCTGAAGGAGGATTGCCATGAGTCTGAGACCAACCCTGACTGCACAGCGAGTTCTACGCCAGCCTGGGCTATAGTGTGAAGCCTTATCTTTTTTTATTGTTTAAAATTAAATTTATTTTGTCAGGAGTGGGGGTGGTACGGTTTATATGCCATGGTGCCCTTGTAGAAGTCAAAGCCAGATTATGGACCAGCTCTTTCTTTCCACTGGGTGGGTCCCAGGAGTCAGATTCAGATAGGGTTTGCTGACAAGTGCCTTTACCCGCTGAACCATTTCTCTTCCTCTGAAACATTATCTAAACACACACACACGCACACGCAGGGGTCAGCAAGATAACTCAGTAGGCAAAGGTACTTACCGCCAAATCTGATGATCCTTTGACCCACATAATGAAGGGAATCAATTCTCACAAGCTGTCCTCTGCCCTGCACACTTGGGTCATGGAACACCCATGCAAACACACATACACATGTACTCACAAAATAAGTGTAATTATATTTTTTGAGACAGGATCTTGCTATGTAACCCTAGCTAGCTAGGGACTTGTTGTGTAGACCAGGCCTGAAAATCCCAGAGAACCACCTGCTTCTGCTTCCCAAGGGCTGGGATTAAAGGTGAGCATCACCATGCTCAGCATAATACAGAAAAAAAATTAAAATTTTAAAAAGGAGGGAGTTGGAGAGATGGCTCAGAGGTTAGGAGCACTGACTGCTCTTCCAGAGGTCCTGAGTTCAATTCCCAGCAACCACATGGTGGCTCACAGCCATCTATAATGAGATCTGGTGCCCTGTTCTGGCATGCAAGCATACATGGAAGGAACATTGTATACATAATAAATAAATAAATCTTTAAAAAAATTTAAAAGGAAAAGAAGGAACTACTTAAAACCCTTTTACTTTGTTTTGTGTTTTGTTTTGTTTTTTCAAGACAGGGTTTGGAATATGCCCTGGAACTTGCTCTGTAGACCAGGCTGGGCTAGATATTTGAAACCTTTAAAACAAGTTTTTTTTTTCGTTGGCATTTGTTATCGAGATAGGTCTCATGCAGCCCAGGCTGGTCTCAAACTCACTATTTAGTAGAGGCTGACCATGAACTCCTTACCCAAGTGCTCCATCATACATGCCCAGCTCCCTGGGTTCCACTCCCAGCACTGGAATTAAAAAGAGACAATCCCTGACACCCATGCTGGCCCCTGCGAAACCCAGACTTGATGTTCTATCTTCCCTGTGATGCTGAGGCCAATGATAATACGTCCGTTTCCAAATGAGGAAACTGAGGCTTGGAGCTGCCTGACACCACATAGCTGCAGGGAAGGCTGCAACTTAAGTGTCTTATGCCATGTGGAACAGGTGGAGCTCTGGGCTCAGCAGTGAGCTAGACTCGAAGCTGAGTTCTGTTCTGTTGGCCGCAGTCATCAGCTGGTAGGCATCAGATGCAGGATGTGGAGTGGGCATGGTGACCCCCAGGACTCTGAAGCAGGGGAGCAGAAGTTCCAGGCCAGCCTGGACTATTTAGTGGGAACTATCTTGAAAGGCAGAAAGAAAGAAAGAAAGAAAGAAAGAAAGAAAGAAAGAAAGAAAGAAAGAAAGAAAGAAAGAAAGAAAGAGAGAGAAATATTGGAAAGAACAAAATCAGATAACCTCTGCCCTGGAATGCAGATGTAGCTCAATAGGTAGAGTACCTACCTAGCAGCTTGGAGGTCCTGGGTTCTACCTCCAACACCACACAAACTGGCTGTGGTGCACACCTGTACTCCCGGCATTCAGGAGGCAGAGGGAGGAAGACGGAAGCTTAAAACCAGCCCCAAGCTACATAAGACTCTGGCTAAAACAACAACAACAATAGCAACACCTCTGCTCCAAGATGGTGACTCACACCTATGAACCCAGGAGAAGGGCCTCTCTCTCTCTCTCTCTCTCTCTCTCTCTCTCTCTCTCTCTCTCCTCTCTCCTCTCTCCTCTCTCATGTCAGAAGGGAAGGAGGAGAGCAGGAGTAGCCAAAATCAGGGAGGTCAAAGAATATAGAACCTTGTGGGCTCTGAGAACCTGAACTTTTGTTCAGAAAAAGGTGAGAGCCATGCGGGTTTGGAGGGGACAAGGGACATGCATTTGTCAACAGCCTCTTCCTGGCTGCTAAGTGTGGACAGATTCAGCAGCTGGAGATGTGGCTCAGTCGGCACAGCTTGCCTCAAATGAAGCCCTGGGTCCCGTAACTAGAGGTGTGCACATGCCTGTATGTCAGCACGCATGAGGTGAAGTCAGGAGTGGCATCTTCAGATTGCTTAGCTATGGGGAGGTCAGCCTGGGCTACTGGAGCCCATGTCTCAAAAAAAAAATGTAGAGGAGGAAAAGAAAATAGACTTGAAAGAGATGAAAATGAAGGAACCTGAAGTTCATAGGCATTTAAATGGAAGATTCAGGATTTGAGACTTGATGGCAAATCTGCCTGAGGCCACATCATCTGTGCTCTGTACAAAGCAGAGAGTGCCCACCACTGCCACCACCACAGGCATCATCACCACCAACTCACCTGAATAAAGGCCACAGCCTTACAAGTCTCCTGGAGCACTTCCTGGGGGGCCAGGGGCAAAGACACACCAGAGGGCACTCTGTGTCCTCCCTGCAGTCCGCCTGTCCCTTGCCGTTTGTCTTGCAGGCCCAGGAAGGCCTTCCAGCTACCCAGGGCAGAGGCTGGTACCAGAGGGTCCAGAGTCCAGCTTTGATTGGCAGCAACCCAGGCCTGAGCAGGAGTGGATGGGGCCCCAGGCCTCCCTGAGCCTGTGGGTAGCCACGCCCCACTGAGAAGACCCAGCAGCATCGTTAACTGGCTATGAAGCATCATTTAGCTGTGCAGTCTTGCGCCTGTCGTGGAGTGGGCTCAGGGTCGTGGGCAATGGACCCTGCTGTCTAGAGTGTGAGCCTGGGCCCTCAGAGAGCTGCTTTTCACCACTGTTCCCTCCTGGGCAGCCCAGAGGTGGTTCTGGGAGCTCCCAGCAGGGAAGGAGGGCAAGTTGACCTGGTCAATCCCACAGCTCCTCCCAGCCTGCTGGGAGTCCCAGTGGGGGCTGAGCCTGCTCCATGGGGACCATGAGAATCAAGGAAGGTAGGTCTAGGGGACAGAGGCTTGGGAGTCCTGAGAACCCCACTTATCCACTAGTGACATCACACCCTTCAGCAAGACTTTTCCGTTTCCTGCTCTGCCCTGACGTTTCTTGGCTGTGCACCCTCAGGCGAGGCCGACCACCACTCTGGCCTTCAGCTTCCTCTTCTGTAATATGGTGCAGCCACAGTCTACCTCAGAGGTTGTACTGAGGACTCGGACAGACCTGAAAACTGGTGTTGGTGCACAGTAGTCCCATGTGCCCGTCATGCTCTTTTCTTCCCGCTCTGAACCCTGGGAATGACAAGCAGGGAGCCCTGCAACACTCTTGTGCCCATAACGAACTAACCTGACTACCACTACTGTCTCGTTGGGTGGGAGGGTTGGAACAGGACTGCCTTCTGCCCAGACTGGCCACAATCTCCTGCTTCCTCCGCCTCATTCTCCTGAGTGCAGAGATTACCTGTATGGGTCACAACCCTCAGGTCTGTCGTCCCAGCACGTAGGAGACTAAGGCAGGGGCATCAGGAGTCTAAAGGCAGCCTGGGCTAAAGAGTGATCTTGTTTCAAAAGAAAAAAAAATGAATCGAATGGGCTTTAGAGGGGTCAAGGTAGGGGTTTTGATCCCAGGGTGGTCAGGGAAGACCCCTGGAGAAGGTGACACTTTTGCAGAGACCTGAGATGCGGGTACAGGTGATGGGAACAGAGCGGTGGGAAGTACACAAGGGATGTGAGATTGCATCCCAGGCTTTGGGACCCTCGAGGCGCCTGGGGGGTCCAGCCCTAGCACCTCGGAGGTATGTATCTCACACCCAGGTGAGGAGGGGCAAGGCCAGGCGGCAAGAGCGTGAGAAGCCGCGGCCCGGGTCTTTCCCGCGGCGCGCTCGCCATCTGGCGACCGCTCCCGGGACTGCGGGACTGCGTGGCCGCCACGCCCGGACACCAGCCTCCGGGCGGGCGGCTCAGCCAACTCTTCCCACCCAGTTATCCTCCAGCCAAGGCCTCGCGGCGGCCTTGACCCTTTCTCAGTCACCGCACCTAGCCTCAGCTAGTCTGGTTTGCAGCGGAGTCCACTTCTCGCTTGCTTCTCAAGGCCACCTCCTGGAGCAGTCTAAAGACCTTCCCAAGTCCCAGCAAATCCTGCCCAGGGGACCCCATCATCCTCTCACCCTCGCCAACTCATCCTTCTCCCTTCTTATTCTAGCCAGAGTTTCACAGCTGTTTCCAAACTTCGCAGAGTCCCACAATACCCTGCGGCTATGCAACCTGTTTTCCGTACCCACAGGTGTGAATGCAAGGAGTCCACCAACCCCAGTCTGAGGACTACGGCTATGCTGTCTAAACCGTACCACTGTTTACACACAATACTGGGCACTCCAAGCCTTGTAGGTTATCTAGAGGTGACTTACCATAGGCTCTCTGCGAATGCTGTGACATTTTATTTCAATTTAATTTTGCTTTTTAGTTTTTTTTAGACGGGTTTCATTATGCAGTCTTGGCTGTCCTAGAACCCATTATGTAGACCAGGCTGGCCTCTAACTCACAGAGATCCACCTGTCTCTGCCTTCTGAGTGCTGGAATTAAAGATGTGCATCACCGCGGTAAATTCTTGCTTTTTTTATGTTTCTTTTTTCTTTTTTATTAAGATTTATTATGTATACAGTGTTCTATATGCCTGCAGGCCAGAAGAGGGCGCCAGATCTCATCTTGGATGGTTGTGAGCCACCATGTGGTTGCTGGGAGTTGAACTCAGGACCTTTGGAAGAGCAGCCAGTGCTCTTAACCTCTGAGCCATCTCTCCAGCGCCTGAATTCTTGCTTTTAAGAACAAATAATAGAGCCGGGCGGTGGTGGCGCACACCTTTAATCCCAGCACTCAGGAGGCAGAGACAGGTGGATCTCTGTGAGTTCGAGGCCAGCATGGTCTACAGAGTAAATTCCAGAACAGGTTCCAAATATACACAGAGAAACCCTGTCTCGAACCCCCCTCCCCCAAAAGAACGAATGATAGTACTCTCAGCCAGGGAGATGTCTCAGTGGGCAGGTGTGCTTGCCATGCAAGCCTAGCAACCTGAGTTCCATCCCCGGAAAGAGTGCACTGACCCCCACAAAGTGGTCCTCTTACAGATTCGTGTGGCGTGCACACCCACACACACGTACAGACGCATACCTGATGAATTTTTCAACTTGCAAAAGTTTATTTTAATATGTATGACTATTTTGCCTTCGTTTATGTTTGTGTGCCATGTACCGGCCCGGTGCCCTAAGAGGCAGAGTCATGACATCCCCTGGAACCAGAGTTATAGATCACCTTCCACCGTGTGGACTCTGGGGATCAAACTCAAGTTGTCAGGCTCGGCGGAGCCACACTGCTCACCCCTTGATTTTCACGTCAACTATTACGGGCATTCAGCTAAGCGAAGATAAAAGTGCAAACACACCCCCTGACACACCGCCACCGTAGGGAATGTCCCCGAGGTGGTTCAGGAAGTCAAGACACGCCACTAAGCCTGATGACCTGAGGTCAGTGCCCAATATACACACGGTGAGAAGAGATAACTGAATCCCCCGAAGTTCTCTTCTGACTGCCCATGTGCACTGGGGGTTGTGGACACACACAGGAAATAAATGGAATAGTTTTAAGTACAGTAGTGGTGTAGCCCATAATCCCAGCATTCGGGAGGCAGAGGCAAGTGGATCTCTGTGAGTCTGAGGCGAGCTTGGTCTACAGGGTGAGTTCCAGGACAGCCAAGGCTACACAGAGAAACCCCGTCTAAAACAAAAAGACAGTAATTTTCATAGCGTACATATTTTTCCCATTTAACTGATTTATTCATTTTGAGATGGTCTCACTTTGTAGCCTTGGCTGGCATGGAACTTGATATGTAGGACCAGGTTTGCCTCAAGCCTCTGCCTCCCTCAGTGCTAAGATCACAGGTGTGCACCACCACAGTGGCCCAAAAGCAAACTTTTTTTTTTTCTATTTTGGAAATGTGGACAAGGCAAAATTACTTTTCTCCAACAGGGTTCCATTCAAAAGAAGCAAACAGAGACAGGACATGCACTTTTTAAATTTTATTTTATTATTTTATTTATTTATCTACTTTTATTTTTTTATTCTAGCTTAGGTGGTGACTGCCTCTTTTCCACACTGGCTGGGTCAAAGGTCAAGCTATTATAGTTCAAAATGGGCACAGCTCTTCCCAGAAGGTGTGCACTCATGTTTTAAAGCCTGGTCTACAGAGTAGTTCCAGGACAGGCTCCAAAGCCACAGAGAAACCCTGTCTCAAAAAAAAAAAAAAAAAAAAAAAAGGACGCTAAGCCAATATGAGCACGTTTACAGACATGACACAGTCAACAAAACAAAATGGCTGTAGCCCTAAATACACCCACTGCTCCAGCACAAGCCTCCCACAACAAGACTGAGGGTACAACAATTGCTGAAGATTTATTGTTTGCACATGCATGCACCCCGAAGGCCAGGAGGCCAGGAAAGGCCACTGGACCCCTGGAGCTGGAGTTGTACACTATCATGAGACTGTCTACATGGGTGCTGAGCCTGAACTCTGGAAACACGTCCCTAACCGATTAGCTGCCTCTGTAGCCCGTCTGTTTATTTCTGTCTTGTGTGTCTCCCTCACCGAATCACTGGAAGAATTACTATTCAAGATATCAATGAGATGAGTTTCATCTATTCTAAGTTTATCTCCTGCTATACTACTATGGAAAGGAGGGTTCACGGGAGCTTTTTCTTTCATTTAAAAATCATGTATTTGAAAAAAAAAAAAAGAAAGAAAAAAAAACACAAAAAAATCATGTATTTGCTAGGTGTGGTTGCAGACACCTTTAACTCTGGCATTCAGGAGGCAGAGGCTGGAGCTACAGAGTAAGATTATGTCAAAAAGCCAAGTAAGGAAGAAAGAAAAGGAGAATAAAAAGAAAATCTAGTATTTTTCCCTAGATATTATGGTATAGATCTGTAATCACAGCACTCTGATGGCTGAGGCAGGGAGATTTCAAGTATGAGGCTAGCATGGGCTATAGTTCTCAAGACTGTACACACACACACACACACACACACACACACACACACCACACACACTGGGGAGGTGGCTCCGTCAGTAAAGTGTTCCAATCACAAGTCTGGAGTTGAATGCCAGTCAGTTTAGACAATTTGGGAGCTCTAGGTTCAGTGAGAGACCTGACCTCAAAAATAAAATGGAGGAAGTCAGGTGTGGTGGTGCACTCAGGAGGCAGAGGCACAGGCAGGCTGCCTGGTCTACATACCAAGTTCCAGGACAGCCAGAGCTACATAGGGAGACCCTGTCTCAAAGTAAATACATAAATAAAATAATAATAATAATAATACAGATGTGACTAGAGAGATGGCTCAAAAGTTAAGAACATTTGCTGCTCTTGCTCCCAGCACCCACATGGTAGCTCCAAACCATCCTTAACCCCAGTGCAAGGGACCCCTATGCTCTCTTCTGACCTTGCAGGCACCAGGCACACACACAATGTACATACATACACACAGGCAAAGCACTCATACACAAAAAATAAGCAAGTCTAAAAAATAATGTAAGCCAGGTGGCGGTGGTGCACACCTTTAATCCCAACACTCGGTAGACAGAGGCTGGAGGATCTCTGTGAAATCGAGGCCAGCCAGGTCTACAGAGCGAGCTCCGGGACAGCCAGGTCTACAGAGCGAGCTCCGGGACAGCCAGGGATGCACAGAGAGACCCTGTCTTTTTTGTTTTTTTTTTTTTTGTTTGTTTGTTTGTTTTTTTTCGAGACAGGGTTTCTCTGTGGCTTTGGAGCCTGTCCTGGAACTAGTTCTGTAGACCAGGCTGGTCTCGAACTCACAGAGGCAGGCTGAGAAACCCTGTCTTAAAAAAATAAAACAAGCTGGGCAGTAATGGCGCACGCCTTTAATCCCAGCTCTCGGGAGGCAGAGGCAGGCGGATCTCTGTGAGTTCGAGGCCAGCCTGGTCTACAAGAGCTAGTTCCAGGACAGGTTCCAAAAGCTACAGAGAAACTGTGTCTCGAAAAACCGAAAACCAAAAAAAAAGAAATCCAAAAAATAAAAACAAAAAAACTTTGCCTCTCCATGGACCTGCACATTCATGACTCCATAAAAACTGCACACACACACACACACACACACACACAGACACACAAGGCTGGAGAGATGACTCAGAGGTTATGGGCACTTGCTACTCTTCCAGAGGACCTGGGTTTAATTCCTAGTATCTACATGGAGGTCACAACTCTCTATAACGCCACCACTTTCAGGTGTACAATGTCACCTGCAGGCACCAAGTACAATATGTTATACACACATACATGCTGACAAAATACTCATACACACACACACACAAAAAACCATTTTTTAAGGATTTATTTTGTATAGTTTTTTTTAAGGTTTATTTATTTATTATGTATACCTCCACGTATGCCCGCACACCAGAAGAGGGCACCAGGTATCATTACAGATGGTTGTAAGCCACCATGTGGTTGCTGGGAAGTGAACTCAGAACCTCTGGAAGAGCAGTCAGTGCTCTTAACCTCTGAGCCATATCTCCAGCCCTTGTATAGTGTTTTATCTGCATGAACGTTTGAAGGCCAGAAAAGGGCGCCAGACCTCATTACAGATGGTTGTGAGCTACCACGTGGTTGCTGGCAATTAAACTCAGGACCTTTGGAAGAGCAGGCAATGCTCTTAACTGCTGAGCCATCTCTCCAACACTACTCAAAAAATTCTTAAATAAAACATAAATAAAAACAAATAGAAATAGTCAGGGGTAGTCTGGCAGTGGTGTCTCAGGCCTTTAATTCCAGCCTCAATCAACAAACAAATAAATAAATAGATGAGAGAAAGGAAAGAAGGAAGGGAGGGAGGGAGGGAGGGAGGGAGGAAGGGAGGGAGGGAGGGAGAGAGAGAGAGAGAGAGAGAGAGAAGGGTACAGGAAATAAGTAGTTTTCAGAGCTTTGGATAAAAGCTTTGGGAGCTTGTGTAGACATTTGTGTTAGCTCATAAGCTGCAGATTCTTCAAATGAGGAGATTTCCTATGGAGTTCAGGGAGAAATTCTGTGCCAGAAAATCTATTCACTTCATGCTGTAATTTATGCCTTTGACTAACAGAGAAGTTAAAGTTTTCAGATGTTCTTCTAGTAATCTATCTAAAAAATGAAACTCATGTTGGTACAAGGACTTTTATGACAACGTTCATAGCATCTTCAACACAAAATGTTAAAAGTCATAATGAGTGCATCAAATGGTGAGCAGATAAACAAAATTATTCACACAATGAATAGTATTCAGTAATAAACAAGACTAAAGAATTAGAATGTAGTAAATATGAATACAATTTAAAGACAGTATACATTGCATATTCTGTCACTATGAAATGAACAGAAGATACAAGCTGATAAATTCACTGAACAACTGTGGCTGCACATTTTTTGAGGAGAAAAATATTTAAAGAGTGGGTTATAGAGAGAGTATGCCCAACTCGGTACAGTTTCTACACATCATTGGATTTTACACTTACAGAAGGCTATTTTCATGATGAGAAATTTATACCTAAATGAAACCATTATGAAAGAAAATAAAATNATACAATATTCTGTCTGTGTGTGTGCCTGAAGGCCAGAAGAGGGCGCCAGACCTCTTTACAGATGGTTGTGAGCCACCATGTGGTTGCTGGGAATTGAACTCAGGACCTTTGGAAGAGCAGGCAATGCTCTTAACCACTGAGCCATCTCTCCAGCCCCCCCTGGCTTTTTTTTTTATCAGAAATTTTTTAATAAAAAATGTTAAGGCACAAGGCTGTGGAGGTAGAGAGGTCTTGCCTCTGAGCTCTAGTCTTCTCAGCGTGAGTATGTGAGACCTGGGTCACACTCGTGCCTCTTGGGGATGTGACGGCAAAGCCCTCAGTCCTGCATCTACCTGGCATGTGGAAGAAACTGAAAAGATGAGGACGTATCTTTCAGTTACCGTTCCCACCCATGCTTCCCACCATGATGATAATGGACAAGCCCACTGAAACTGTAAGCAAGTCCCCAATTATGTGCTTTTTTTTCTTTCTTTTTTTTTTAAAGATTTATTTATTGAGTATGTATTATGTTCTGCTTGCATGTGTCCCTGCAATCCAGAAGAGGGCACCAGATCTCACTACAGATGGTTGTGAGCCACCATGTGGTTGCTGGGAATTGAACTCAGGACCTCTGGAAGAAGCAGTCAGTGCTCTTAACCTCTGAGCCATCTCTCTAGCCCCTGTGCTTTTTTTTTTAAAGTAAGACTTGTCTTGGCAAGGTTGCCCACTCTCTCCATATCTATTCAATATAGTTCTTGGGGTCCTGGCTAGAGCAATAAGACAACAAAAGGAGATCAAGGGGATACAAATCAGAAAAGAAGAAGTCAAACTCTCACTGTTTGCGGATGCTATGATAGTTAACATAAGTGACCGAAAAATTCTACCAGGGAACTTCTACAACTCATAAACACCTTCAATAATGTAGCAGAATAGAAGATTAACTTGAAAAAAAAATCAGTGGCCCTCCTTTATACAGATGATAAATGGGCTGAGAAAGAAATCAGAGAAACATTGCCCTTCACGACAGCCACAACTGACAAAATATCTGTGTCTCCAGTCAAAAAGGAAGGTCAGCTGGTTGCTCCTCGGCTTCTCTGATCTAGCAGGTTTTCACCCCATCTGACTTCTAAGTCTTTGTTGGTAAATAGAACAAAAGATACTCAGTTTAAACCTATATATCATGATTGCAGGACCTGACGGCCCTCCAGGCCAAGGCCTGAGTGACCAGTAGGGTGTTGACTGCAGGGCTGTGTGGCCACAGATGATAATTAAGGTATCAGTAGATTCATGATCTATCTATCTATCTATCTATCTATCTATCTATCTATCTATCTATCTATCTATCTTCTATATACCTACCTATTTATCTATCTACCTATTTATCTATCTATGTACCTATCTACCTATCATCTATCTATCAATCAATCGATCGATATATATGAGAGATTGCTCAGAGGTTGAGAACAGTTACAGCTATTGCAGAGAATCTAAATTCAGTTCCCCACACCCATACAGTTCACAAACAACTGAACTCCAGTCCCAGGAGATCTGATGCTCTCTTCTGGCCTCTGTGGGTACTGCATGAACTTGGCATGCAAACACTCATGTGAGCAAACACACATACACATAAATTTAAATAAAAAGAATCTTTAAGATTACTTAAAAAACAAACAAAAAATGTAAGTATGATAATTCATGCTTGTAATCCCAACACTGGGGAGGCTAAGACAGGCAGATCCATGGGGCTCACGAGCTAGCCAGTCTAACCTATAGTGCTTTCCTGGCCAACCAGAGACCCCATCTCCAAAACTGAGGTGGATGGTGCCTGAGGGATGACTCCCAAAGTTGACCTCTGACCTCCACATGCTCAGATATGAACATGTGTGCACACAGACAAATCCACAGCACACACACACTGCAGGTCTGACAATCTAGAAGAACATATATGCATACAGACAAATCCACAGCACACACACCGTAGGTCTGACAATCTAGATCAGTGGTAGAATGCCTAGCATGTCCCAACTTTCTGTCCCCTCTTCTGTCTCAACACACAAGTAAAGAAAAAGAAGAGCTGGGGTTTGGCAGCACAAATCCGAGCAGCTGCGAGGTGGAGGTAGAAAAACAAGACATTCAAGGTTAATTTCAGCTACTTAAGTCAGCCTGAGCTACTTGAAACCCTATTTTTGTTGTTGTTTTGACAACACAGGTTTCAGATACATACATAACCTTGGCTAGCTTCAAATTTAAGAGTTTTACCTACCTTTGCCTCCCGAGTGCTGGGATTAAAGGTATGCACCAAAATACCTATCTTGAAACCCTGTATTTTTTTTTTTCTCTCTTTTGGTTTTTTGAGACAGAATTTCACCAGGTAACAGCCCTATCTGTCCTGGAACTCACTCTGTAGGCCAGTCTAGCCTCAAACTCAGACATCCCCCTGCCTCTGCCTCCTGAGTGCTGGGGTTAAGGCCTGCGCCACCATGCTCAGTTGATTACCTCTTTTTTGGAGATGACAGAATCTCACATATCCCGGAGTGGTGATGTTTTGTTTGTGATCTAACAATAAAGCTTGCCTGAAGATCAGAGTGCAGAGAGCCACTAGTTAGCCATAGAGGCCAGGCGGTGGTGGCGCACACCTTTAATCCCAGCACTGGGGAGGCAGAGGCAGGTGGAGCTCTTGAGTGTTCAGGGCCACCCTGGGCTCACACAAGATTGATCCAGTCTAAAAGATAATTAGAGCCAGGCAGCGAGGTTCGCGCCTTTAATTCCAGCACTTGGAACTCACAGGCCTTTAAGTCTAGCACTAGGGAGGTGGAGACATGAAGGGATAGGGCTGGGTGGAGAGAGGAATATAAAGCGGGAGGAGACAGGCGCTCAGGTGCAGTCTAAGGATGTGTAGAGACAGGATCACCCCTTCAGCCTGAGGATTCAGTAAAAGTAAAAGGTCTCTCTAGTGGCTGCCTGCACTGCTTCTCTGATCTCTCAGCTTTCACCCCTAATATCTGACTCCGGGTTCTTCTTATTAAGAACAATTAGAATTTGTACTACATCCCAGGCCTGCTTTCGACGCTCTATGGAGCTCAGGATGACCCTGAATTCTTAGCTTCGTATCCACTTACTGAATGCTACGATTACAGGTCCTCACCGTCATGCCCAGTTTCTGTGGTGCTGGTGATTCTGAAACTCCAGTTCCAGAGATCTGAGGCCCTCTTCTGGCCTCTGAGGGCACCCATCCACATCCAAACACACACAGACTCACACATACATGTGGGGGTCTCTGCAAACACTAGGACCAACAGAGTAACAGCCTGAGTGAGGCTCAACAGGACTCAGCAGCTAGTGCTGGCTTAAATCAATAGTCTGACACCAAACAGTTTGTTTTAGGCATAATTAAGTATAGCACAATTTGGAAAAAAGATTTCCTCTGGTGATAATTAACTCAATCCCATGTGCACAATAAAGCTCAAGGCAGAGGTTAAGAGTGCTTCCTGCTCTTCCAGAAGATCTGAGTTCAGTTCCCAGCAACACCGGGCAGCTCACAACTGCCTGTAACTCCAGTTCCAGGGGACTGAACACCCTCTTCTGGCCTCAGTAGACTTTCTGAGCACACATGAATACATTCACAATATTTATAGTCATAAAAATTTTTTAAAACTAAATCTAAAAAGTAAAAGCATTCGAAATGTTTAAAATAAAATTTTAAACAGGAATGGTATTACATGCTTCTACTCTCAGAACTTGAAAGGCAGAGGCAGGACGACCAAGAGTTTAAAACTGGCCTCATGTATATAGCAAACCTGCAGCCAACATGGGCTACATGAGACTGTATCTAAAAAATCCAAAAAGCAAAGAATAAAAAAACCTTAGTCCTAACGTCAATCTTGCTAGATGCAATGAAGCCTGTAATCCTAGCACTGGGCAGATAGGAATCCAAGCCTAGGCTGAGCTACGTAAGACTTAGTAAAATGGAAGGGGAAGGGTGGGAAATACCAAGCTATGTAGCCCCGGATGACCCTGAATCCGATCCTCTTGCCTCTACCTCGCCAGTGTCGGGATTAACAGGCTTGCACCACTTTGTATCGCTTAGACAGTGCAAGGATAAACGGCAGGGCTTTGTGTACTAGGCAAGCACACCTTCAACCGAGTCAAGGAACTAAAATCCCATAGAGTAGGTCTTAAATGTTTAATATATAAGGCAAAATGGACATGGGGGGGGGGGAGTCTCAGGTCTTTCATTTCAGCACAGCTGAGGCAAAGGCAGGCAGAATTCTGTGGGTCTGAGGCCAGCCTAGTCCACAGTGAGTTCCAGGCCAGCCAGCACTACATCGTAATATTCAAAAGACACAAGAGCAAACAAGATGTAATGCAAGGAGTTGAAGAAATGACTCAGAAGTTCAGAGCACTTCCTGATCTTTCAGAGGACTTGAGTTCAGTTCCCTGTACCTAAGCACCTTGACAACTGCCTGGAAGGCCAGCTCTGGAGGATTAACTTGGTCGCCGCAGGCACACACACATAAAGTAATATTTATTTATTTATTTATTTATTTATTTATTATGTATACAATATTCTGTCTGTATGCCTGAAGGCCAGAAGAGGGCGCCAGACTTCTTTACAGATGGTTGTGAGCCACCATGTGGTTGCTGGGAATTGAACTCAGGACCTTTGGAAGAGCAGGCAATGCTCTTAACCACTGAGCCATCTCTCCAGTCCCTACATAAAGTAATCTTTAAAAAAAAAAAAAGATTTAAAATGTGCCAGACAGTGATGACACACTCCTTTAGTCCCAGCACACAGAAGGCAGACACAGGAGAATCTCTGAGTTCGAGGTCAGCCTGGCCTACCTGTAGACCAGATTTCAGGACAGATAGGGCTACACAGAGAAACCAGGTCTCAAAAAACAAACAAACTGTATGGGCCAGCCAAAGAAACACACCCTGACCCTGAAACCAGAGCTAAAGAAACACATTTTGACCTTAGAATCAGTGCCAGTGAAAGAAATATGTCCTGGCCCTGAAATTAGAGCCAAAAGGCTAAAAAGGGCCAGTGAAAGAAACACTTTGGCTCTGAAACCAGAGCCAAATCTACCCCTAAGCAACTAAGCAGAAAACAAACCAATCCCTGAGCAGAGATCTAGCCAGTCTGAGCTCAAGGGACTGAAATCTGACCAATTCCCAGCCTGAAAATCTCCCTGGAAAAACTCTGCCTCTGAGAAGCCCTACATAAGCTCTGCACCCGCTGACTTTGCTGCTGTCTTCTGACCCCGGCAGAGGCAGCCGGCAACCGCTCTCCAGGACTCTTCCCTCTTGAACGATGCTTGGGTGAGACCTCCCTTTACAGGAATGGAGCGCACGAGAGAAGTAACAACTTTTGCCCGCAGCAGAGCAGAACTATACTCCCCCACTTCCACTGGGGTTTCTGCTAGGCACAGTTGTTATACGGGGGAGGGGAGGGGAACAGAGTAGATCTGTAACAACTTCGCCGGGGAAACCCTCTCCTGACGGAGGCGCAGAGCTGTTAGATTGGGGAAACCTTTCCCTGGGGCAGGGCTGTAACCTGCTCTGCCTACCGTGACCACCTGTGCTTGGTTCCCAATTGCCAGAATACTTTTCCATCCAAGCCATAATACTTAGCATTCCTTGGCTCCCAACTGCCAGGATCCCTTTCTATCTGAGCTGCAATGCTTACACAAACAAACAAACAAAAAGACTGAAAAGGCAACATGAACCTAGATACTAAGATGGAAATATTTAATACATTAGAGAGATAAAAAGGCATATGTGGGGGAAATAAAATATAAAATAAAATGGAAATAATTAAAACAAGATTTCAAAACTAAAGATTAAAATGTTAGTTTAAATATATTATTTTAAATATTACTAGAATGCCAGTTTTGCTCTTGTTTTGTTTTGAGACAAGGTTTCTCTATAGCTTTGGAGCCCGTCCTGGAACTAGCTCTATAGACCAGGCTGTCCTTGAACTCACAGAGATCCTCCTGCCTCTCCCTCCTGAGTGCTGGGATCAATGTTATATTTTATAATATATGGCCACGCCTGGTCATATATATTAACAACTACCGCCTCCCGCATCAAATGTGCACCTCTACGGCACCGATTACAGTCTTCCAGTCTAGTTCCTAGGCTCCTTTACCTGAGGTCCCCGAGGTTTCCGCCGCGCAGGCAGCGATCTAGCCAGCCCGCCGGCCGCGAGGACCCACAGCCAAGATGGCGGCGTCCGCCATGCAGGCGCACCGTCTCCTGCGGTTCCCCGTGGCTGTGGGGCCTAGGTCCTGTAACTACCGTGCGCCGCCACCCCCGCGCCGCCACCCCGAGCCCCATTGGCCAGACCCGGAGAACCCGCTGAGCCCACGATGGCAACTAGGGCCGCGGTACGCGGCCAAGCAGTTCGCGCGGTACGGCGCTAAGTCCGGGGTGGCCCCCGCCTCCCTGTGGCCGTCCCCGGAGCAGCTGCGCGAGTTGGAGGCGGAGGAGCGAGAATGGTACCCGAGTTTAGCGACCATGCAAGAGTCGCTGCGCACGAAGCAGCAGGCCGAGGAGGCAAAGCGTCGTGCCAGGTGCGTTATGGGGGCAGGTAACCCACGGCCCCGAAACCACGAATCCTCCGTTGGAGGCATGCGGTGCCCTTGTGGTGTAGGGTTAACATACATGTTCACCTGGCTGAAAAACAAAACTTCTGGCCGGGCGGTGGTGGCACACGCCTTTAATTCCAGCAGCTGGGAGACAGAGACAGGTGGATCTCTGTGAGTTCGAAGCCCGCCTGGTCTACTGCGCGAGTTCCAGAAAGGCTCCAAAGCTACAGAGAAACCCTGTATCGAAAAACCAAACCAACCCCTCCCCCAACTGCTAGGTAAATTCTTGTAGTCATTCAGCTGCAGTTCTTGTGTTACTTTCCCCTTCCTTTACTACTGAGCTGTATCACTAGCCCGCCTTATATATACATAAGGTCGCACTGTTAACCATAACTCGTTATGTTTCCAGACTGGCACTGTATCTAGAATCCATCTACCTTTACCTTCCGTGTATCTGAGATTACAGGCCTGTACCAGGCCCAGCCTCAACTATTTTATCTTTACTAACATTCTGTGCAAGAATCGGAGGATCCCACAATGGGAAACAAAACAGACAAGAATTTCACATGACAAGGGGCCCTCAGAAGGACAAAACACGGTTAAGAGTGCATGCTGGAGCCCGGCGATGATGGTGCAAGCCCAGCACTCGGGAGACAGAGGCAGGTGGATCTCTGAGTTCGAGTCCAGCCTGGTCTACAAGAGCTAGTTCCAGGACAGGCTCTAAAGCTACAGAGAAATATTGTCTTGGAAAAAAAAGTGCATGCTGGGGTCAAGCAGTAGTAGTGCACGCCCTTAACGCCAGCATTCGGGAAGAGGCAGGTGGATCTCAGGTGGATCACCAGCAACTACATGGTGTAATGAGATCTGGCGCCCTCTTCTGGCCTGCAGGCATACATGCAGAAAGAATACTGTATGCATAATAAAATAAATTTTTAAAAAATGCCTAACGTGTGCCCTGAGGCACTAGGTCAGTGTGGCTGGGTAGTGGAGATGAGACTGGTGCTGGGCCCCAAAGTCCAGGGCAGACGTCAGCAAAGGAGGAACATGTGCGCGATCAGATCTGCTAGGGGGGGGAAATGGAGGAAGTCATAGCCAGCCTGGTCTAGAATGAGTTCCAGAATAGCCAAGGTTACAAGGTTTTTTGTCCCAAAAAAAGGGGAGGAGGGTAGGCATGCAGGAGAACATCTGAGTTTGCTAGCCCTTGTATGTTTAAGCAAAGCTCCATGTAACCAGTTATAGTTACTGGGAAAATCTCGAGTTCCCAGAAGGGGGAACAGGTGGTGCAAAGGTCCTGAGGTTGAGCCAAGCCTAGTGACACATGACTGTAACTTTGGAGAAGGCGTGGTTCAGAGGCAGGGTGTGAGGGCTGAGGACAGCCCTCATACCTATCAGTGAGACCCTTTATTTATCATAAGGAAACTGGGCATGAGGAAAGCACACCTGTAATCTTAGCCATCTGGAGCCATCTATGTAGACCAGCCTCATCTACATAGTAAGACCCTATCTTTGAAAAAATCTCAGGCCGGTGGCAGTACAGGCCTTTAATCCCAACACTAGGAGGCAGGGGCAGATGAGATCAAGGTCAGCCTCTATACTACAGAGTGAGTTCCAGGGCAGCCAGGACTGCACAGAGAAACCCTGTCTCAAAAAAACAAAAAAGAAAGGAAATTAATTAAAAAAAAAAAATGCTTAGGGGCTGGAGAAAGATGGCTCAACGGTTAAGAGCACTGCCTGCTCTTCCAAAGGTTCTGAGTTCAATTCCCAGCAACTACATGGTGTAATGAGATCTGGCGCCCTCTTCTGGCCTGCAGGCATACATGCAGAAAGAATACTGTATGCATAATAAAATAAATTTTTAAAAAATGCCTAACGTGTGCCCTGAGGCACTAGGTCAGTGTGGCTGGGTAGTGGAGATGAGACTGGTGCTGGGCCCCGAAGTCCAGGGCAGACGTCAGCAAAGGAGGAACATGTGCGCGATCAGATCTGCGAGGGGGGGGAAATGGAGGAAGTCATAGACATCTGGATGATGCCACTTACGGTGCAGGATCCAAGGCAAGCGAAATGTGTTCCTGGTATTTAACCTGTCCTCTCAACTTTGAAAGGACAAGATCGCCCTTTGTCCAGATGAAACTGAGGCCTGGAGAAGCCAGGTCAGCTGTCCAGAGTCACACTGTAGTGTGGAACAGCGCTGGTTCCCCATCTGTCCCACCCTAGCTGGATGGATAGTCCTTTCCCGTTTTAAGGCTTGATTCTTTCAGTTTTACTGTCTTAAGACTGAGAGATGAGTGTAACTAAGAAATTCACAGGGCTGGAAGAAAACATTCATCTAGTTGTTTCTGTGCCTGAATTTGGACCTGGCAGACACAGCCATGCCACGGGCAGGAGGATGGTTTAGTAGACAGGCAGGTGGAATCCAGGGTCGACTTGGTCTGCCCCTTACTGCCTGCTTTCCTCTGCAGGGAGCAGCACATCTCAGAGTGCATGGCCAAGATGCCACAAATGATTGAGAACTGGCGACAGCAGAAGCGGGAACGCTGGGAGAAAGCCCAGGCTGATAAGGAGCGGAGGGCCCGGCTACAGGCTGAGGCCCAGGAGCGCCTGGGTTACCATGTGGACCCAAGGAGTGCCCGCTTCCAGGAACTGTTACAGGACCTAGACAAGCAGCAGCGCAAGCGCCTCAAGGAGGAGAAACAGCGGCAGAAGAAGGAGGCACGAGCTGCTGCTATGGCCTCTGCCGAAGCCCAGGACCCAGAAGTGTCTGGGGAGCCCAGTTCCTGAAAGCCCCTTTCCCAATAAAGCCTGCTGCTGACAGCTCTGTTCCATACATTCTCCCTCAAGTTGTGACTTCCTGGGCCCCTGGCTCATTCCACAACACCTGGGGTGGTAGAATGCTCCACTGGGCTGTGTTCACACCTGGACGCTAGGCCATGCCATGAACTGGGGCTTCAGGGACATAGAAAGGGGAATGGATGGGCAAATAATGAAGGAGCAGATGGCGGTGGAGAAGGAGGCTTCTGTTTACCAACATTAATCTCCAGTAATTAGCCAATTACCGGGGGGAGTACAGCCAAACAGACTGCATGATAGAGGGAGCAGCAGCCCTTCTAGGGCTGAGCTGGGGCAGGGGCCCAAGTTTCCAGAGGGAAGAGATGCTGGGGCCCCCATCTGTGAGGCTCACAGGCGTCTTCCCCACCGCTCGGCATGCCACGTCACCTGTGCCCCAGCTAGCTCACAGATTCATAGGCTGCTGTGAGAAGCTCCAGTAGGCAGGCACCATTATTAGGGCTCACTTTTAAAACTTTATTCACTTCAAAACCTTTATCAGAGATGTGGTTCTGTCCTGGGGCAGGGGTAGCCTTGGCCTTCAGAATTGATGTTACCTTCTTCTCCAGGCTGGAGGCCAAAGCCAGACTGGGGAGAAGGCCTTGGGCTTCTAATGAACTCACTCCAGATGGAAAGATTTGGGCCACTCCAATGGAGGATAAAAGTTTAGGGCTCCAGCTTCCCCTCATCGTGGAGGAGGGAGGTGGGTTGTCCTTGGGGATGCTTCAGGGATGGGGAAGCAGGCAGGCGCCTCTCCATCTGGCTGCAGGGAGCTGGGACAGAGGCCAAGAGGGGCCCATCTGTCGCCTCCTGGTCTTGCCAGCAACTTTGAGCAGGCTGGGCTCTGTTAAGAGGATGGGGACAGCTGTCTGGCCCAGGTCTTGTCGGACTGAGAGGGGAATAGGGGCCACTTCAGGAAGGTGGGAATCTGGGCTAGGTGGTGGTTTTTCTTTTTCTTTAAATGGTTTTTGATTTTTTTCTTCCTCTTAAATAAACATGAATATATATATGTGTGTGTATATATATATATATATGTATACTTTCTCTTTTATAAAACTTGTGGAGTGGGGTGGGGGCACTCCAGCCTCCCAGCGTCACTCATCATCAAAGTTCTGACTCAGGAGGAAGTTGGCAGCCAAGTTCTCATTTTTTTCACACGCGAAGTAAGCCTGGATCACCAGGCTCTCTGGGAAGCCCAGTGCCTTCAGCTGTGGGAAGATGGGCAGGGTAAGAAGGAGGGAGGTATGGGGCTGCCCACCATGAGTGGCTCTTCAGCCAGGCCTCTTACCCTTTCTATAGCTTCCTTCTCCTGCGGCGTCACCTGGATATAGTTCATCGGTGGGGCCTCCTCCCCTATGGCACCAACCTCGCCCTCTACATCAGAGACATCCGGCAGCTCCCCCGGGGGCTCATTCAACATCTGGATGAACTGCTCCTGGTGACGGCTGATTTGCTGTGAGGAGAAGGGTGGCAGTCCACAGTCCTTGCCACGTATGCCCAGGTCCCGTCACAGCCCTGCTTACACACACTGTCACACACTCTGAAGGTGCCTACTCTGGCCAACAGTCATGGAATCATAGAAATAAACTGTCAAGGTAGGGCTAAGGTGCCAAGCTGGGGAGACGGGCATGGTGGCACACACCTTTAACCCTGGCACTTGGGAGGCAGAGGCAGGAGGATCTGAGTTTGAGGCCGGCCTGGTCTACAGAGGAATTTGAAGCTAGCCAGGGCTATGTAGTGTCTCAATTAAATGTCTCAATAAAACAAACGAAGTAAATGTACCAAAGCTATGCATGATGGTTCATACCTGTAATCCCAGCCCTCGGGAGGCTGAAGCAAGAGGATCACCATGAGTTTGAAGCCGGCCTAACTTATATAGTGAGACTAAATAAAAACAAAAGTTCAAACCAAATAGCTGCAGATATGCTAGTTAAGTTATTGAGGCCTTTTGGGAGGGATCAACTGTCTCGCAGAAGAGAGGAGCTTGCCTCTGGCTAAAACAAGCACCAAGTGAAAATGCCCTGGGTGGATCTAGAGGGATGGCAAGTCCCAGAGGAGCTCTGTGGCATGAGCAGCACGGAGTCTGGGAAAGCACGGGGGAGTGCAGCTTGGGTGCCTCTATCACACTGCGAGCGGACCCAGGCCTCAACCTGCTAAGCACTAGCACTCCACTACTGAGGCACACTCTCAACCTGTGCAACCTTTATCTTTTTTCTTTCTTTTTTGAGACGATCTCACTATTTCAAGGAGCTGACTTCAAGTCCAGTGATCCTCCTACCTCAGCCTAAGTGCTGGACTACACTACCACGCTCAGCCTGAGTCTGTTAAATACACTGTACTTAGAAATCTAAAGGTTCTGATGCAACCCTTTGCTTCTGCAGACATCTGACAATTTAGCCTTTTGGTGGACAGTCACCAGGGGCACTGTGTAGAATGAGGAGACACGAGAGAAAGAAACAGGACACTGGGTGGGCAAAGTGGCTGCCACTGGGGTAGAAGCAGAGACAGTCCCCAGGAGGCTGTCCGAGGCTCAGGGCAGAAACAAACAAGCGGGCCTGAAAACTCAGAAGTCCAGGAAGTCCTCTCATAGTTCAGCCAAGAGCAGTCCAGGGGTTCTGGTGTGACACAGGTTCAGGTCAGAACAGGAAAAAGACAAGACTGAGAAGCAGGGAGAGGAGCTACGGTACAGCAAGAACTCAAGAAGACTGCTGAGCCGGTTGGTGGTGGTGCACGCCTTTAAGCCCAGCACTGGGGAGGCAGAGGCAGGTGGATCTCTAGAGTTCGAGGCCAGCCTGGTCTACAGAGCTACAGAGTAAGTTTCAGAACAGGCTCTAAAGCTACAGAGAAACCCCATTTAAAAAACAAACAAACAAAAAAAAAAAAATACTGTGGCCAGAGTCTAGGACCCAGATGTGCGGCAGGCAGGCTGCTCTGGTGCTCTGGGCCTGACCTCTTCTGCAGGGGGATGTCAACAGCATCCGTACCTCATTGAAGTCCAATTACACATGACCTTGTAGGTCATCAGACAGCAAGGGACTGGACCTGTGCTAGTTCTGCTTTCTCAGAGCAAAGCTATGTCCCTGGGTGTTCCCCTAATGAACTAGAAAAGGCATCTGTCTCAGTTCCCTCGCCCTGGAACACACCTGCAAGAGCTGAGGGTTCTCCTGGCCCAGCTGCTGGAGCAGTGCAGGGAGTAGCGCTGGGTTCTGCTGAATCACTTGCCGCATGTTCTGGAACTGGGGCTGGTCCCGCAGGAACTCCAGGGGGTTCTCTACTGTTAGTGGCAGGAAGAGGTGTGGTGAGACCCCTGCAGGGCTCCTGAGCTAGACTGTAGATGCCCACAGGCACACTGTTCATCCTGCTCACCTGTTTCTGTGGCCGGCTGTTCTGGTACCTGGCTCTCCTGGACAGAACCATGTTCGGGCTCGGGGCTTCCGGGAATTCCCTGTCAGGGATCCTGCTCTTTAGTTCTCTCCAACAGAGCCACTTCCCCCTCCCAAATTATCAGCCTGATAGGAGACAGGAAGGCCTCATCCCCGCCCTCCATGCTCTCTGTCCTGCTCTTTGGGAAGCCTCCAGTGGCAACAGAAGGACCCAAGAGCCTATGGGGAGGTTCCACTTCCATTCCTGTTGAGGTACCGAGACCCGGAGACTCCCTCACCGTCAGCAAGTACTCCACAGCTCTGTGGGGGTTGTTGTAGCTGGCCCTCAGCGCGGCCACAACCCGTTCCCGCTCATAGCCCATGGACATGATCTCGGTCAGCATCGTCTCATACTCAGAGCCAGTCACTGTGGAGGGAGCAGCAGGGCTGGGGTCACCAGGAGCACAGAAGGGCAGCTCCCAGACCCTCCCATACCCAGACAAGGCTGTCAAAGGCTGATGATGGCTGGGGCCCCCAGTCACCTCTGCCCTGAGGACCACCCACCCACCTAATGTGGAAGCTGCGTCTTCCTCTCGCCCGCTGCTACCTGAAGAAGGAACAGAGCTGCAAATTCAAGAGAGAGAAATCGGACCCGGGCTTCTGGTGGCTTGCCCTCCCCGCAAGTGCATGGGACCACACTGGAAGGTGCAGAAGACAGGGCACAGGTAAGGCTACTGTCCCTTCCTTACCCAGAAATGGATTCTGGAGATGTTGTAGTAGCTGAATCTTCTGAAGGGCTCTTGTCCTCGCTGCTGGGAGGTGGAGGATGGGACATCCCTGATGCCGGAGCCGGAGGGAAAGGTGTGGAGGATTCCGAGGCAGCAGTAGGTGAGACCTCTGGGGGTGCTGGAGTCCCCTGGCCAGTCTTGGTCTGTGACAAGAAGAAGGGATCAGGCAGCAGCATCCCTATCAAGCCTCAACATCCTGCCCCATCACAGCCCCACCCTGTCTGTGGCTAATCTCTCCTGGACACACAAGCTCTTTGCCAGCATCCCAGCTAATCTACCCACCTTGGTCACCATGACAACCACAAAGTTCTTCTCATCTATATGGTATTCCTTGATGGGGACATCGTCACTCAAGATCTTGCCAGCATAGATGAGCTTCTGTCCGGCCACAGGGAAAGCTTCTCTACCCTTCTCAGCTTCTATCTTTTCCTTCAGCACCTTCACCTGGAATAAGGAGTAAGGTATTATAAACAAGACTAATAATGTGTGTGTGTGTGTGTGTGTGTGTGGTCACAAGTAGCACCAGCACTCAGATACCCTCAGTGAAGTCTAGGCATGGTGGTGCACACGTTTAACCCCAACACGGGGGAGAGACTGAGTTCCAGGGTAGCCAGAGCTACATAATGAAGCTGTCTCAAATACAATAAAGACTCCTTTCCTGACCCTTTTACTCTAGGGAAAAAGCTTTGCTCTCAATCATACAAGATTCTGATTCATTCTGGTTAGCTGACAGCAATCTGTTCCAGGCCAGACACTGAAGCTGCTCAGTGTGTGTCTGTGTGTATGCTCACACGTAGGTGTGATGGTGGTGGTTTAGGGATGGACCCCAGGGCCTGTATAGACTAAGTGCTCTACCAGAGCTCCATCCCCAAACCCCGTTCAAAACCCAAGTCAGTCACTGTCCTCATGTGAGAAGGAAAGCAAATTTGTATTTCAGATGCCATGTGGTTGAGAAGGGAGACAGTAAGGGAAATGAAAGGGTAGACCCACCACTGGCCTCTGTTCTGTAACTACTGAGACATCCTTTCCCCTTCCATTTTTATAACAGTCTTTCTTATTCTGTACTCCAGGCTGGCCTAGAACTACATAGCTCAGACTGGACTGGAACTCAAAACAAACCCCATCTTGGCCTTAGTGTTCAGAAATCATAGACATGACCACAATGCCTAGACTTCACTTAGGGTGTACCAGTAGCTTTATAGTATATTTGAAGGTTCAGGGGAGGTGGCCCCAGTAGTAGCACCTCCTTGGGAGGCTAAGTCAATACAGATCACTTGAGGCCCAGAAAGTTCAAAGTCACACTGAATTACAAGACCCCACTCTCAAAAAGCAAAAGCAAACAAAAGTTCATGCAGCATGTTTAGGCTGCTGTCTGTTACATGAAACATTAAAAAATTTTAACCCTGTCTCTGCCATTGCTGTGACCATGGCAAAGTTCCTTAACTCTGAGGTTGTCAAACGGAGAAAGTCAAGAATCCCCGAGGGACAATGCTATTTTGCAGATTCAGTAAGATGACACTGGAAAAGAATAAACGGCCAACAAACACGGACCACCAAAACTATTAAGATTAAGACCATTTATTATCATCAACATTGTCGTCACCAGTTGGCACCTCTTGGCCACTGATGCCAAACTGGGCCACCCGAGCAGCTTGCAAGCTGGGACGCGGAGCCGGCAGCTGACACCGGAGGACTGGGGAATTGCCCTGGGTCCAGACAGGGAATGGCGCCCGAGCTGCCGGGGCAGGGCAGGGCCGATCGGGGGGATCCGAGGAGGTCGGGCCGCTGGGGGAGGGCAGCAGGGCCCGGCCGCACGTCCTCCCCGCCCCTCCCGTTGGTCCCAGGCCTCCCTGCCCCCACCCACCCCGGCACCCGGTCGCCCCCGCCACCCGGGCTCCGGCCCGCACCGTCTCCTCAGGCTCCATGCGTATCTTGAAGGTCTGCTGCTGCAACGTTTTAAGTGTGATGACGACTGCCATGGCGGGGCCGGAGCAATGCGGCAGCCCCGGGATTCTCGTATAACATGCAACTCACGCCGCCGCCATCTTAGCGCCCAGCTGCGCCGTGCTCCAAGCGCTTCCGGGGCAAGTGAGAAGCGCGCGCATATCAGCTATGTGACCCGTCTGTGAACCCGCCTCTACCTCTAGAGCATGCGTGGTAGCACGTCCCTTCCTTAGGCATGCGCAAACAATTCAGTTGTGCTTTAGCCGGGCAAACATCACGTTGTCTGGATGATATCATGTTTGTCAATAGTGATGTCATATGCCCGCAAAATGGCTTCTAAGGCACCAGCTTCCACTCACTACCAGTTTTTATGGTTTTTGCTTTAGGTTTAGTTGCCCTAATTCAGATCTGATCAAACTAAAAGTTTAGCAGAAAGCAAATCTCAAACATTTTTTTAAGTTTTTTCGAATCAGGGTTTCTCTGTAGCTTTGGAACCTCTTGTGGACCAGGCTGGCCTCGAACTCAGAGATCCGCCTGCCTCTGGGATTAAAGGCGAGTGCCACCACCACTCAACTGTCAATGACTAGGCTGATAACCAAATATAAGAAACTGGGTATCATGTGGCTCCATTTCCAAGGGCTATCTTATTCGTTTTTAGAACAAACTCTAATTCATGGGTGCCCTACCTCTTTGTGATATTTCAATGACTGGCAATCCATTCAACACCTCAAAATATTTAACATTTAAAAAAAATTTAACATTTCCCAAGGCTCCTTTTATTTGTTTTGTTTTTCAAGACAGGGTTTCTCTGTAGCTTTGGTGCCTGTCCCGGAACTAGCTCTTGTAGACCAGGTTGGCCTCGAACCAACTGCCTCTGCCTCCCGAATGCTGGGATTAAAGGCATGCACCACCACAGCCCAGCCAAGGCTCCTTTATGTTAAATAAAATTCTCCCCTCCATAGATTTCCCTTGCTTGCATCCACGTTTTTCTGGGAGGTAAGGAGTATTTCAAGAAGCCTAAGTCACCATCACATAACTAAAAGGTGGTGAAAACATCAGCCTTGGAAGGGGGCAGCACATCAAAGGTGATTTAAGGGGTTTCAACTAGGCCAAGGCGCTCGTAAAGAGAACACAAGCATCAACATCCTCCCAGGTAGAACTGACCACTCACTGCTCACTATGGAGCTTGCTTTGCCAAATGCTTCTCGCCACACCAGTGACCAGGCAGTTCCCAAAGGCCTGCCTCTCTCCAGCCACCTGAGTGCAAAATTGGCAAGGCAAGATCAGTTTCTAAGATCACAGGCCTCCTGTCCACCTTCCACCTTTAAATGGCAAGCCTGTGACCCAACAGTGGGGAGACCCTAATCCTTTCAGTCCCTTTTCCCCTTGTGGTAGGCAGGCACCCAGAGCATGCTTGGTAAGCCATCTCCAACTGAGCATAACCAACCCCATTCTATTAGCTCAGTCCTAGAAACATGGGCCCTTGGGCTAAACCAGTCACTCTCTGAATTTAGTTCCTTGACTATGACTTACCAGCATTCACTCCAATAACGCGAGGTTTGAAACAGCTCAACTATCTATCCTATGTAGCAGTATCAAAAAGTAGACTAAGAGATCCAGTCTACTCTTTGAGACAGGGTTCTTTGTGTAGCCCTGGCTGGACTGAAACTCGCTCTGTAGGCCAGGCTGGCCTCAAACTCAGAGATCCGCCTGTCTCTGCCTTCCAAGTGCTGGGATTAAAGGTGCGCGCCACCATGCCCAGCTCCAGCCCGTTCTTAACAATAGACGGTTAAGATTGAGGTTCAAGTGTCTGCCCAGCAGTCACTAAGCTCAGTCAGCAATCAGTCTGTTCATCACACATCTGCTGCCAGGACAAGGGACTTACTAGGACTTCAGACATCAAAACTTGCTGCTAGCGGTCAGTGGTGGCACCCGCCTTTCTTTAATCCTGGCATTTGGCAAGCAGAGGCAGGCAGATCTCTGTGAGTTCGAGGCCAGCCTGGTCTACAGAATGAGTTCCAGGACAGGCTCCAAAGCTACATGGAGGAATCCTGTCTAGAAAACAAAATCAAATCTGACAGCTGCTCTCCTGCTTGAGATTACAAGATACAGATATATATGCACCAATGTCATTTTGTAGGATCCGGCCAACTTCAATAGCTCAAGCCTGAGCCACCTGCAACCTGAAAAGCCACTTGATTCCCTGACGTACATCCTCCCAGAGAAGGAAACACGGTAGGGAAGACACAAAACTTAATTTAATAGAAATTTTGTTTGTAGTTCTTACACTCTCAGTGTGAGCTGTGCTAGAACTGGCTGCCCCACAAGCGGCCCAGTCCTGGGGGCAAGGGAGAAAGGGGATGAGAAGACCCCCATTCTTCCTCAGTGCTGGGGGCAGGGGAGACACCACCCCCTTTTCTCCTGCCCTCCTCTGAGATCCAGGAAGGAGAGCAGATGCAATCTCAAGCCTAGGACTTTTTCCTCCACACCCCTTTTTCTGGAGTTGGAGGGTAGTGACCAGGGGTTGGAGAGAAAGGGACAGAAGAAAAAGATGTTGATTCAAAACGAGAAGCCAGTTGAGGGCTGAAGAATTAGGACAAACACCAGTAAAAAAAAAAAAAAGGGTGGGGGGGGTTGAGGCAGGGAACAAAATCAGAATCCACCCCAGATCTGAACCTGCCTGGAAAAAATGAAAAGTTCCTGAGTCTCATAGAGACATTATTGGGAGCAGCCAGCTCTGCAGCGGGGTGTTCAGGCCTCAGTCCAGCCCTGGAGGCAGGTGGCATGGCCTCTACAGCTCATCCTTGGCCTGGGCAGTGGCATCTTCATCTTCCTCCTTCTCATCCTCATCTTCTTCATCTTCATCTCTGTCATCCTCATCCTCTTTGTCCTCAGCCTCTTCCTCCTCTTTGCGCTTCTTGTCCTCCTCTTCTTCCTTCAGCCTCTGTTCCTCATCCTGCTTGTCCTTCATCTGCTTTTCTGCAGCCTGTGGGGACGAACCACACCTTTTAGTACCTGGCTCTCACCTGCCTCCCAGTCCCCGCAACTGACCCCTAGCAAGACAGGAACCCCAGCCAACCTTGGTGACACCCCATGTCTCATTGCCAAATTCCTCTGCATAGGCCTCATCATTGGTGATGAGAAAGTTGTCAAAGATTGTGCCAGACTTGACCTGGGGAAGAATGAAAAGACAGATGGTCAACAGTGACTTCTGACAGCCCTGGCTCTGAACAGGGCTATTCTATTTCTACCATGTGAGGCAGCAAGGTGTGTGGCAGGACATGCCTTTAAATCCTAGCACTGAGGAGGTAGAGGCTAGACTCCTTATGGAGTTCCAAGCCAGCCAAGTGCTACATAGTGAAATGCTGCCAAAAAAGGGGGGGATGGCGGTGGGGGAGGGGGCATGGCAGGTTAAGTTGGTGCAGTGGCAAGGCAAGGAGGAAAGAACTCCAGGCCAGACTACATTATGTGGTGAACTCCAAGACACCCAAGGATACATACCAAGACCACCCTGCCTCAAAACTCTTAAAAGAAAAAAGGGGATACTGCAGTTCAAAAGCCATGCTTTTAAGACATAAACCTCTGCCCTAGTGACCTGCACTGCTGACTTAGGTGCTCAGTGGGGCCAAACACCTCCTGTGAGGTGTCAGCAAATAAAGGCAGTAGCTGCAGAGTTGATTCCTAGGATGGACACACAAGATGAAGAGAATCACCTTCTAGCTTTCCTCTGACCTCTGTATGTGCACCCACATAAACACAAACTAAAACCTATTAGTAATAATAAAACCAACTTTCTTACCAAGGTGGTGGTAGTGCAAACCTTTAATCCCAGGACTTGGAGGGCAAAGGCAGACAGATCTAAGTTTGAAGCCAGCCTGCTCTACAGAGTAAGTTCCAGTATAGCACGGGCCACACAGAGAAACCCTATCTGGAAACCCAACCCATCCCTGTCCCCAAAACCCCAACTTTCTTCTGTGCTATGAAAAAAAAAAGGCATCACAAGAAATGCCTCATAAAATGCAGCGCTTTGGAGTTTGGACACTTTGAGGTGGTTCTTCCCTCTAGAACTACCAGTATGATCCTACAACGTGAGCTTTGCCAACAACCTTTGTCTTTCCTGTGTCTTACCTGCCAGAGATCAAGGCCCAGGACACCAAAACTATCATAGGCATAGATGTTGGCATCCGGGGAATATTCAGGGTTGTCAATTTCCGGGTGTATCCAAGTACCCTTGTAATCTGGGTTATCAATCTGACGCGGCTTCCACTCGCCCTGCAGAGGAGAACCAGGTGAATACAGGTGGACATATTCTTCAGTTCAAGCAACAGCCCTGCAGAGAACCCCCAACGCCCGTCTTGTTTTGTTTCTGCAGTGCAATATTAATTACAGCGCACAGGCAAGCATCTGACCAGTGAGCCACACCTACCACTCGAGCTTACCTTGTACTCAGGATTCTGAATTACTGGTGGTTCCCACTCCCCATCCATCTCTTCATCCCAGTCCTCAGGCTTCTTAGCATCAGGGTCAGGGATGTGCTCAGGCTTGTCCCAGTCCTAGGAATACACATGGAGGTCAGAGTGGGCCCAGGGGGTCCTCCACTCTATGATGGCAGAAGAGCCACTGTCCAAGCACCAACCTCAGGTTTAGAATCTGTGGGGTCATCAATCTTGGCTCGTTCATCCCAGTCTTCTGGCTTGGCAGCATTAGGATCCTTTATCTTCTTGGGGGGCAGAAAGTCCCAGTCATCCTCCAAGGAGCCCGACTCCACCTGGCTGTTGTCAATTTTCACCTCATACGTGTTGTCTGGCCGCACAATCAGCGTGTACAGGTGTGTGAATTCATCATCCTGAAGAGGGAAGGTGGTGAGCAGCCCCTCCCACCAGGCTACTGCCTGGGCCTCCCACGACAGTCACTTAAATGACTACCCCGGCACACCTTACACCGGATGTCCTTGTTGATCAGCACATTCTTGCCCTTGTAGTTAAAGATGACATGAACCTTCTTGGTGCCAGGACCGCAGATGTCTGGACCTATACGAGTAGCAAACACAGGCTGCTTACTAAGGCAGGCTCTAGCCCTCTCTGTGAGAGAAAGATCTAGCCTCGCCTACTTATTAACTTCCACGTGCATGTAGGCGCACCATGCATATGCAGGAGCCTCAGAGGTCAGAGCAGGAACTGGACACCTGCCACCCACCAAGATAAAGGATCCTGAAGCTACCATTTGAGTACTGGGAGCTGAGCCTGTGTTCTCTGGAACCACTGAATCATCTCTCCAGTCCATTTTGTTTCTGACAGAGGACACTGTTACAAATAACTCATGCTGGCCTTAAACTATTAATCTACCTCAGTGGTCTAAATGCTGGAATCACATGTGTGCACCAGTATACCTAGCCAGGAATAAAGACCCGATTCTATTTTCTTTTTCTGAGACAGCTTCTCTTTACATACCCCCGGTCTTGGAACCTACAAAGATGCACCTGCCGCCTTCGCTACACCCAGGACTAGGGTTAAAGGCCTGTGCCACCACTTCAGGGTCAAAGACCTGATTCTTAACACTCAGGACAAATCTGAAAAGATTACCATTCTAAGACCGGCAAAGCGGCTTAGAGGTAAATCAGTGATTTCCACCAAGCCTGACAGCCTGAATTCAAATGCCAGAATCCAAATAACATAAGAGACTTCTGAAGTTGCCCTCCAACCTTCACACTAGGGTGCCCAGACATACATGCATAAACATGAACGCACTCAAAAGGGTCTCCAGGGATTTAGATTAAGTCATTGGCTTAATTTCTAAGATTTGGAAACATCTAGAAATAATCAAATGAACAACAAAAATCTACAACTAAAATAGATTAACCCTTTAGTTATCCCTTCAGGGAAAAAAAAGACCCTCATTCATGTGCTTTCTATGGCTGTGAAAACCAGTTTTCTGAGTATAAAGGGGTCAGTCTACACCCACTGTCCAACAGGCAGAGGACCGCACTGGCTGCCCTCCCCCCTCACCAAACATGATGTTGTATTCCGAGTCTCCGTGCATGTCCTTCTGGTCCAAACTACCCGGAAACAGCTTCACGTAACCGCCCCCACAGTCGATATTCTGCTCATGCTTCACCGTGAACTGGACCACCAGTGTCTGGCCCTTGTTGCTGAAGGGTTCGAATCTAGCGGACAGCGCGTAAAATCGGGCATCTTGGCTCGTCTGCAGCCCTGTGGGATGGGAGTGTCGTTCAGGCGGACCCCGAGTACCCCAGCCCTCGAAGGGCACTGATGACCTCCCCTTCCTTCCCCCACCTGTCCTTGGCTCCCGGGTTCCTGGGAAATGCCCAAGCTCTGAGCGCTGACTACAGCTTCCTCCAGGAAATCGTCTTCAATCTCAACACCCACTCCCTGCCTCTTACCTTTATCTTTCTCCTGGTCCCCGTAGAATTTGCCAGAACTGAGGACAAATTTGCCAAAATCGGACTTGTGTTTGGATTCGACCCAGCGGTTGGTCCAGTCATCTGGTGGGGGGGCGGCATAGAGTCAGATCAGCCGGCCCGCTGACCCCCGCCCCCATACCCAACGTCTGTCCGAAGTCACCAGCAGGTGGGGGCGGGGAGGGGGATTCCCATCCCAACCTCGAACTTGACACCTCGAGCCGGCTTCAGGTCCTCGGACGAACCCCAACTCCGGGCGCGGGAAACTGCTGTGCCTTCCACGGCCCCCAAGGACGCACAACAGGAACCGCCCGCGGCTCTAGTCCCCCGGGGCCACAGTGTTGGCCCTCTGAACCCTAATTACATTTACACACGGCGAGGCAGCCATGGGCTCCGGGCCCAGCCGCCGCTGAGGCAGCCTCGAGGCGGGCCCAGACCTTACCTCCGTCCAAGAACTGCTCTTTGAAATAGATGGCAGGCTCTGCGGCCGCCAAGCCGAAGAGGCTGAGCAGGAGCGGCACCGAAAGGAGCATGGCGGGCCGAGGGGGCGGCGGCGCACGGGCCCTTTAAGACGATCGTCAGGCAGCGGCTCTGCGGTACTGACGGACGCTGCCGCCGCGGCTCCGATTTATATGCACCCACCTCTCACACCAACCTGACCTGGCCGCTGAGCCCGCCCCTCGGCCCTTTTGACTGGCTTAGACCCACAGCTGTCCCTTCTCATTGCGTCCTAGTCGGCTCAGCAAGTTAGGCTGTGGCTCGGAACGCTGGGATCCCAGATGGCCGATTTCTATTGGTCGCACCATGGGCCAATGAGGGTCGACCACGCGTTGTGGGGGACGCCCCCCCGGTGGGGTGGGGGCCCCGAGCCCACTCGGTCCGGTCACGTGACCGGGCCTCGGCCCAACCCCGCCCTTGCTGGTGCGAGTCCCTGGCTTTCCTTCGAATCGTTTAAAGAATCCGCGCGAGCGAGCCCAGGTGTTAACCGTGAGGGACCCGGGCTCAAATTCGACCATTTTCCATCCTCTCTGCACAGAGGGACGAAGGAACGTTTCCTCGCCACTTTCTATCTATCCGTCCTGCACTTAGGGAACGCCCACCCGATGGAGCGCTTTTCCTGTTCAGGATAAGGGCAAGTGCCAGTATCCTGGGGTTTCGCTGCATTCTAGTGTTCCAGCCTCTCACGCCAGTAGAGAAATTGCCAGCTTTCTCCTCCTTCTGCCCCGTAGTGTCCTAGAAGCCTGTCAGACTACTGTGTGACATGATGCAAGTCGCTTTGCCTCTCTGAAATCACAGAGGCCAAGATGGGTGACCCTGAGTTATCTGGCAGAAATGCTTTGAAACCTTTTAGGGCTATCCACGGTTTGAGGGCAGGAAACACAGAGGTCTCAGAGGGGTATGGCCGTAAGCGTGTTTCTTCGGGTGAGAGGTACGGTTATTATCTTTTTTTACGCAGAGCTGGGAAATGAAAGGGGTCACTGTTTTGTGGTCTCCCACAAACGACTTGGCTTTTGCAATTAAACGGCTATAGGCAGAGGGGAAGGGGTGCCGTTTGAGGAGGGAAAAAAAGGACACAGATGGCAATGGTGATAGAGTCCCAGGCCGATAAGCAGGACCCTTGGATCTGGAGTCCTGACTCAATCAAGTGACTGTGAGCTCCCTGCCTGCTGCTGGGGGGAGGGGGAGGAGGATAGGAGGTGTTTCCAAACTGAGGAAATGGGAACGTGGGGACAGACTACGGGCTGGGCCCAGGGAATCCTTACAAAAATGGAGTGCTTCCTCTTCAGCGAGAGGAATTCAAAGGTGAATGACACTTGAGGTCAAGAAGTTGGAGCTCCACCCCCAGGCAGTGCACAGCACTGAGTTATTGTTGGTCTGGGTCCCTCTGGAGGATATCCAAGTTCAGAGTGATCGTGACCTGTGATTGGTTCTCCTTCCTGTCCTGGGCCACTAACACCTATGCTCAATGCTCCAGCTTTATGTTATTGCGTTGTTGCTTGGAATGGAACCGAGGGACTTGTGCATGCCCTCTAGGGTTGAGATACATCCTTACCTCTGCAAGTCATGCTGTGTAGCCCACACGACCCTCAAATGCACATCTATAATCCCAGCGCTTAGGAGGCTGACCGAGCAGAAGGGAGCCTGGCTCCAGACCAGCCAGAGCTCTCCATGCTTGCACACATACAGAAAATAAGTTGAGTGGGGCTGTGGATGTATCTCAGTCGGTAGAGTGTTTACCATACATGATGCCCCGAGGTTCCTCCTCAGCACCGAATAAACAGGATGGAGTGGTGTATGCCTATTGTCCTGGCACTCAAGAGGTTGAAGGATCAGAACTTCAGGGCCATTCTCAGCTGCATAGTGAGTTGGAGGTCAGCAGGGATCACAGAAGACCTGGTGCCGCAGCACAGTGAAGTTGGGGACTGGATAGATGATTTTGGAGCACTTGCTTCTTTCCAGAGGCCCCCAAGTTCATTTCTCAGCAGCCATGTCAGATGGTGCACAACCTCGGCTCCAGTGGATCCAAGGACTCTGGCCTCTGTAGACATCCACACACACCGGAAAAGCATATTTCAGGAGACAGAAGCAGGTAGATCTCTATGAGTTTAAGGTTGTGGGCCAGGGTTACATAGTGAAATAAACAAGAAAATATTTTAAAAGAAGTAAAAGAAGAACCAGGGATATGGTGTAGTGCTAACCAGAAAAGCTTAAGAACCCACATTCAATCCCAGAAACTGGATATGGGGGCTTGAGAGATGACTTAGTGGTTAAGAGCACTGGCTGCTCTTCCAAATGAGCCCAGTTCCATTCCCAGAACCAATACGAAGGCTCACAGCCATCCATATCTCCAGCTCCAGGGGATTTGAAGCCCTCTCCTGTGGGCACCACACATGCAGGAGACACACATGCAGGCAAAGAACCTCTACGAATAAAGTGAAATTAACCTTCATAAAGTCAAATGTGGCAATGCACATCAGTAAACCCAGCTCTACTCCAGCAGGATGGGAGGTAGAGACAGAAGAACCACCAGCAGTAAAAAAGAACAAGAGAGACTGTGCTGGAGAAATGGTTCAGAGGTTAAGAGCACTGGCTGCTCTTCCAGAGGTCCTGAGTTCAATTCCCAGCAACCACATGGTGGCTTACAACCATCCGTAATGAGATCTGGTTCCTTCTTCTTACAAAATAAAGAAAGAGATTTTTAAAAAATGAACAAGAGAAAGCCTGCATCAGGTATGGTAGAAGGCAAGAACGGAGTCCTTAAAGTTGTCCTGTGACCGCAATACATGTGCTCTGGTACACAGAAACTATACTAACATTTTTTTAATATTTATTTATTTATTATGTATACAATATACAATATTCTGTCTGTATGTCTGCAGGCCAGAAGAGGACACCAGACCTTATGGTTGTGAGCCACCATGTGGTTGCCGGGAATTGAACTCAGGACCTTTGGAAGAGCAGGCAGTGCTCTTAACTACTGAGCCATCTCTCCAGCCCCCTAACATTTTTTTTTTAATTAAGAAAAACCAGGTATGGTAGCAGACCTTCAATCCTAGCACTGGGATGCCAGTGACTAGTGGACCTCTGAGAGTTCCAGGCCAGCCTGGTGGTCTACACAGTGAGACCTAGGTAAGCCAAAGTTACTTAGTGAGACCCTGTCACAAAAGAAAGAAATTAGCATAAGCCTTAAGGGGAAACTGAAGTTATTTTGAACTGAGGAGAGAGAGGGATTCATCAAACTGATGAATCCTGAATGCAGGACTTCGCTGGACGGTTGGAATTGGGAAGTACTAGAGTTGATACTGCAGGACTTTGCTGGACGGCTGGAATCGGGGAATACTAGAGCTGATATTGCAGGACTTTGCTGGACGGTTGGAATTGGGGAATACTAGAGCTGATATGTAAAAGGCTCAAACAATGTTGATGAACATTTCGTACGAGCGTGGCTCAGAACTGGGGATATACTACAGTGATCGAGCCCTTGCCTAGAAAGCATGAGGTTCTGGGTTCCGTTCCTACACTAGCAAAAAAGTCCAAGGCATGGTCCACACTTAAATTACTGTTCCCCAGTCGAGTGGTTGTGACACATGCCTTTATTCCCACCTCAGGAGGCAGAGGCAGGCAGATCTCTGTGAGTTCCAGGCCACCCTGGCCTACATAATGAGTTCCAGGACAGTCAGGGCTACAAAGAGACCTTTGAGCACAGGGCTGCCTTCCTTGCCAGTGATGTCTTGCAACACCTCTCATCTGAGGCCTTCAAAGGCAGTCTCTCCCCCAAGGAGGAAGAAAGATACCTGCGTCATGACAAGCCCCCCACACCTACTTGGCATGATCACCCTGGTAATTCAGGCAGCACCCCTTTTCTGCAGGCTGAAGCTGGCCCAGATTATCCGTCAGGTCCAGACAGTGTTCTCCTTCTTCAGGGACGACTACAAAGGCTGGAAGGACTTCTACTACTACAACCTTTCCTCTAACTGGTGCTTCCATAAGGTGCCCAAGGACCCTGCAAAGCCCCAGGCAAGGGCATTCTGGGCCATGGATGTGAGTCTGATTCCAGCAGAGGCACTGTGCCTTCAGAACACTGCCCTGTGCCAGTGGCAATGGCAGCCCCGGGGCACTCACAGAGCTTTCATCAAGGACCTGAGCCCATACTTGCTCCATGGCCGGCCTTACCAGCCGCCCAATCCCCACTACCATCCAGGGACAGTTTCATCATCCAGTCCCTGCTAGCGGACCCCCAGAAATGATCAACATGGCCCCAGCAGCCTGTGCTAGCTGGACAGAGCAGTTCAGCTTGGGCAGGTACCAGATAGAAGGGGGAAGAAGAGATGTGTACTGCGCTCCGTAACTCCACTGAGAAGCCTCTGTGGCCCCTCTGCTCCCTTCCTGGGCCCACAAGAATAGAGGGGGAGACTTCCCAAGGGGGAGTCATCAGGCCTTCTCCTCTTTCCCCAGAGCAAGGCACCTGGCCAGTCCACTTACTTCAGGGTTCCCAAGATCCCATGAGAATGTCCAGCAAGGGGTGCAGAGCTTCCCTGTGGGGACACCTACCCACTTTTTACTTGCCCATCTACACTCCCAATGTAGTAGTGCCTTTGGCCACACCACCTCCCATCTCTTGTCCCCAGTGCCTGTCTTCAACCAGCCCAGCCTACTGGAGTGTAGGTACTGAATCCCAAGGGTCCCTGGACCTTCTCTGTGATCTAGATTCCCTCTTCCAGGGAGTACCACCCAACAAGAGCATCTATGATGTGTGAGCCAGTCACCCTTGGGACCTGGCTGCTCCTGCCCCGGCTGGCTGCTCTCCTGGTACAGCCTGTAATAGTTCAAGGCAGGCAAGGGCTGCCTCTCCCTTCTACCCCTGGGTAGATGGGAAAAAAAACTCTAAAAAGGTTACAGTGTGTTCAAAAATGTGCATAGGCTTAAGAAAGAAAAGAAAATGGGCATAGCCAGTCATAGGAAAAAATAGTTTAAAATAATAAAGTCTTTAAAAAGAGAGTAAAGTAATACAAATGAATAAGCCATGCAAAGATGGGAAACACACAGGGAGTTTGGATCGTGTGTGGTGCTGTGTTGACTTTGGATTTTTTGAATGCTGATAAGCAAATGAAAGCTACTGAAAGACACTGGATTGTAAAAGAAACTGCGGTAACAAACCAGCCTACATGCATTGGGGATGTCTTTAAACTGGAATTCAAAAAATGTGTTGTGCCAGCACTCGGGAGGCAGAGGCAGATGGATCTCTGTGAGTTCGAGACCAGCCTGGTCTACAGAGCTAGTTCCAGGACAGACTCCAAAGCCACAGAAAAACCTTGTCTCGAAAAAAAAAATGTGTTGTGTTGGGAGAGAGGGTATGCTTTTGTTTCCACAGGAAAGGCAATGGATTCCTTCAAGGTTAGTAGAGATCAGGTTTGATCAGGGAAGACCCCCTGAAAATCCTGTCTTTCTGTCTAATTACAGACAGAAAGAAATAAACCAAGGAAAACTACAAGAGAGGGATATGCTGATCCCTCTGCATGGGAACAGCTCTGAAACTGGACAACAAATGTTACAACTAATTTTCCCCAGGCATGACCAGTACTTCAATTTTCTCAGGGTCCCCTGGAGATACTGTCACCCCCATACAACAGGAAGCAGTCTACAGAGCAAAATGTGCACATTCTCAAGAGGTGGGTGGGTACTTTTGGTCATTTGGTGGGTTATGGATGTTTGTCATAGTTTAGAGGGGATATAAAAATACAGGATAAAAAGACAACTGTTATCCTCAAATGTTTTATAATGGTATGGATTTGGGTATATAATCTGCCTATATTGATACAAATTTAAAGTTATTTCTGTTATACTCTATGTATGTTTCTACTCTTGTCTGGGATATTGTGCTTATGCAGCTCATTTAAAAATGTAATTATAATTAAGAAATACAGGTTAGTAGTTAGTCATATATAATAATCAAACTTGTAGTTATGTTATATTTTCAAGACTAGACATATACTTTAGATAGGTGATCTTCAAATACTTCAGAGACCTACAGAATATGGCATTTAATGTGTTTAATAACCTAAGGTTTTTCATGACAGTGAAACATGTGAGTCTCTGGCAGCACCAATCTACTTCACAAAAGAATGATAGGCATTGAAGAACCTCCATATGGAGTTTGCTTTCAGTGTGGCAAAGCTAGCTATTTGGGCAAGAAACTGACTGCCCTTGCCTCAATTGCTGACAGTATACTGTTCAAATTGAACAAGCCGGATACAAAGGAAAGCAACTGCCAAACTTTGTAAAGGCAAGGTAGAACAGTCCTTCAAAATTCCTGCTTCATAGAAAAGTCTGCCAGATATTCTAGACCTGTAGGCTGAAGACAGATGCCCCAACATTGTAGAAGAACTTTGGGTGTGACTGTCCAAACAGCCAGATGTCTCTGTCATTTCTGTAGTTTTGGAAGTGACTTACCCTGTACTCCCTGTTTACTATGTTAAAGTTAAAACCTCTCCTTTTTATTTAGACAAAACGGGGGAAATGTGGCATAGAATATTTGTTTAACTTTGTAAATACGTGTTATTTTGTTTACGCTGCATTTGTTTAACTAGGCAAAGATGTGTTGCTGTTTCACCTGGCCTGCTTAAGGTACCTGATTGATCTAATAAAAAGTTGAATACCTAATATTATAATATTAGCTAATAATAGTCAATAGCTAGACAGAGGAGGGATAGGCAGGGCTGGTGGGCAGAGAGCATGAGTAGGAGGAGGACAATGAGGGAGAAAGAGAGGAAGAAGCCCGGGGCAGCCAGACAAAGCAGGAAAGTAGGACACAGAGAATGAAAGGTAAAAAGCCCCAAGGCAAAACATAGCTGAAGAGAAACCGGTTAAAAAGAGTTATAAGACTAACAAAACAGCATAAAATAAATCTGAGCTTTCATAATTAATAAGTCTCCATTTCATGATTTGGAGGCTGGTGTTTTAAGAAAGCCTGCTACAGAGGTGTTGTGGGATAAACTTTTTATACACTGTGAAGATGTGGCATTGCCAAGGAGCCTTCTGACTGGTTTAGTAAAGAACTGGATGGCCAACAACTAGGCAGGAAGTGATAGGCAGAGAGAAAAGAAGAGATGAATCTAGGCATAGGGAGGATGCCCGAGGAGATGGAGAGGAAGCAGGACATACAGGAGGAGAAGTAAAAATCACGAGTCACATGACAGCATGTAGATCAATATAAATGGGTTAATTTATGAGCTAGTAAAAACAGCCCTAAATTAAGGCCGTGCTTTCACCTCTGATAAAAGTCCCCGTGTCATGACTTGGGGACTGGTGGCTCAAGAAAGCCTGCTACACAGAGGCTTACCATTTTACCTCGTTTCTTGTCGTAATCAACCTAATTAGATTGATTTTTTTTTGTTTTTGTTTGTTTTGTTTTTGTTTTCGAGACAGGGTTTCTCTGTGGCTTTGGAGCCTGTCCTGGAACTAGCTCTTGTAGACCAGGCTGGCCTCGAACTCACAGAGATCCGCCGGTCTCTATGTGAGCTCTGGGAACTGAACCTGGGCCCTCTGACTCTCTCACCCATCTACCCAGCCCCCAAAGAGCAATTTTGATTAAAATCAAGACTTCTAACACAGTGTAAACAAAGGTACACTAATTTGCTATGCACTGGAGAATGATAGGGAAATGTTAAAATTTTTTGTTTTTTGCTGAGCAGTGGTGGCACTTGCCTTTATCAGAGCTTGGGAGAAAGAGGCAGGTGGATCTCTGTGAGTTCGAGACCAGTCTGGTCTGCAGTGTGAAAATCCTGTCTTGAAAAACAAAAGCAAAAGAAACAAAGAAAGGAAGGAAAGAAGGAAGGAAGGAAGGAAGGAAGGAAGGAAGGAAGGAAGGAAGAAAGAAAGAAAGAAAGAAAGAAAGAAAGAAAGAAAGAGACAGACAGACCTTGAGGAACCAAGTTCTACCTCAGGGTGGAAGGAGTTAATTGAATCCCAAAAGTTGTCCTCTGACCTCCACTTGTATGCCATGGTCCCTGCCAAAAAGACAAAAGCACGCAAGGAAGAACCAAGGCTGCAGTGGTAGCACGGCTCAACCTGGCCACACACCGCCTGAGACACCTTGGAGTCACTGCCTTTGATTGTGAGTTACTTGGTCACTGGATATTCAGAAACCTGTTATTGCTTTTGGCAGTTTTTTGGTAACCCCACATTGAGTTATAAGACCTCATATGGATGAGACCCATAGTTTTAAAGAAGCATCAATTAGATATTGTTTTGATCACCTGAGAGCACAGGGAAGTGTGGTAGCTGGAGGGTTTATAATTTCTCCCTGTTGGTTGTCATTTTTGCCTTTTTTTTTTCCTCCTGTGAAGTGGAAGATTTAGATAGTAATTACATTATGAATTTGGGGGAGAACCTTAAAAACCTCAAGTATTCCATGCAGGTCAGCATACTCTGTATCTGTGGCTGTTCCTAGGTGAACCCCTCTTTCCTGAATGGGTATGGTCCCTACCCAGATTTGCTTTGACATTTTTAAAAAGAAGACTTAATTATTATGTATACAGTGTTCTGTCTGCATGTTGCTGCAGGCCAGAAGGGGACACAAGATCTCATTACAGATGGCTGTGAGCCACCATGTGGTTGCTGAGAAGTGAACTCAGGACCGCTGGAAAAGCAGCCAGTGTTCTTACCCTCTCCAGCCCTTCCTTTGGCATTTTAAAAGAGTAGTTAACATCAGTAGGGTTGGGAGTAGGAAAGATGGCTCAGCTGTTAAGTCTCTTCAAGAGGACCATGGTTCAATTCCCAGAATCCACAACCATCTATAACTTCAGTGCCAAGTGATCTGATGACCTCTTCTGCCCTCTGAGGGCACAACGCACATTTGTGATGCATATATACAGGCAAAATACACATAAATAAAGTACATAAATCTAAAAACTTCAGCAGAATAATCCTGAGTGAAGCCCACCACCCAGTGCTTTATCTCTGGGCGAGAGAGAATTCTAGGAAGGTGGCAGTGAGCTGAGCCTGCTGGTACTGGCTGCATGAAAATTACGGGGTGTTGGGAGTGAATCAATAGAATTGTTCTCAGTCAGGTCTTGTAGTGTTTCTCTGTAACCCAAGCGCTTGGGAGAAGTAGGGAGGAGATAAGGAGTTCAAGGCTAGCCTCCTCTAGGTTAGGCCTCTCTCAAGCTAAAAACAAACAGAAAAAAAAAATCAAGAGAAATTACTTTTGACTTTCAAGTCATCCAATTTACCTCACTATTTAACTAAAGGCTGCTGGGGAGAAACTACATAAAGCATTCTGAATCCCTTAGGCTCATTTGAGGTTTAATTGCCACACTTAAGATGGCGACGGCCTGCCCCCAAATCGCACTGTGTGCCACATTAAAAATGGCGACTCACGCGCTCTCGTGGTTCCGGTTCCGGTTCCTCGGTCCGCCCGGCGGCCTGCACGCACTAAGCACACTGGGAGCCACTATGGCAGACAATCCTGTGTTGGAGCTGTTGCTGCGGCGCCTGGAGGCAGCTGATGGCGGCCTGGACAGCGCGGAGTTGGCTACGCAGCTGGGCGTGGAGCACCAAGTGGTGGTGGGCGCCGTGAAGAGCCTGCAGGCTCTGGGTGAGGTGAGCTCGGCGCGTGCCGCTGGCCCGCCTCGCTTTTCCATCTGTGCCCCATTATCGCTGGTCGGGGGAAACTGCATATAGGTGCGCCATGGGCAGAGCAGGTGGAAGTCTGGAACCAATGCCTATTAAGGCGAAAGCAAGGAGCTTGTAAGGGTGTACAGGACGAGATCGCTGCCCCTAAAGTGTTGCAGTCTGATGGAGAGGTGCAGATGACCTGAGTGATGTGGGGGCTCAGAGAACCAGCTGTGACTGTTGACCTCGTGATACCTGAGTCTGATCCGGTGTCGGAAAACCATGACACGCAGGACATCAATGGAGGGCATCGGTATCGGGATTACAGGACGCAGTGACCATCGCAGCAGAATTGTGTGGGCTTGTAGGGTCCCTCATCCCATTCATCTCCATATTAGGAGGCCCCTAGGCAAAGCTGTACCATCGAGATTAAGCTCTAGGCTGTGTCTAGGCTGTGCTGTAAATTGATCTCTGGACCAGGCTGGCCTCCAATTACAGAGGGCTGAGATCAAAGGGTCACACCTTCCATGCATGACTGTTTTTGTTTGATTGTTTGTGGTTTTTAAAGAATTGTTTATTGGTTTTATGTTTATACATGTGTACCTGCTTGAGGAGGAGGCCAGAAGAGGGTGTTGGGTTTCCTCTTAAGTTACAAATGATTGTGGGCTTCCATGTAGGTGTTGGGAATTAAACCTGGTTCCTCTGTAAGAGCTATTGCTCTTAACCACTGAAGCACCTCTCAAGTCCACTTTTTACTTTTTAACTTTTTTCTTTTCGTGGGTTTTTATTTTTGTTTTGTTTTATAGACAGGGTCTCTCTACTTAGCCCTGGCTATCCTGTAGCCCACTATGTAGATCAGGCTGGCCTTGAACTCACTCACAGATCTACCTGCCTCTGCTTCTCGGTGTCGGGATACGTTGAAACAGGCTATCATTTGTCCAGGCTGGCCTTGAACTCGCCACATAACAAGACCCTTCTGGCCTCTTGCCTGAGGTTCTCAAACAGCTGAGATTACAGGTTTTTATCCACCGTGCACAGCCTGGTTTGTTTGTCTTTACCTCACAAGCATAGTGGAGTTGAGGCCAGCGAGATTGTATTCTTTGTATAATCTTTGGGAAGGACTGCCAGGCAAAAGTGGGGGCTGGGGTGGGGTGGGGTGCTGAGGACTGAGACTGGCAGGTCCCCCAGCTGACGGGCATGGTATCTCATGTGGGGAGGCAGGTGACTTGAGGTTCAGGGCAAGGTAGAGGAGCAGGGAGGAAGCCCGTCCTTCCAGCATCAGCAAGCAGACTGTGCTGAAGTGAAGGCTTGTGGATCACTCAGGAAGCAAGATCCATGAGGCCGAGTTCTGGGCTGTGTATTTGTGAGCACAAGTTCTGTGGTCTCAGCTGTGTTCTCTAGTCCTCGCCATAACCTCAGGATAATGACATCGTTTTTAGGTCTTGCACAGAAGACAGATGATGTTCAGTGTAGTTAGGTGACTTACCAGTGTCACTTGTACATACTACAGTTCCAAGGTCCTCAGTGTCGAGGTCAGATCAGGGTTACAGCATAGGGGCCAGGGATACTGCTCGTTGGGTAAAGGCTGTTGCCTTATTAGCCTGGCAGCCTGAGTTCAGTCCTTGCACACCTGTAATCCCACCACCCCTCATTAAGCAAGGCAGAGACAGGAGAATTGCCAGGAAGCTCTTAGCCTAGCCATCCTAGAGTGTGCAGCACAGCAAAGAGTAAGAGACCCTTCCTCACCAGGTGGTGGTGCACACCTTTAATCCCCCCAGCACTCAGGAGGCAGAGGCAGGTGAATCTCTGAGTTCAAGGCCAGCCTGGTTTACAGAGTGCGTTCCAAAACATCAGGGGTACACAGAAAAACCCTGTCTCAAACACCCCCCTCCCAGGAGAGGGGAGAGAGAGAGACTCCCTCAACAAAGTATAAGGCAAGAACTAAAAGCTGTCGCCTGACTACACACACACACACACACACACGCACGCACACACACACACACACACACACACACATTAATAACTTTTAAAAGAAAGTTAAGGTGTTGGGTGTATGGGGTGGCTCAGGCCTTTAACCTCAGTATTCTTAAGCAGAGGCAGGTAGATGTCTGTGAGTTCAAGACTAGATCTACAGGGTAAGTTCTAGGCGAGGCTATCCAGGGCCACATAGTGAAACCTGCCCCAGAAATGAGTGAGTGAGTGAGTGAGTGAATGAAAAACCATAAGAAGAAGGGAAAAAAGAACATCTGCTCATATTTGATGTAGGAGTCAGGTCAGGGGCAGAAGGAAGAAGATGGATTGTCCAAGTTCCAGAAGGAAATTAAGGAGCCCGAGAAGCTAGTGGACTGGAGACTTGTCTGCTGCTCCTCCAGTGCAGCAGGGGTGTGAATATGCACGACAGTCACAGCCACCACCGCTGAATGGCTGGGTTCTCCCCAGGAAACCAAGGCTTCACATAAGCTGCAGGTCTCCACTTGCATGGATGCAATTAAAAGTGCAATTAAAGGCCAGAACAAATGGCCTTGATTTATTTTATTTATTTGCGCATGCACGCATATGTATAGGTGAGTGAACATGCTCCAGGAAGCTGGAGAAGTCAGATCCCTGGAACTAGGAGTTAGAGGTATAAGAGCAGTATGTGCTCTTGACTGCTGAGGCGTCTCTCCAGCTCTGGGGTGTCTGAGTCTCAGGCTCAGTGCTGTAGAGGTGGTGGTGGTTTTGAACACCACATGTACATGTGCCACTCATTTCCTTGCAGGTTATTGAGGCTGAGCTTCGTTCCACCAAGTGCTGGGAGCTGACTGCTGAGGGTGAGGAGATTGCTCGGGAGGGCAGCCATGAGGCCCGTGTGTTTAGAAGCATCCCTCTTGAGGGCCTGGTGCAGAGTGAGCTAATGGTAGGGCCCAGGGCTGGGGTCCAGGGAGGGGATGGGATGCAGGTGGCCCTGGTATACAGCACTCACACAGTCCCACTTCCCTAGCGACACCCCAGTGGCAAGGTGGGCTTCAGCAAGGCCATGTCCAACAAGTGGATCCGAGTGGACAAGAGTGCAGCTGATGGGCCCCGGGTGTTCCAAGTGGTGAGTCCTGTGTGCAGATGGCCAGCAGGCTGGAGGCAGACGGAAGGGTGGGTGGGGCAAACGCCAGCCCTCATTCCCTTTGTCCTCTGGCAGGTGGACAGTATAGAGGATGAGGTCCAGAGGCGGTTGCAGCTGGTCCAGGCAGGCCAAGCTGAGAAGCTAGCTGAAAAGGAGAGGAATGAGCTCCGGAAGAGGAAGCTGCTGACTGAAGTGTGAGTGACTGCAAGGCCTAAGCCTTTTGGTTCGTGTGGTGCCGTGAGGATGGAGGGGCTGCCTAGCCCATATCCAGTTGCTGCTGCTGTCAGTCACCAGACCCCATTTTTACAGGGTTTTGTTACTGTCGTTTAGTTCTTTGGTTCCTTGGTTTTGAGACAGGGTCCTTCTGTGTAGCCCTGGCTAGCCTGATGTTAACTATGTAGCTTAGGCTAACCTCAAATTTACAGAGGTTTCTACCTCCCTAGTGCTGGGTTAGAGGCATGGACCTCGCTGTCTGCTGGGCTTTGAGTGTGTACTGGGCTCAGGCAGCCCTTGGGCCTTTGCTCTTGCTGTACCTGCTGCTGAGAAATGTGTACCTTCCAGGCAGCCAGCCAATTAAATTCCTGCTTGTGCCTCACTTAAGAGGGCCGCACTGAGCCAGATTTGATGCTGCATACTTGTGCAGGGAGACAGGAGAGTTCCGGTCTGACTTACACAGTGAAGCCTGCCTCATAGAACCTCTTAGAGCCCAGGGTTGTAGGGCTACCCAATGGAAGTCTAGGCCCTGTATTTCGTTAGCTAAAGTTTATGGCTTGGCAACTCACTTGGTCTTCCCCAGCCTCACCTTCCTTACTTGTAAATCCTTCTCATAGGGTTGTGAAGTAACAGACCCTGATCCAAAATAAACTCTCAATACTTTGCTGATAGCATCAGGCCCCTCTGTATGCATCACTACTTGAATGGACCCTGGCACAAATTAGATTCTTATTGTTTTTTATACAGCAAATAAATGCATGACCAGGTAGGTAGTGGCTGCATGAGAAAATTTCAAAAGACAGTTTCAAGACAGTAGACACAGCAGAATGGACAAGGGAAGTATGGGCATTCGATGCCATCCTGGGCTTCATAGAAGACCTAATCAACAAGGAGGAAAAAAGAAGGCCAGCAAAATAGTTCAGTGGGCAAAGATACTGTCACCAGTACAAGCCTGGTGTCTTAGAGTTTCTTTTGTTGTGAAGAGACATCATCACCTCAGCATCTGTTTTAAAGAAAACATTTAATTGGGATGGCTCACTTAGAGTTTCAGAGGTTCAGTCCATTATCATAGTGGGGAGCATGGCAGTGTGCAGGCAGATGTGCTGGAGGAGTAGCTGAGAGTCCTACATCTTGCAGGCAGCAGGAAGTCAACTGAGACGCTAGGCAGTATTCTAAGCATAGAAAAGCCAGCCGGGCGGTGGTGGTACACACCTTTAAGGGAGGCAGTAGCAGGTGGATCTCTGAGTTCAAGGCCAGCCTGGTCTACAAGAGTGAGTTTCAGAACAGGCTCGAAAGCTATAGAGAAATCCTGTCTCGAAAAACCAAAAGAAAACTTCAGAGCCTGCCCCAACAGTAACACACTTCCTCCAACAAAGCCACACCTCATAATAATGCCACTTCTCATGAGATTATGGAGGACAATTACATTCAAACTTGAGTTCCATCCCTTGAACCCACATGGTAGAAGGAAAGAACTGATTTCTTGATATTGTCTTCTGATCTTCACACATAAACTGCAGCGTGTGCATAGATAAGCAAATGTAGTAATGATTTTAAGAACTTTAAAAAAGCCAGAGGGACTGGGGAGATTGCCCAGGATGAACAGCACTGGCTGCTCGTCTAGGGGACCTGCTTAGATTTCTAGTTCCCATGTTGGGCAGCTCACAACTGCCTGTCTCTCTAGCTCCATGACCTGTGCTAGGAAGAGCCCCAGGATGTGACACTTTTCTTGTGGCCTCAGGCACCATACACAACAAACATTAACATAAACATGGGGATGTATAGTACACGTAAATTAAAAACAAAACTGGTAATGTAGCTCAGTTGTAGAATAATTGCCTGGCAGGTCCAAGGCCCAGGGTTGGTGTCTACCACCACAGAGAAAAAAGCAGCTGGATGTGGTCACGCCTTTAGTCCCAGCACAGGAAGCAGAGAGACTGGTGGACCTCTGTGAGTTTAAGACCAACCTAGTCTACACAGGAGTTCCAAGTCAGTCAGTGCTCTATCGTGACCCCGTGGGGTTTTTTTGTTCTTGTTTTTGTTTTTTTAAAGCAAATAAGGACACTGTAGAATACAATGCCTAACGCCTTTAATCTCAGCCTTTACTGTGTAACATTACCTTCTAGAATAAACAAAGACGTGAGTGAGTAGAGCAGGTTCTGGGATGTAGCTTGGTTGAATAGGTGCACTAAGCCCAAGTTGATCCTTAGCGCCACATAAACCCAGTGTGTCGTGGGCCTGCAGTTCTAGAATATAGGCGGTGGAAGCCAGAGGTTGAGGTCATTCTTGACTGTATAGCCTGGGATACATGGAGTCAGTTAAAACAAGAACTAACGACCTAAAACCAGAGTGACTCAGTGTTCTGGGATTAACATTCAGTGGCAGGTGGAGGGAAGGCTCTCGAAGTGACAGCAATGGCCCTTCTCTTGTCTGTGCACAGGATCCTGAAAACCTACTGGGTGAGCAAGGGCAAGGCCTTCAGCACAAGTGTGTCCAAGCAGGAGGCAGAGCTGAGCCCAGAGATGATCTCCAGGTAGGTTAAGGAGACCCTAGGGTAGAGGCTGTGGGGAGGGTTGGGCAGCCCTTCTCATAGCTTTATATCCTGTCTTTCCCCACAGTGGCTCCTGGAGGGACCGGCCTTTCAAACCCTATAACTTCTCTGCCCAAGGTGTGCTCCCAGACAGTGGCCACCTGCACCCCTTGCTCAAGGTCCGCTCCCAGTTCCGACAGATCTTCCTGGAGATGGGGTGAGCACAGGTTCTGGGGTGGGGTGTGGCAGCTACTGGCACAGGCAGGACAGACAGTCCGTGTCTCCTGCAGGTTCACTGAGATGCCTACAGACAACTTCATTGAGAGCTCCTTCTGGAACTTCGATGCCCTCTTCCAGCCACAGCAGCACCCAGCACGGGACCAACACGACACCTTCTTCCTGAAAGGTCGGTGGCCTGGGAGCCTCACCAGGGTCTGGGGGAAGCTTTAAGGAAGAGGTATCTCATTTCCTAAAATGAAATCTGACCTTATTGTAGTCAGCAAGGCCCTGGCAGCTGGTTCCATCCCCTAGTAATTTCTCTCTATTGTGCCTAGTCTCTGCTTTTTGAAGATGCCAGGCTCCAGCCTGCCTTGGGGCCATTGCCTGTGTTGTACCTGTACTAGCCACCCAGAGTTGGTTTTTGTTTTTTGGTTTCTTAAGAGAGGGTTTCACTAAGTAGCCTTGGCTGGCCTGGAGCTCATGTAGATGAGGCTAGGCTGGAACTCACAGGAGTTCCCCTGCCTCTGCCTTGCTAAGGCTGGGCTTAAAGGTATATGCCACAATCCATGGCGGTATTTTATTCAGAACTTCACTGGCTGTCTAGAACTCACTATGCAGACCAGGCTGGCCTCAGACTCACAAAGATAACACCTGTTTCTGCCTTTCTAGTGTTTGGACTAATGGCATGTGCCACCATGCCTAGCATGTCCCAGATTTTTAATGCCACTTAAGGGCTGGGGTGTGGCTCATCAGTTTATTATCAATTTAGCACGTGGTTAGTACATACGAGAACCTGGGTTCTATTTGTCTCTGCCTGTCTCCTCCCCTCTCTTCACCACCATGTGAATTCTCAGGGGTTTGTTTGGGATCAGAATCCTGTTCACTAAACTGAGGCATGTATGTGAGCTGGAGAAAGCTCAGCAGTGAAGAGCACTTGGCTGCTTTTGCAGAGGGCCCTAGTTTAGTTCCCAGCATCTGTGTTGGAAGCTCACAACCTCCAACTCCAGCCCAAGCAATCTGATACCTTCTGAGCTCCTCAGGCACCCAATATCACTTGTGTAAACCTAGACATAGACACACAGGCATATACATAATTGAAAAATAAAAATAAATCTTTAGGGGGCTGGAGAGATGGCTCAGAGGTTATGAGCACTGGCTGCTCTTCCAGAGGTCCTGAGTTCAATTCCCAGCAACCACATGGTGGCTCACAACCATCTGTAATGAGATCTAGTGCCCTCTTCTGGCATGCAAGTATACATGCAAGCAGAACACTGTATATGCAATAAATAAAGATTAAAAAAAAAAGAAAAACCTTTAAATAGAAGCATATTGTCCTTAGTTCTAGAAATGTCCATCCCCTCCCTCCCCTCCGTCCTCCTCCCCCTTTTCCCCCCTCCCTCCTTCCCCCCTCCCTCCCTCCCTTTTTTCTTTTTTTTTTTTAAAGATTTATTTATTTATTATGTACACATTGTTCAGCCTCCATGTATGCCTGCAAGCCAGAAGAGGGTACCAGATCTCATTACAGATGGTTGTGAGCCACCATGTGGTTGCTGGGAATTGAACTCAGGACCTCGGGAAGAGCAGTCCGTGCTCTTAACCTCTGAGCCATCTCTCCAGCCCCCTCCCTTTTTCTCTTTTTGGTTATTGTTGTTTTTCTCAGTTTGTCTTCCACTGTAGCCGAGGCTGGCTTTGAACTTATGTCAGTCCTCCTGCCTCAGCTTTTTTTTTTTTTAATGAGGCCAAGCAGTGTTTTTATTACTTAACCAATGAAATCAACAGATTGATATATGACACTCCCACATCACTTCCCCTTTTTCTGTTTAAACAAAAAAAGAAGGCTTTAACTTAACATAGCAAAATTACATATAACGAAACAGTTATCAAGTAAAAATTACAATAATCCATATCATAACTAAGGAAAACTATAACTAACTATTCTTAACTCCATCAAAGCGTCCAGAAAGATACAATATTACCTAAGCAAACAATAAATCAAAACTCTAGAAATGACAGAGACATCTCGCTGCCTGGACAGTCACCCAAAGTTTCTCTGTACCGTTGGCTGCCTCAGCTTCTTAAGTGCTAAGACCATCTTGCCTTACTAATGTGGATTGTTTTGTTTTGAGACAGGGTCCTACTCTAGTCTAGGCTGGCCCGTAAGTCACTATGTCACCATGACTGATCTCAGTCTCTGTCCTTCTGCCTCAGCCTCCAGCATGATGGAATTGTAAGTGTGTCCATCATGACCAGTTATTTGTTTCCTCTGTGTGTATGCTGCTGCTGCTGCTAGGGATGGAAGCCAGGGTCTCCTGGATGCTGGCAGTTCTCTGTCACTGATTACAGGCCAGCCCTTTTAGTGTTATATGAGTGGCTTCTCACAGTGGTGATCTCCCCTAGGAGGTGACAGGTGAGCTCCCTAGGTGACCGTCGCCAATTTAGTAGCAGTGATCTTGCTGTTGTCATGGTACCCAAAACTCATCTTCTACTCCATTGTTGTGAACCTTCCAACTACAGAAGTGGTACTGTTAGCCCCTCATTTACAGTTGAGGAAACTGAACCTCAGAAAGCACATCACTTGCCTAGGGCAGCACAGCTGGTACATGCTAAAGACGTATCCAAGCACCAAAGCTATGGCGTGAACATTCCCAGGGAATTCACATGCGTGAGCTGGGTGTAGTGGCTCTTCCCTGTCACCAGCACTCAGCATGCTGAGCAAGGGGAAATTCTACACCCCAAAGGAGAGAAACTTGTTTTGTTTATTTGCTTGTGGGGGGCTACATCTTAGTGTTAGAGCACTTGCCAAACCTGAGGAAGGCCCTGGGTTCTAGGAAGCATTGGGGGGGGGGAATCACATATTTTGAGCAAGACCTCTCTGAAGACCCTCCTGAATGGCAACATTCCTGTTGATCAGCTGAGTCAGCCCTGAGTAGGGCAGAAGTCCCCGGCCCCAGGGAGATCCACTTCCTGACTAGGTGTCCTGTGGAATCTGTGTGGTGGGGCAGGAAGTGAGAAACCACTGCAGATACTAGTGTGTGCCTGCAGGGCCAGGCAGGCTGTGTGCAGATACTAGTGTGTGCCTGCAGGGCCAGGCAGGCTGTGTGCAGAAACTAGTGTGTGCCTGCAGGGCCAGGCAGGCTGTGTGCAGAAACTAGTGTGTGCCTGCAGGGCCAGGCAGGCTGTGCGCCATTTCAGTCCTAAGCAAGGCTGGGGTGATAGCACACATGTTTAATCCCAGCATTCTGGAGGCAGAGACAGGTGGATCTCTGAGTTCAAGGCCAGCCTGCTCTACAGAGGGAGTTCCAGGCCCACCAGAGCTGCAGTGAGTCCCAGTTTTTTTTTTTTTTTTAAAAGCCCTCAACAAAGACAAGGAAGTAAGGGAGCTCAAATCTGTAGCCAGTGCAAGGTTCTAAGGCTGAAATGTCAGTTGGTGACCCTGGAACTGCAGGCCATGGCCGAGTAGGATGGGAGGACACCAGAGCAGGAGGTAATGGGTCAGAGCCAGAGGGAAACTCAGGCTGTTTCACAGTGAAGAGGAAAGCATGGGGAACTAGGGGTTCTGGATCACAATGTCATCTTAGGAGTACCAGGTTCCTCCGGCTGTTGGGGCACCAGAGCTACCATGGAGACATGCCTGATGACGTGCAATAGCTTCTGAGATGCTCATTGACTGACCGCATGTCTCTGTCCTGCCCAGATCCCGCCGAGGCCCTGCAGCTCCCAATGGACTATGTTCAGCGGGTGAAACGGACCCACTCCCAGGGTGGCTATGGCTCACAGGGGTGAGGCAGAAGGAGCACTTGGGCTGAGGAGGGGCAGGAGGCTGGGGTTCCAGGACCGCAGGGCAGACTCTTGCTTTTTCTTTTGAAGCTACAAGTATAACTGGAAGCTAGAAGAGGCCCGGAAAAACCTGCTTCGCACTCACACCACATCAGCTAGTGCCCGCGCCCTCTACTGCTTAGCCCAGAAGGTACAACGTGGCCTGCGCAGGGTGGGTCGTTGGTACTGTCCTAGACCTTCTGACCCGTGCCAGGATCGGGCTTCATCTGGCTGTCACCCCTTCTCCCCAGAAACCCTTCACACCCGCCAAGTACTTCTCCATTGATCGTGTGTTCCGGAATGAGACGCTGGACGCCACCCACCTGGCTGAGTTCCACCAGATAGAGGGTGTAGTAGCTGATCATGGACTGACCCTGGGCCACCTCATGGGTGTACTGAAGGAGTTCTTCACCAAGCTGGGTGAGCAGGCAAGCCACTCGAGACAGGAAGTGTTTGGGGTCCCTGAGAGGGTGCCTCTTGGGTCATCAGCCTGCCTTGGCCAACCCCTACAGGAATCACCCAGTTGCGCTTCAAACCAGCCTACAACCCCTACACAGAGCCCAGCATGGAAGTGTTCAGCTACCACCAAGGTCAGGGGTGGGAAAGTGAATGCGGAGGAGGGTCTGAGGGGCCTCACATTTGACCTGGGTCACCCTCTTTCCTAAGCTCGTAACCTATCTTCCCATCCTCTGGGCGCTATCACCCACATGCATTCTCTGATCTCCCCTTTATTCCCACAGGTCTAAAGAAGTGGGTAGAAGTTGGCAACTCTGGGGTCTTCCGCCCTGAGATGCTCCTGCCCATGGGGCTCCCCGAGAATGTGTCTGTTATTGCTTGGGGTCTCTCCCTGGAGCGGTAAGTGCCCAGGCTGGAGCTTGGGATGACCCTGTCATTCACTTGTTCATACCTCTGGCAGTTCTTTAACAGGAATGCCCAGTTGTGTGCTAGCCCTGAGCTGTGAACACCACAGCGTATTTCCTCAATATTATGCAACCTGGATCCTAGTGGAAAAGGAAGGGCAGCTAACATGGCCAATAAGGAAACTCAGAAGGCCATGTTGATACAGGAGGTGCCATAGAGAGGATAAAGCAGGACTGAGGAGACTAGTTGGTCAAGAAGGCTTCATGGAGGCCCAGAAAGCAGCGAAGTTTGCTTGCAGGGTGTACCAGGCAGAAGGCATAGCTCGCGCAAAGCCTCGGAGTCTAGATTCAGCATGGGGTGTGCCGGCAGAGTGATGTGGGAGTGATTTCTTATTAATAAAGAAACTGCCTTAGCCCATTTGATAGGCCAACCCTTAGGTGGGTGGAGTAAACATAACAGGATGCTGGGAGAAAGAAGCTGAGCCAGGAGTTGCCATGATTCTCCCGCTCCAGACAGATGCAGGTTAAGATCCTCCCTGGGAAGCCACCTCATGGGCTACACAGAATATTAGAAATGGGTTAGAACAATATGTAAGAGCTAACCAATAAGAAACTGAAACTAGCCGGGCCAGGCAGTGTTTTTTAAAAGAATACAGTTTCCGTGTAATTATTTCGGGCATAAGCTAGCCATGCGGGCAGCCGGGTGCTGGGGACGCAGCCCTGTCGCTCCTTCAACAGCAGAGTGGGGAGTGGGAGGGAAGATGAGCTTGGGAGTGACTGGGCCGATGGTACATCCTTTTCACCATGGGGAAGACTTTCCCTCCGAGAAAGATGGGAGCTTCTGAGGAGCAAAAGACAGCCTAATCTGACTCAGTGTTGAACTGTTCCTTCTCAGCCCGACGATGATCAAGTATGGCATCAACAACATCCGAGAGCTGGTGGGCCACAAGGTGAACCTGCAGATGGTATATGACAGCCCTATGTGCCGCCTGGATATCGAGCCCAGGTCTCCACAGACACAGGAGGCTGCATGATATAGGCTGCCCCAGAGAGCTCTGTCCAGTACCTGTGCATCCCCCAGCGGTGACCTCGCTAATATTTATGAGGCCTCTGTGAGGCTAGCTCACTCCCTCTGCCTCACCCACCCAGGGGCAGGGTCCTGAGTGCAGGAAGCAGGTTTTTTGTGCTGGCCTTTGGTGGTGCGTGTAGTGTTAAGGGTGGATTTGGGCCCTGCGGGTCAGCTGTTGTCTAATAAAATAGGCACTTTCTTTCATGCGGTGCCTTTTGTTAGGATTCTTCGTTATTGTTCATTTCATTAGGTGACTTGTGGGCTTTGCCTTGCTTGGTGGGAGAAAACTGGGTGACAGTTCCTGGTATGTTGGTTTGGGAGTCAGGGATTTGAATCCTCCAAGGTCTGAGATTCTAGAAGGTCCCAGGCAGCCCAGGCAGGTCCGTGGTTCCACTTAACATTTATTTTTAATGGATGTGTGTCTGTCTGTTCAGGTGCATGTGGGAAACAACCTTGGGTGTCATCCTTAGGAACACTGTCTATGTCCTGTGTGACAGGGAAGCTCCAGGGACCCTCCTGCCTCCATCTCTCCAGCTCTGGGATTATAAATGCACATCCCTTATTTTTTATGTGGATTGAACACAGCAAGCACTTAACTACTGAGCCAGCCCCTCGCCCCTGGCATTTACAAGTCACTGGTGCCCAGTCCTCATCTGACTGAATAGGACTGAAACTCCTTGATGAAAGGATACTTTAGTGGGTGATGGCCTAAAGCCAGCATTCCCCATGCCTGGTAGGAGCAAAGCTGTAGGGTGAGAAGCTGCTCTTAGTTTTCCCCCTAATGATCAAGTCTCCCAGCACTGGAGCAGCTGAAACAGCGGCATCATGAGTTTGAGGCCAGCCTAGGCCACATACTTAGACTGTTGAATGAAAAAAGAAAGATTCATGAACTCTGAGGAAAGAGTTGCATAAAGCTTCATGCACCTGTACTTTAACCCGCTTTTCTGGGCTGGCCTGCCTGTTTGTTTTTTATGTTTATGGTCGTTTTGTCTGCATATATGTTTTAATTTTTTAGGCCGGGTGGTGGTGGTGGTGCACAACTTTAATCCCAGTCGTCAGGAGGCAGAGGCAGGCAGATTTCTGAGTTTGATGCCAGCCTGGTCTACATAGGTTATCACTATAGCCCAGACTTGCCTCAAATTTAAGATTCTTCTGCCTCAGCCTTCCAAGTACTGAAATTATAGGCGCATGTCACAACACTTAGATTTCTTTCCTTCCTCCTTCCTTCCTCTCTTTTTTTCAAGACAGCATTTCTTTGTGTAGCCTCAGCTGTCCTGAAATTAGCCCAGTAAACAAGGCTGGCCTCGAACTTAGATTTGCCTGCTTCTGCCTCCTAAGCTTTGGATTGAACGTGTGCACCGCCACTGCCTGACAAAACTTAAGTTTATTGCCTCCTGTCAATAAATTTTAGGATCTGCCAGATGTTTATCCTTGTAACTTTTACAACAGTGTTATTTTAGATTTTTTATCACAGCAGTAATAAATGGGGATGTGTTTTGAGAGTGCCAGTTTTTTAGCCAGGTGGTAATATTAATATGCCTTTAATTCCTACACTCAGGATATAGAGGCAGGTAGATTTCTGAGGCCACTAAAGGAGAGTACCAGTTTTCCATTGCTTAGCTGGTAAAAATCCAGATTCATCGTCATTTTCCACAGAATGTGGGTGTCAAGATATGTCCTAGTTTGGGGTGTGGTTACGACAGCTTGGCTCAGAAGAGTCACACAGTGTGACTGGGGCCTTCCTTCATGCCTCCCTTATGTGGACAGTGTGACAGACATGACACACAGGGCCTTTGCTCCTGTCACAGTGTCCGCTGATGCTGAGCTGGTCTCCGGGCCTTTGCGTGCATCCATCCCAGTCTATTGCCTATTTGTGTGTGCTGTGTTGGTGATCAAACCCAGGGTGTGTGTTACAGACAAATGCTCTGACTCAACTATATCCTCAGGTTTACCTCCCTTTTTTGAGACAGGGCTTCTGTGTTGCCCAGACTGGCCCCGGCTCCTGGGCCCAAGTAATTTTGCTTCAGTTATCCAAATAGCAGGGACCACTTTTGAAATAGGAGCGGCGGGGCTGCGTCCCCAACACCCCGGCCGCTTGGCTAGCTCATGCCCGAAATAACAACACACAAACTGTATTCATTGAAACACTGCTTGGCCCATGAACTCTAGCCCTTACAGGCTAATTCTCGCACCTGGACTAGCCCATTTCTAATGATGTGTGTAAGCACCCCAAGGTGCGCTTACCAGGAAGGTTCTAACCTATGTCCATCTTGGGTCGGAGTTTCATCGCGTGTGCCTCAGAAAGCAGAGCTATTGGGAGAGCGGAGCATGGCGTCTCTGCTCCAGAGAGCAGAGCTGTCGAGTCTCTCCGGAAGCAGAGCAGAGTCTGACCTCACTTCCTCTTCCGCCCAGAATTCTATTCTGTTTACTCCTCCCATCTATGTTCTAAGCTATGAGGCCAAGCAGTTGGTTTATTATAATTAACCAATGACCTTCCTCCATCAGACCACAGACATGTTAACTGTTCCTAGCCTCAGTCTTTTAGATTGGGTTTTTTCTTGAGTCTGGGTCAGCCCATTTTGTTCAGGTTGGCCTGAAATTGGAGATCCTCCTACCTCAGCCCCCAAAAGCTGGGTTACAGGCATTCCTAGATGCATGTTGAGTTCCATGCCAGCCTGAGCTGCACAATACCTTATTTGAAAATGTAAGGAGCAGTAGTGACACGGGCCTTTAATCCCAGCACTCAGAGGGCAGAAGCAGGTATGTCTCTGTGAGTTCGAAGCCAGCCTGGTCTACAGAACGAGTTCCAGGATAACCAGGACTACACGGTGAGACTTTGTCTTGAGAAAACTAAAAAGAAAAAGAAGAAAAATTAAGGGGGTAGAGGAAGCCCTGAGTGAGTACAGTTCTGACTTGTATTTTGATGTGGGCATGGAGGAGTCCAAGACTGATTGACCCATTGAAAACTTCCAAAGCCATTACCTATATGGGCCAGGCCCTCAGTATGACTGTTGATGGTAATTAATGTGTGTAAAGATTAGCAACTTTGGCTTCCTCTCCAGATGTATCACCCACAGATACCGCCTACCAAAACTAACTAACCCTGTGCTGTACATAATAAAAACCCGAGGTTCCAATCCGCAGCCATAGCTCTAGAGAACTCTACCTGACCCCGTTCTTCTGTTCCCCACCGGCGCTCAAGCTGTTGGGTATGTGGCATAAAAAAAAAAAAAAAAGGTTGGAGAGATAGCTTAGTGGCTAAGGTACTGGTTGCTTTTTTGAGGATGTAAGCCCAATTTCAAGCACCCATGTGGTGGCTCACAATTGTAATTCCAGTCCCAGGGAATCTGGATCCCTCTTCTGACTTCTATGGGCACCAGGCACACATGTTGTACAGAAATATGTGCAGGCAAAACATTTTATGTGTATGGACACAAAAACTATATTAAAAAACACTTAAAGACAAAAGAGTTCCTTCCAGATGGCAGAGTGGGTAAAGGCACTTGCAAAGCCTTCCATCCCAGTGACCTACAAAGTGGAAGGAAGTAGTGGACTCCTCCAGGCTGAACTTCCTCCCTGTGGGGAAGTCAGAGTTAGCACATGTGCATACACAAGTAGGTTAAATGTATAAAAATTCACCTGAGTTCAATTCCCGGCACCCACATGGCAGCTCACAGTTGTCTGTAACTCCAGGGCCAGGGGATCTGACACAGACACATGCAGGCAAAGCACCAATGCATATAAAATAAAAAAAAAATATTAAAAAAAATTACAGCCTGGAGTAGTGGTGGACGCTTTTAATCCCAGCACTCAGGAGGTAGAGGTAGGCGGATCTCTGAGATCGAGGCCAGCCTGGTCTACAAAGTGAATTCCAGGACAGCCAGGGTCACACAGAAACCTTGCTTCACAAAAAAATAAATGAACAAATGAATGAATAAATATATGTCGCTGGTTATCACTAGCCGTGGGAGTGCCTGCCTTTAATTCTACCACTCTGGAAGCAGATGCACGCTGATCTCTGTGTTCAGTGACAGCCTGGTTTACGTAGTCCTAGACCAGGACATAGTGGGACCCTGTTTCAAAGAATTTGAAAAAAAATTGTGGAACAGAGGGGCGGAACGCCGGTGTACAGTATGAGTTCGTCAAACTCTGTAATCTGAGTGCCACAGGTGACCCTCAAGTCCTGCGAATACGCTCTGCGACCTTAGACGCACAGAGTCGCTGGTGGGCGCTGAACCTGCATAACTCCACTGGCGCCTAACCACGTGCGTGGCCTAGTGTAAGCTTGGGGGCGGGGCCAGGGAGCGCTTCTACGAGGGGAGGGGCGGGGCGTGCGCAGAGGGCGGGGTGTAGCAGAAGGCAGGGCGGGGCGTAGCAGAGGGCGGGCGTGCTCAGAGGACAGGACATGCAGAGGGCGGGGCGCGTGCAGAAGGTGGGATGTAGCGAAAGTGGGGCGCGTGCTGAGGGCCGGGCGTAGCCGCAGACGGGGGCGTGGCAAAGCAAAGGCGTGCAGAGGGCGGGCGTGCTCAGAAGCCCCGCATGCTCAGAGGGCGGGGCGTAGCAGAAGACGGGGCGTGCGGAGGGCGGAGCGTGCGCAGAGGACAGAGGCGTAGCAGAGGGCGGGAGCTCCGAGGCGGGAAAAGACGAAATGGAGCGCCAGGGCGTACGTGAGGTGCTGTTTTCCCTTCCGCGGGCGGCGGGCGGGGCAAAGGGCGGGCGGGATCCGGCGCTTCCCCCGGCGACGTGAAGCAGGGGGCCGTTCCTTACTGTTGGGGCCGCCTCCTGCCCCGCGAGGCGAAGTTTTCTGACGGACAGAACGGCTGGTCTTGATGGAGGAGAGGCGGTGCGGGCGTGCGGTGCGCTACCGGCACCGCGTCAAGGCCCCTCGCTGTGTGGACCGGGCCGGGGAGGGGACGAGGGGCGCGCCGCTCGCTCGCTGTCTGCCCGAAGCTCTAGCGCGCCACCGGGATCCCCTTTGAGGACCAGACGCGCGGGTGGGGGCGCCCGCCCACGCCGCCTCTCAGAGCCTCCTGTGCTCGCAGGTGGAGGTGCCTCCCGTGGACCTAAATGACCAGGAGCCCCAGGCGGTTGTGGAGAGCGGGGAGCATCAGCAGAACGAGAACCACGAGGAAGAGGCTGGCGCCGCGGCAGCCAGGTGGGGGCCCCGTCTTGGTTCACGCGGGTCATTCCACGAGGTCTTGTTCCACGGTGACGTAGCACCTTCCGGGTGTCCAGCACGGTCCAGGGTGCTGGCGACACGTTGTCATCCTTTCCGTACCCACGAGGTTTAGTTTCAGGATTTCCCCCCCCTGGTC
>NW_026068067.1:1714815-1763958 GCF_014885135.2 Alexandromys fortis | reverse complement strand
AAATAATGTTAAGCCAGGCGATGGTGGCGCACGCCTTTAATCCCAGCACTCGGGAGGCAGAGGCAAGCGGATCTCTGTGAGTTCGAGACCAGCCTGGTCTACAGAGCTAGTTCCAGGACAGGCTCCAAAGCCACAGAGAAACCCTGTCTCGAAAAACCAAATAATAATAATAATATTGTTAAATAAACCATAAAAAATATTTTAAAAAGTTTTAGGGAGGCAGAGGCCAATGGATCTTTTTGAGTTCCAAGCCAGCCAGGGCTACATCATGAGACTATCTTAAAAAAAAAAAAAAAATAGTTTTTGTTTTGTTTTGTTTTTTTACTATCTAGCCTTTTAGAGAAGTTTGTTCTCTTTGAAAGAAAGTAGTAAAAGGCTCCCCCTAGCTGCTGTGACATGAAGGACAGGAGTGTGGAGGCAATGGGAATAATCCCAAATGCTTGGTCTGTGGTGGTATGGAAGTAGTGAGATGTGTCAGGTTCTGGAAATATTTAAGAGGATAGATCTGAAAACGATAATGGATTAGATTCTGGAGTGAAAGAAAGAAAGTGTCAAGAATAACTTAAAAAATGTTTTTCCCAGCTGGGTGGTAGTCGCGGACACCTTTAATCCAGCACATGGGAGGCAGATAGGTGGATCTCCGAGAGTTCGAGCCTAGTCAGGTCTACAAAGAAAATTCCAGCATAGCCAGGACTATTACACAGAGAACCCCTGTCTCAAAAAAAAAAAAAAAAACCCAAAAGTTTTTCCCATGCACTTTTATTCAACCAGATACTCATTGAGGGTCTAGATGATGGGCATTGCAACAATGACTAAGCCAGCGCTTTTGGTTTCTAGAGACTTAGCAATATGGTGTTGTGATAGCTCGTTGTCTTTTGGTGGCATCACAACTCATTTGGTTGTTTCTTTTTTTAACTTGTTTTTAGTGCTTCAAAATGTCCTTTTTTGTGGATATACCCCAGTATATATTCAGTTCACTTTTGAAGGACATCTTGATCGCTTCTAAATTTTAGTAGTTATGAATAAGACAGCTATAAACTACACCTGGCTTTTAAGTTTTTAATTTCAATGAGGGCCAATTTCTCAGTTCGTTCTTTCTTTTCTTTTCTTTCTGTTTTTTTTTTTTGTTTGTTTGTTTTTGTTTTTTGTTTTTTTTTAGAGACAGGGTTTCTCTGTGGCTTTGGAGCCTGTCCTGGAACTAGCTCTTGTAGACCAGGTTGGCCTTGAGCTCACAGAGATCTGCCTGCCTCTGCCTCTCGAGTGCTGGTATTAAAGGGTTGTGTCACCATCGCCTGACGGAACCCAGTGTCTTATGCATGGTAAATAAGCACCCTGTCACTGAGTATACATTTCCAGTTGTTGAAACTACAGCACTTTGAACTTGACCCTGACTGGTATGACAAAGGAATGAAGAAAGGACAGACACATATACAGAAAAGCTGGGTGGACTATATGCTCTGATGGAGGCACCCTAGCAGCAGCCCCAAAACTCAGTACATTTATTTATATAAATATATATGAGTGTGTGTGTATATATAATACACACACATATATATGCACATATATATATATTAACCAATTGAGGAGGCAGATTTTGCTAATTTCAGTATGTGTCTCTGTAGGGAGGTCTCAGGCTGTAAACATTTAGGAGGAAAAAAAAACCAACTGTGGTTTATACTCTGTACAGATACTGTCAACGTCTGACCTAAACCATGGGAAGATTTTGCTGTTTCTAGGAATCTAAGGCATTGAAGTTCTTGATACGCTATGTTCATATCAACAATGCACATCCACTCAGGACTTCATCCACTCTCTACACCCAGCCCTTGTTTTTTTTAAGGCAGGGTCTTGCTGTACAGCTCAGCTATCCTAGAACTCAAAGTCTTTCCGTGTCAGCCTCCCAAGTGCTAGGAGTATAGGCATGTGCCATCTGCTTATCTGAATCTTTCTGTGCATCGTAGAGTTTTGGATTTGGGGGTTATTTTGTTAAGGCAAAGTCTCAACATGCAACCCTGGCATCCTAGAACTCACAATGCAGACTAGGCTGGTCTTGAACTCAAATCAGCCTACTGTTGAATGGAAAGGGCCCTGCTTTTGGTCCCGGCCGCCCTGAAATTTAGCTTACACCTGAAATAATCACACAGAAACTGTATTCATTTAAACACTGCCTGGCCCATTAGCTCTCTCATTTCTATTAATCTGTGTATCACCATGAGGTTGTGGCTCACCAGCATGAAAGATTCAGCATGTCTGACCTGGTAGCTCCATGGCGGCTCTCTCTGCCCTTCTTCCCAGTATTCAGTTCTACTCCGCCTATCTAAGTGCTGCCCTATCAAAAGGCCAAGGCAGTTTCTCTGTTCAGCCAATGAAAGCAACACATAGACAGAAAAACCTCTTACACCAGCCTACCTCTTCCTCCTCAGGGCTGGGACTAAAGGTATTCACTACCATGCCCGCCCTGAATTTTGGAATTTAGAATTGAGGATGCTCATCCTGTGATATGCCATGCAACTCACCTGTGGAAGTGTGTGATTTAATACTTTTTAATACATTCATAGAGCCATACAATCATTAATCAACTTCGAAACATTTTCATCATTCTAAAAAAGAAACCTCATATCTCCTTGCCTCTTTCCTATCTCCTGTAACTACTAATCTGCTTTCTGTCTCCATACAGTTGTCTATTATGGACATTTCATTTGGATGGAGTCATATGCCATGTGCTCCTTTCTTCACTTGGCATGTCATTTATACTTTTAGCTTTTATCAGAACTTTGGTCCTCCTTGTGGCCAAATGAAATTACATACTATGAATCTGTCATATTTTGTTATCAATAGACAAATAGATGTTTGACTATTATATGTACTAGTGCTATGAACATCCATATAGAAGTTTTTATGGGGATGCAGTATATATCGTCTCCTTTATAGTCAGGTTCCAAATTGCCAGGCCACCCAACAGATTTATTACATTTCTCTCCTTCCATCTTTATCTGGGTTCCTGGGATTGAATTTAGGTCTCTTAGCTTGATTAGTAGTGGCCTTTACCTATGGGGTCATCTCACTGACTCCTTATTAGGCTTGTTTGTCCTTTTGAAAGTCTATCATGTAGTCCAGGCTAGCCTTGAACTTGATACAGAGCTGAAATTGTCCTGAACTGGTGCTGCAGCGTCCACCTCCCAATGCACCACCACACGGTTTGCAACAGAAGGATATGTGTAGGCTGTGCAAGTGTTACACTGTTTTACAGAAGGTGTGTATTATATGAGTGTCCACAGATTTAGGTACCTTAATGAGTACTAGAAGAAAGGTACTTATATTTAGTAGGAACTGTTGGGCCAGAGAAGTGGCATACTCAGGTTCCTGTTATAAAGAGATGATGGTTGGATGTGGTACACAACTTTAATCCCAGCACTCCGAGGCAGAGGTAGGCAGATAGTGAGACTGCCTCAAAACAGACAACAAACAAACAAGAAAAAAATGCCATGCCTGACTACTAAGTGGAGAATGGTTTGAAGGAAGTGTGAGTGGATGTGGATCAGGTTGGGGGTTCTGTCTGGGGTGCCATTTAGCAGGGGAGGTTGGGGGAAAGCCCTTAGGGAATAGGCAGGAGGAAGTATATTGGAACTGGCTCCTACTGGCTTGCAAGAGCTGATTCTATATATCCCTTCCCAAGTTGGCAAGTTTATATTGGAAGCTTGATATTTGCTATTGTGGGAATATTTGCACAGTGGCATTTGGCAAACTTCAAATCAGGGTTTTCCCCCATTCCTCAGAGAGCCAGTAGTACTCAGTGCTCACCAGGACATCCCTCTGCTTGGCATGGGTTCCCACAGGTGCTAGCTTCTAGAACAGAGGCAAGAACTTAAATTCTATTTTACATCCCCCCCGCTTTTTTTATTTTTTGAGGTGTGTGGGAGAGCAGGGGACATTTTCATGATTATGTACAGCCAAGGTCAGAAATCAAAACTGGGATCTCTGAGCTGGAACTCAAAGTGGTGTGATATCAGGGACTGCTAGGGTGCTGTGGGAGAGGCTGCTGTGATGGCAGTTGTGGACTGAATGAGCTCACTTGAGGCCAGAGCCAGAGGACCCAGACAAAGACAGCGCTCCCTTTTCTCCCCTGTTTCTCAATGAGAAGGCAGACCACAGGGTGGAATTCGTGCTATTAGTCAGAAACTAGAAAACAAGCAGATATGAATGAATCATTTATTTGATAAATGTACTGCAAATAGCACACTTAGACCAGAATCTCTGAGGTGAAGAGGCACAAGCAAAGAAAGCGTTTACAAACTTGAAGGACTTCTACAGGAGCCAAAAACCAGATGGATGAAAATCATCACAGGGACCAGTTAATGGACTCAGCAGCCAACACGCAGCAACATGATTGAAATATTAACACGTTTCTGGAGGGGAGGTAGGTGAGGAACTGGCTCATCAGCTTCCACTCAAACCTTCCCCCTTCCTGGCAGGACGTCAGCAAAACATCACTTTTCCTGAGTGCCAGATTCTGTGGATCCCTCTCCTGGGACTGTCCCCCAAGATGGTCACAAGTGGCTGGTGGCTTATTTATTTGTGTTATCTGTGAGAGGCCATGGAAAGAAGGCCCTATCAGTGGGTAGCTCTGGCTCATACGCCTGCCAATCATAGATTTACCTGGAGCGAACAGATGGTCTCTTTGCTGAGACCCGTTTCCTGGGCCCCCTGCCAGCTTGGGAACTCTTCTAATTCTTGGAACTGGTTAGGGTCTCCTTAGAAGGACAGACATAATAGATGGGTGCATCGATACGCTTAAAGGCCCCCCGTCCTAGGCTCCACGCAGGCCAGCAAGCCCCATAACTGTATTGGGCTCTTTTCCATCCCTGGCCTCAGTCCAGGGTTCTGCCACAGAAGTCAGCCCAGGAACTGAGGAAGCCTACAGAGAGGACACCACACATTTTGTTTATTAAAGCTAATTGGTGAGTACAGACCCAGGGAAGCCAATGATTCATTAGCATCTTGATTAATATGCAGCTGCTGAGTATTAAGAAAATGAAATGGAAAAGCTGAAATCCATAAAAGATGGGTTTGGAAAAATAAAAATATGCTCTCAGTAGACATCTGATGCAGGCATTTGTCCCACCACAAAATCTGAATTAGTTTAATTCAAGTGATTTTTCACCTCAATTCTTGAGTATTGTAGTAGAGCATCTTGCAGCCATTAGGAGTTCAGTCAGGTTGCAGAGAATTACACAAAAAGAAACACCTCGCAAGATGAGTCTAATTTTGAAATCCTGATTTAGTCTAGAAGAGGATGAGTCAAGGGAAGCTGGGTGTAAGAAGGCACGAGAGCAGGGATCTTAGAGTAGCTCTGTCAGAACACCCAGGAATTCAGCACATAGTGAAGTCTTTGAAGTGCTGAAAAGCACAGAAGAGAATTGTCGTTCAGGCTGAGCCAGGAAAGAGCAAAAGTTCAAAGCCAGAATCCAAGTTCTGCCTGTTTGGGTGAATCCCTGTCTCAAAATATCTGCCCAGCATGTGCAAGTCCGTAAGTTCAGTTTCTGATACTGGGGATGGAGATGGGGAGTCCGAAAGGTCAACAGGCAGGATATCATCTTTGCCACTTAGTTTTGTATATGCACATTTAAGACAGATTCTGATGTTCCAGGAGACTGGTGGGAAGTATGAGAAAGTAAGATAAACAAACATAGGATGGTAGTGTCCCTGAGGGCTAGTGTTTCCAGGGCCATTCTTGTCTCTAGTTTGCTTTCTATTGTTGTGATAAAACACCATCACCAAAAGCAAATTGGGGAGGAAAGGATTTGTGTCAATTATACATTCTAATCACAATCCATCATTGAGGAAAGCCAAACCAAGAATTCAAGCAGGGAAGGAACTAAAGCAGAGGCATGGGAAACACTGCTTACTGGCTTGTTCTCCATGGTTTGCTCAGCCTACTTTTTTCTTTTTCTATTTTTCTTTTTTTTTTCTTTTTCTCCCCCCTTGATACAGGATTTCTCTGTGTAGCCTTGGCTGTCCTGGAACTCACTCTGTAGACCAGGCTGGCCTCGAACTCACAGAGATCTGCCTGCCTCTGCCTCCAGAATGCGTGCACAACCACCACCCAGTTTAGCCTACTTTCTTATACAAGCCAGGACCAAATTATGGATCACCCCACATCAATCATTAATCAGGAAAATGCCCACACAGACTTGTCTACAGGCCTATCTAATGGAAGCATTTTCTCAATTGAGGTTCCCTCTTCTTAGATGACCCCAGTCTGTGTCAAGTTGACAAAAACAAAAACTGGAATATGGAAAAAGAGAAAGCATTTGCTTGTAGAGAGACAGTAGTTTTTTTGGGAGGGTATACCAGGTAAGAGGAGCTGTGGTCAACAGTAAGCTTTGAGGGCATAGTCCCTGTCTGAAGCTATACTGGAGGGAAACAGCTGGGGAAGCCAAGACTGTTCCCAGGCCTAGGCTCATGCAAGGAGAGTATAGCTGTCCTTCGAAAACATCCAAGCCACACAAGGATTTGAGTGAATCTCCACCCTGCTCAGACTTGGAAAGATGACTGGTTGAAGCCTCAGAGGTCAGAGACTCCTTTGTACATATGTTCCACCCCAAAAGTCATTTTCTAGAAATGTTCAGGGACTGGCCTCCTAGTTCCCATGCTTTCTGTAACTGACTTCACTGTAAGTAGTGTTTCTGCCTTTCTAGAGCAGTCCTATAGTAAACACATTGGAAGACAATAAACCTGAGTCTCTGTATGGAGGTGGGATAATAGGTCAGTGGGTGTTCTGTTGTTTTTTAACCCAATCCTGTGGCTGCCCCTTAAGCAGTTGCTATCCTAATCAGCAATTGCAATTCAGCAGCTGTAGTTCGGCCACAAGGGTCGCAGTGGGCGGGAATTCTGTTCCCTCTTACACTGGGCTCTCTCAAAGGGAAACTTTATCTACATCTCTATTCCTCTGTAGAACTCAGGATTCAAAGGTTGAGGTGAAATCCTGCTAGCTCAGAGAGGCTGAACTACAAGTAGCTCACCTTAGTTGCATCTCCTGAAAAACCCACAAGCCTGGCGGTGGTGGTGCAGGCCTTTAATCCCAGCACTCGGGAGGCAGAGGCAGGCGGATCTCTGTGAGTTCGAGGCCAGCCTGGTCTGCAAAGGGAGTTCCAGGACAGGCTCCATAGCTACAGAGAAACCCTGTCTCGAAAAACCAAAAAAAAAAAAAACCCACGAGACCTGCTCAGGCCCCACTTAAGAACACTTGCTATATACCTGGTTTCCTCTCTACCCCTTCCTGTCAGCTAGTTACTGACTTAGCCTCCTGACCACACGTTAATTTTATTTAATCAAACAAATGGAACATGTTTTTGCATGATAAAAGCAGTAGGAAGAAATGTAACATGCCTTAAAAATAATATTCCACAATAGTGCCCTTTATTCAATTCAACAGAGAGTGAAGTTATGCATAGTGACTTATGTCTGTAATCCCAGCACTGGAAAGGTTGAGGCAGGTGTGTTGCCTTGAGTTTGAAACCAGCGTGGGCTAAAGAATGAAGTACTGCCTGGAAACCAACAACAAAATGGGCTGTGGACAACTGCATGCTAGAGTACAGAGGCAACGAGTGCACAGTCCTCTGAGGTTCTGATCATACGTGACAAGCACAGTAGTGTAGAGCCACAGAGGGTATACATGGTGGCAGGCAGGCATGTTGCCTGTAGCAGCAACTGAGAGTTCACATCTCAGTCCACAAACAGGAAGCAGAGAGGGCATACTGGGAATGGTGCTGGTCTTTGGAACCCTCAAACTCCAATGACACACCTCCAAGGCCATGTCTCCTAGTCCTCCCCAAACAGTTTCACCAACTAGTCAGCATATAAGCAACCCCCAGGGGGTTGGTTCTTATGGAAACTACCATAGTGCTCACTTCATAGAAGCCAGTGGTGTATACATACAGACATGAACAGTGGCTTTGCGCTGCACAGATTGTGTTCTGGAACTGCAGGCAGGTTAGACTTACACTCTAGTTCATCTAGGTTATTCAAGGGTTGGAGGCTGCCCCATGTCTCAAGGTCCAAATGAAAGGGAAAGTGTTGGGTGTCACCCACAAAGGCAGCAGTCCACACCTTCCTCACTCATACCATACAGCTTCATTAGATCACGTTCTCCCTGGCCCCATGAGCGTGTGTGTGTGTGGTACTCAATTGTGATAAGCACATATTCTACCACTGAGCTCCAACTCAGGTCAGCCACGTTTAGAAGAACATGATGCTACTTTCAGTGCTTTCCGAAGTCAGAGTTTAACCCTTATATCTCCACTCCAGTGCCAACTACCAGCTGACAGGACCCTTCTCCTCCCTGGAGTCTAGCATTGCAATCCTGAAGAAGAAAGCCCAGGAGCTGATTGAAAACATCAATGAGAGCAGGCAGAAGGACCATGCACTCATGACCAACTTCAGGGACAACCTCAAGAAGAAGGTGACAGAATCTCTCAAAGGGAAGGAGGAACCTATGGTCTGACATCTGTTGGGTTCCAGGGACCCTGCAAGATGCTCTGCACACAGTTTTCATTTTATTCTAGAACACTCAATAGATTGGGCCCATATCATAAATGAGAAAACTAAGGCTCAGAAATGAATGATTTTGGATGAGTGTGTTGTTTAGTGGTAGAGCATTTTTCTAACCTGAAAACAGCTATTGGTTTGATACCTATTTACACACACACACACATTTTTTTTTTTTTTCGTTTTCAAGACAGGGTATAACAGTCCTGACTGACCTCGAACTCACTGAGATTTGCCTGCCTCTGACTTGGATTAAAAGTGTACACCACTGGGGCTGGAGAGATGGCTCAGAGGTTAAGAGCACTGTTCTTCCAGAGGTCCTGAGTTCAATTCCCAGCAACCACATGGTGGCTCACAACCATCTGCGATGAGATCTGGCGCCCTCTTCTGGCCTGCAAGTATACAAAGTGTACACCACTGCCGCCCGGCCACATAAGCAATTTCTAAAGTGGGAAAACCAGGTATGGTAGCTCTGCCTTTAATCCCAGTACTTAGGAAGTGAGGCGGGCAAATCTCTGTGCATTCAAGACCAGCGTGGTCTACATAGTGAGTTTCTCTTTTTTTAAAATTTTTTTTCTTTCCTTCCTTCCCTCCCTTCCTCTCCTTCCTTCCAAGTTTTTCGAGACAGGGGTTCACTGTATAGCCTTAGCTGTTCTGGAACTCACTCTGCAGACCAGACTGGCCTCGAACTCAGAGATCTGCCTGCCTCTGCCTCCTAAGTGCTGGAATTAAAGGTGTGTGCCATCCACTGACCAGCATACATAATGAGTTTCATGCCCACTGTGCTACATAGTAAGAGTCTGCCTCAAAAAAATTAAACAACAACAACAAAAAATTGGGGCTCAAAATGGCTCAGCAGTTAAGACCACTTACTGCTCTTCCAGAGGACTGAGTTTGACTACTAGCATCCATGTCAGGTAACAACTGCCTGTAACTCCAGTTCCAGTAGATCAGATGTCCTCTTTTGACCTCCAGTCACTAGGCATGCATATTACAGACAAGCAGGCAAATACCCATATCTTTAAAAATAAAATGGTAAATGACGTAAGGGAACCAGACTCAGGAACCTAGATCTATCCACCTCAATTAGAGTCTTAAGCATGCTAGATGAGTATTCTAATACTGGGCCTTTTTATTTTGAAGCAGGGTGTCACCCTGTTGGCCTTGAACTTGTCGTGCTCCTGCCTTGGCTTTCTAAGTAGCTAGGATTACAGACCTGTTCCAGCAGGCCTGGTTGTAGCTTGCGCTATCTTACCCTTGGTCTGGGATGAGATAGTTGGTTCTACAGCACACATGGCACTCATCCCTTGAGCTATGCTTGCTGGAATGAGGTATCAATGGCTGTTGATAATGCTGATGCTGCTTGAGAATGCACAGCCAGCTGACCATGAACTGCACTGGTCCTGGGCTCTCAGTCACACCTTTTCTAATTTAAATACAGTTAGTCTTCTCTTAGTATCAGAAAGAGGATTGGTTCCAGAACTCCATGGATACTAGTCTTCACAGATGGTGTTCAGGTCTCTCATTCAAATGAGGTAGTGTTTGCATAGAACCAATACATGTCTTTCTGTACATTTTATTTTGGGGTTTTGAGGCAGGATCTTGCTATGTAACTCTAGATGACCTGGAACTCGATGTATAGCCCCAGGAGACCCTCCCTCCTGCCTACACCCAAGGGCTGGGATAACAGATTTGTACCACTACACCTGATTTCCTACAGATTTAACTTTTCTTCTTGATTTTTTTTAAAAAAAAGTTTATTTTTTTTAAATTTTGTAATGTGTACAATGTTGTGCCTGCATGTATGTCTACAGATCTCATTACGGATGGTTGTGAGCCACCATGTGGTTGCTGGGAATTGAACTCAGGACCTCTGGAAGAACAGCCAGTGCTCTTAATCTCTGAGCCATCTCTCCAGCCCACCTGTTGATTTTTTTTTGAGAGTGCACGCCTTTATTTATTTTTTTTAATTTATTTATTTACTTATTATGTATACAATATTCTGCCTGTGTGTATGTCTGCAGGTCAGAAGAGGAGACCTCATTACAGATGGTTGTGAGCCACCATGTAGTTGCTGGGAATTGAACTCAGGACCTTTGGAAGAGCAGGCAATGCTCTTAACCGCTGAGCCATCTCTCCAGCCCCCACCTGTTGATTTTTAATCATTCCTAAATTTAAGATGACGAACCAACTGAACACACATTTATATCTTGTTTTAATAAATAAAAAGCTAGGGCTGGAGAGATGGCTTAGTGGTTAAGAGTTCTGCCTGCTCTTCCAAAGGTCCTGAGTTCAATTCCCAACAACCACATGGTGGCTCACAACCATCCGTAATGAGATTTGGTGCCCTCTTCTGGCCTGCAGGGATACATGCAGGCAGAGCACTGTATACATATGAATAAAATTTTTTAAAAAAAAGTTAAAAAAAAAAAAAAAGAAGCTAGGCATATGGCATATCCTTATAATTCCCAGCACTTGAGAGGTAGAAGCACTAGGGTCCATTCAGAACCAGCCTCAGCTGCATAGCAAGTTCAAGGCCAATCCTGACTATGTGAGACTGACGATCTGAAACAAAAGAACTTCGACTAGTGGTGTGCACCTGTGTGCCTGTAATCCCAGCACTAAGGAGTGTGAGACAGGAAGGCCAATGAGTTCAAGCAAGACCAGCCTGGGTACAGGCAGGGCCATGTCTCTAAAGAAATAACGCATAAGCAAAATTTTGCCTAGAGTGAGTACAATTCTTTGTTACTCTCTAAAAGGTCTCGGATCTGACAGAGAAATTGGAGGAGAGGATGTACCAGGTGTACACCAACCACAGCAAGATCATTCAGGAAAGACTCCAAGAATTCACTCAGAAGATGACAAAGATCAGCCTTCTAGAAATGGAGCTCAAACAAGTCTGCCAAACTGTGGAAACTGTATACAAGGACCTATGTGTCCAGTCTGAGGTAAGAATTCAGAGGTACCCTGTGAGGAAAGAGACCTGGAATGACTCAGCTGAGAGTACATATGAACAGCAACCAGACCTTTTCCTTTTTCCCTGCATTGCTGGGAATGACATCTGGGGCACATGGATTTGCACGTGCCAGACAAGTGCTCCGTCACCGATAGCCACCCTAACTCTAGGAAACAGGACTGTTACTAAGCCCTATACTGCCAGTCCTAGCCCACAGGGTTTACAGTCCCTCCAAAAGCCCTTGGTGCTCTGTCACCTTCTGGGGATCCCAAGTCACATAGTCTGAACTGAGAAATCACTGTTATCCATGTTATTGTGTAATTAGTTAGCTGTATCATGAAAGAAGTACAAAGTGCCCCTACCAGTCAGAGAGACTGTCTAGCTCAGAGTCTATGAGCTATTCCAGAAAGACAACCCCAGGCATGCTCATTCCTCCTATGTGAAGCTCCCCAAACTACCTCTCTGTGGTTACCAGTAAACCCAGACCAACCCCAATGAGTGAGGCACAGGCTCTTTATTTTCCTCTTATCTGCTCGGTGTTGAACACAGAAGGTACTGCCCCTGGGATGGAGGCAGGAAGGAAGGCACATTGTAAACTCCAGAGCACCTTCTCACAAGATCTGCTCCGCTTCACTTACTGGCTTCTTTGTCTTTCTCTCCTCCCCCAGTTAGAAGAAGGAAAACAAGGTAGATGGAATCTGATCTCATTTTTAAAAGGCTACAGAGAATTGTTTCTTCTTTTTGTAGAACATATCTGAACATCTCTCAGAATGAAATTTCCATAGTCTCAAACCAGTGTCTCACTTTCCACCATAAAAGCTGGGTCCGTCCACCACTTCTTGAGCAGACTCAGAGCAGTGTGTGGTGCTGCCAGGATCTAGCCAAGCGTTTCTCCGTTGAAGTGTGTTCACTTGCCAACTGTGAATGCCTGAATCCCAGTAATTGCTCTCCCAAGGATCAGAGCGTGAATGTCATGTGTACCTGTGTGAGATGAATGTTAGAACTTGTTTGTAATCTTCAGCTCATAAATGACCTTTAAAGTCACATCTCATGCTGCCCTAGGTCCCCACTTTAGAAGAGCAGATGGTGAATGCTGACTGCTATAAGAAGCTCCCGTCCTAATGACAGCCATCAAGAGAAGACACAGAGCCCACTGAGCCATATTGAGTTTTTGGGGTTTTTTTTTTGTTTTTACAGTTCTGTACACACCTACAGTTGACTAAATGTTTAAATGTTTGATTTCTACCCTGGCCTACTTTTTTCCAGAATTGGGAAAACTGATCATCTGTGCAAAAACATGGATGGTCCTTTGCTCCACCCCATCTTTAGGGACAGCAGCGGAAACCAATAGTTCCATTTTTACACAGTTAAATGATCCCATTTACTTTCAGAAGGCCAAGTTTGACCCATCTCAAATCATGCTTGCATTGTAGGATCTCACCCACTTCTCCCTCTCACTGTTGCTGGAATGTTTCATCCAGTAGCCTCAGATAAACACTGAAGACTGCGACTTTCCCTTGGTTCAAACCCTCAGTTATTGAGGCGTGAAAATATTCCATACATTCTGCTTTTTCTGTCTAGAAGCCTCTCTGCCCATGAAGCTATTGTCCCATTGTGCATGGATCACACTGGATATTCCTTCCTCACGACACATCTGGAGGCCAGTGGGCAGCCTCAGGTCTTGGGCCTTACTTGAGACGGGCTTGTTGTTGTTCACTATGTGTACCCAGGCTGACTGGTCTGAGAACTTCCAGGGATTTGTGCCTCAGTTTCCCATTTTACCTAAGAGCATGGGTTACAGACACATGCTACTGTGCTGGCTTTATAAGGGCTCTGGATTGAAACTCAGGTTCTTATGTTTTTATGACAACATTCTTACAGCCCTTCTTCCCCTGTCCCCAGTATCATTTTTCAATCTTTTTCCATGTTTGTCCTAAGCCATGTGTACAAGACTCCCATAGTCTACAAACAACTTTTTCTCTGAACAAAGTTGTGATACAGTGTGCTGCTCTCTTCCTCACACACACCACCAGGAACCATGCCTATCTCTTGGCACTTTGGTTCTAGGACCGTGTCTCCTTCCATGCCCTGTGCCACGATGAGAACAAGGGCCAGGAGCATCTCCGGTGCTCACGGACCTCTGAAGTCATGCAGTCGCTCCCACAACATCTGTGGAGTAACTCTGGGTAAGGAATAGGAGGAGCTAGAGGATGGAGCTGTGCTATTCTGGCTCCGTACTGCTGTCTCCCTCCCCAGGCCACTGTGACACCCTCTTCCCCAAGCCCAGGGTCCAGCTCTGACCTTCGTAAGTGTTCACGGCCTCCAGATTCATTGCATGCCGGATCACATGGTACTCATCAGAAATCCCATTTCCTCCCAGGATGTCTCGTGCCTGGCGGGCAATGTCCAGGGCTTTCCCACAGTTATTTCTCTTCAGCAGGGAGACCATTTCTGGGGTAGCCCTGGGAGTGGCACATACGTTATAAACATTGGGTCTCATGCACTGGTCACACCCAACAGATGGAGCACATGTCCAACTGGCAAGGCTGTCCCTGATCTAACCCATCTAAACCAAGAAAGAAGCTTGTGTCCCTGGGACCATCAGCTGGGAAGGACCGCAGAAAGGGCCCAGGATTCAGTCATAGAGTATAATCCCTACTTGTCCTGATCCTTTAAACGGCCAAGCTGCAAACAAGCGTGGAGGCCCAGTGTGATCTCGGTGAGCATGTCTGCCAGCTTCTTCTGAATCAGCTGGTTCCTAGCCAAGGGGACGCCAAACTGGATCCTAGAACAGACAAGGTCAAATGAGGGCCTGTATAGTTCAAGAGGCTCCCCAATTTATGATGACCCTGCTATTGGCTCAATATTTTAACTGCTCGGGATGTCCTGAGCCAGCTCAGAACAGAGAACTTAAACCTGGGTGCTGGGGAAGTCACTGTTGGGGAACAAGGTGAACTCCAAGACCCTCCACACCCCTCAGGTGTTATAGCGCCTCCACACACCTGTCCAGGGCGTATTGCCGGGCTGTGTGCAAACAGAACTCAGCAGCTCCCAACACACCCCACGTGATGCCATATCGGGCAGTGTTCAGGCAGCCAAAAGGACCCTATACGATCAACAAGAGGTCTCAGTTAGCTGAAGGTCTGGGAAGAACCAACTGTGAAAGAAAATCCATCTTCCAAATGTCCCAAACAAGGGAATCTGCATTTAAATCACATAGGGTGTGTACATCAAAACTGGGGTGCAGCAAGCCTTGTTCAGTGCCTTTCCATTCTGTGTGCACGTAGTCCTGTACAGCACGGGGCCTGACCTCAGTGCTCAGTATGCATAAAGCTGGCAGGAGACAGGAAGCTGCTCAGACAAGCGGTGTAGAAAGTGGCCCAGGGCCCATATATATCTTGGGCAGAGCCAATGAGTAAGGTGGTAACCCAAGAGGTACAGTTAGCACATCCATGAACAGGGAACACCACAAACTCTGCGATGCTCCATTTGCACAAGGACCATTATATTTGCTCTCCACTTGAAAAGGTGAGAAAGCGGGCTGGAGAGATGGCTCAGTGGTTAAGAGCATTACCTGCTCTTCCAAAGGACCCGAGTTCGATTCCCAGCAACCACATGGTGGCTCACAACCATCTGTAAAGAGGTCTGGCACCCTCTTCTGGCCTTCAGGGACACACTCAGACAGAAAATTGTATACATAATAAAAAAAAAAAAAGGTGACAAAGCAGGTAACCCCCACCAGTACCCAAGGTGTCTACCACATACCGCCAGGCTGGACACATTAGGGAGCACATTCTCCTTGGGCACCTCCACGTTCTCCATGATGATCATACCAGTAGACGAGGCTCGTAAGGAGAACTTTCCCTCAATCCTAGGGGCTGAGAGGCCCCGCATTCCCTTCTCCAGCAGAAAGCCCCGGATACAGTTATCCTCACACCGAGCCCATACTACGAACAGGTCAGCCACTGGTGAGTTGGTGATCCTGGGGACCAGAAAGTTATAGAGGGATCTGGCTGCTATCCCCACACTGTGTCACCCACTACCACCTGGGGCCCTCACCAGGTCTTGGTCCCATTGAGAGTGTAGCTCTGGTTTGATGGATTGTGGCGAGCTCTGGTCTCCATGCCACCTGGGTCACTCCCATGGTTGGGCTCTGTAAGCCCAAAGCAGCCCAGAAGTTCACCCTTGGCTGCAAGCACAAGACAGGGTCATAAGGCTACCAGGCCTCATTCATCTGATAAATTACCTTCACCACTGAGCCAGGCCTATAACTGAGGCAGATACTCCCTGCCATCATTGCACTCTGAGCTGATGAGTGGTCCAGGCCATAATCACACTGTCATAATGTGAGAGAGGCAAGGAAGGAAGGGCTTGGCAAGAGGGTCTTGAAGGGCACTAAGGTTTAGTGGAAGAAGGAAGTTTTTCTTGTTTCTTCGTTTTGTTTTTGAGAAGAAGGTCTCACCATGTAGCCCTGGCTGTCCTGGAACTGTGTAGACCTAGCTGTCCTAGAACAGAGATCCATCTGCCTCTGAAGTGCTAGGATTAGAGGTCTGTGTCACCACACACAGCCCGAGGAAGGGTATGAGGAAGAGTAATCACCGAGGTAACGGTTATTTGGAGAATCCCTAGTAGCTGAGCAGTCAAGAGTGGCCAGAGGGATGCGCTTGGTCATGCATGCCTTTAATCCTAGCTCTTCTCTCTCCCTCAGGAGACTAAGGAAAGTAGACCTCTTAGTTTGAGGCCAGCCTGGTCTACAAAGCTTCAGGCTAAACAGGGTTACACAGTGAGACCCTATGTACAAATAAAATCGGAGGGACCAGAGAAGTAGAGGAAAGGACTTGGGCTTGCTCACAGGCTGCACAGACCTGGCTAGCAGTTAAGACTTTCAACTTTGGACTGGAATGAGGAGACCAGAGAACAACTTCAAGGGGAGATGATGATGGCCACGGGTGAAGTCAAAGGGGCGGTGAGGAGGAGAAGGCTGACAAAGACGGCATGGGATAAGGAAACTGAGCCCTCAGGCCTGGCAAGGGCACAGGTGGTCTGAAGGAAAGAAGCCAGGCTGTGGGGACACTGGGATCTGCATTCCAGACCAGGCTGACCTCCCTCCACCAGGCAGCAGCTGCTTACCCAGCCGGGGCAGATACTTCTGCCGCTGCTCCTCGCTCCCGTAGGTATAGATGGGGTGCATGACGAGGGAGGACTGAACACTCATCATTGACCTGTAGCCGCTGTCCACCCTCTCCAGCTCTCGGGTCAGGAGCCCATAGGCCACCGATGATACTCCAGCACAGCCATACCCTGGTGTGGAAGAGGATCAGGTAGATCAAAGATGACCAAAGTTCAGCCCAGCTGGGACCAGGCAGGGGGTCGGGGTGGAATGTTGGGAGTATGGACTGCAGAGTATACACAGAATTGCCCTTACCTTTGATGGTGGGTCCCAGCACGCCCAGCTCCCCCATCTCATACACGATATCCCGGTGAAAAACTGCAGAGATGGGTGCGAGAGTCAAGTCCCTTCTCAGCTTGATGGAGTCCCTGACTCCAGGGACAGAGCTAGCTAGCGTGTGTGCACTACAGCAGGTAGTGTGTGGTTGAGGAGCCCAGGGTGCCCACCCTCCACCAGGGCACCTTCATTCCGATTGGCCAGCAGAATTCGAGGCATAAGTCGCTCCTGGCAGTAGTTGCGGAACGTGTCCCTGATGAGTTTCTCATCGGCGGTCAGCTGTTCCTCCAGCACCAGTGGGTCCCTCCAGTCAAACCCAGGACGAGAGGCTGGGTAGGGCATGGGGTTCGAGTCAGCCAGACCCCTGCTATCTCTTCCAGATTTCTTATTTACTTCTAATTTTTTCCGAGATAGGATTTCTAAAACTGTGTAGCCCTGGCTGTCCTGGAACGCATTCTTTAGACCAGGCTGGCCTAGAGCTCACAAAGATTCACCTGCCATTGCTTCTCCAGTGCTGGGATTAAAGGCCTGCGTCATGGGTCACCACGGCCCCGCCCTCTTCCAGATTTGTAAACTGCACCCATTCTCCCTATCTCGCTCCAGGTGAATGCTGGTTTCAAAACAGTCTGATAAACATAACCCTTCTCTAGCCCAGTAGCGCTTCTGACCCTGGGCACAACCCAGCCTCCCTTCCCTTGCAATCACAGAGCCCACCAAAGGTCAAGGCAACAGCTGGATAGGGGTTAGTGGGAAAGGAGGTTCTTTTTTCTTTTCTTTTTTTTAAAGATTTACTTATGTATACAGGTCTGCATGTGTGCGTGCAGGCCATAAGAGGACGCCAGATCTCATTACAGATGGTTGTGAGCCACCATGAATTGAACTCAGGACCTCTGGAAGGACTTAGAGCACACTAAGTCGGTGCTCTTAACCTCTGAGCCATCTCTCCAGCCCCGAAAGGAGGTTCTTACATTTGGCCGATGGGCTCTGTGTCTTCACTGCAAACAAAGGGCGAGAAAAATCACACTGAGAAAGTGTCCTTGTGTCTCCCCGCCAACCCCATCCCAGGTCCCCGCACTGACCAGTGTGTGCCGCTGAGCTCGACGTACGCGGGACACGTGGGAAGTGCAGGCCGGACCTGCGACTCAGTAGCCGCGCGGTGACTGAGACTCCTCTCAAAGCCATGTAGCCGGCGAGTGCGCAGCGACCGCTACCTGGAAAAGCCGGGCGTCAGAGGAGCTCAGCCTTCTCCAACCCCGCACCCTTCTTACCTGATTCAACCCGACTGTGCTCCGGACCTGCACGCTTGACCTCGGCCTAAAGGTTGCTCATTGGTTCCTCCCAGAACACCACCCCCCTCCGTGGCTCTGCCTTTTAAATGGGACAGGGCTTCAGCCGCTTTGCAGGCTGGCTCTTCTCGGCGCAGGAAGGTTGTCCCCTTTAAGAATCCGAACCTGAAAGGGGCGGAAAACGAGTGTACAAACCTAATTGGCTAACTGTATTCCTGCTCCGCCCACCCAGGTTATCCAGTTGCTAAGGGCCTGAGGGGTGGGATCCCAAAGTTCAATAAGGAAGCCTGGGGTTTGAACCTTGGAAAATCCGCAAACGGTGTGCGGTGGAGAGAAAAGTGGGCCGCTAGTGGATGATCCCAGCGCAACCTGCCTGCCTGTCTATCCCGGAGAGAGAGAGAGAGAGAGAGAGAGAGAGAGTGTGTGTGTGTGTGTGTGTGTGTGTGTGTGTGTGTGTGTGACCTCACTCGTGTGCAAGTTTTAATTACATTTATCTATTCATTGTGTGTGTGTCTGTGTGCGTGCGTGAGAGAGTCTAGTGAGAGAGTCTAGTGAGAGAGTTGCCCAGTGAAGGAGAGAGAGAAAACTCAGAATTGCAAAGAGGGAGGGAGGAAGGGAGGGAGGGAGGGAATTACTTACCTAGTGCCTAGAGTGTGCCACAGCCCCCCATGTGGAGGAGGGTGAAGGACAACAGGACAACATAGAGCTGGTTCTCTCCTTGCACTGTGTGCCCTGGAGATCTTCATGTCTTTAAGCTTGGTGACAAGCACCTGTACAGTAAAACAACCTCTCAGACAGGCCCCTTTGACATGGAGCCTCTGTTATAGGTCTAGGCTTTTTATTTAGGTACTGTTGTCCAAGAGCACTCCCAAGATGTAGCCCCTAGCCACATCAACCCAAGGCTTCTAAATGCAAAACCACAAGATTTTTTTTCAGAAATCTTTTTTTATTAATTTATTTATTATGTATACAATATTCTGTCTGTGTGTATGCCTGTAGGTCAGAAGAGGGCACCAGACCACATTACAGATGGTTGTGAGCCACCATGTGGTTGCCAGGAATTGAACTCAGGACCTTTGGAAGAGCAGGTAATGCCCTTAACGGCTGAGCCATCTCTCCAGCCCCCACAAAATTTTTTTTAAAGAAGTTCTTTTTTTAAAGATTTATTGATTTATGTGTTATGTATATAACATTTTGCCTACATGTATGCCTGCACACCAGAAGAGGGCACCAGATCTCATTACAGATGGTTGTGAGCCACCATGTGGTTGCTGGGAATTGAACTCAAGACCTCTGGAAGAGCAGCCAGTGCTCTTAACCACTGAGCCATCTCTGCAGCCACTAAGAGCACCTCCTGTGCACATTCGCTATGTTCCCTTTCAAAAGGTGGACCAAAGAAATGGTTCGGGGGTTAAGAGCACTGCCTGTTTTTCCAGAGATCCTGAGTTCAATTCCCAGCAACCACATGATAGTTTACAACCATCTGTAATGAGATCGATGCCTTCTTCTGGCGTGTAGGCATGCATGCAGATAGAATGCTGTATACATAGTAATAAATAAATCTTTAAAAAAGAAAAAAAGTGGGTCTAGCCCACTTCCCATCTCTCTCTCTCTCTCTCTCTCTCTCTCTCTCTCTCTCTCTCTCTCTCCTCTACCACTTTTGTCCCCAGGGACTGGTCTCTCTCTTCCTCCCTCTCTGTCCCCTTTTCTGCCCCATCTCTCTCCTCTTTCAATAAACCTCCCATGTGAGCCCTGTTGTATGGCATGACTCCCTCTCCCACCGTTTTTTAAATAAATTATAACAAACAGGACCCCTGCTTAATAAGTTCAAGGATGAGAGAGCTGTTGTAGATAGGACAGGATTTGGGGGCTGAGGGGTAACACTGGGGATGTGGGTTGTAATGCAAGGGTGTCCTGCAGTGGGTGAGACGGATCTGGGCCTCTGCAGCTCTACCTACCTCGTCAGCTTGGGGATTTCCTTAGAGAAGATGGAATTGTTGGTCTAGTGGGATCGGCCGTGGACAGATGGTGGCCATGTTTGGTCTGAGTTGGTTCTTGGTCCTCCCTTCTTTTGTTGTAGGTAGCGTGCACTCTTCCCAGAGGGCACCATGAGACAGAATGACTGGAAGGCATAGATACGGTCTGGGTAGGTGGTTAGGGATTGATTGCCCTTGTGCCAATTAAAGCGCATGGGTGAGAGCTGTTAGTTGAACCTGTTGATCAGTGGTGTGGGCAGGAGGAGCCTGTGCCTCAACCCCTCAGTATCTATGGCATAGCCTGATTTTTGGGCTCCCTTGTATAAAAAGGAGCTGCCATTTGTGTACCAGGTGTAGATGGCCTGAGGCCATGTGCCCACCTATATGAGAGGGACAGGGATATGGTGCTTCTTGGATTTCAGTACAAGAATAAGATGGAGGAGGAGTTCCATCTGGACAGAAACTTCACCTGGCGATGGATGAAGCTAGAGACAGAGACCCACATTGGAGCACTGGACTGAGCTCCTAAGGTCCAAATGAGGAGCAGAAGGAGGGAGAACATGAGCAAGGAAGTCAGGACCGCGAGGGGGGCACCCACCCACTGAGACAGGGGCTGATCTAATGGGAGCTCACCAAGGCCAGCTGGTTGATGGAGCATGTGATCAAACCGGACTCCCTGAACGTGGCTGACAAGGAGGGCTGACTGAGAAGCCAAGGACAATGGCACTGGGTTTTGATCCTACTGCACGGACTGGCTTTGTGAGAGCCTAGTCTGTTTGGATGCTCACCTTCCTAGTCCTGGATGGAGGGGGGAGGACCTTGGACTTCCCACAGGGCAGGGAACCCTGACTGCTCTTAGGACTGGAAAGGGAGGGGGAGGAGGATGGGGGGAGCGGGAGGGAAATGGGAGGAGGGGGAAATTTTTAATTAAATAATAAAAATAAATTAAAAAAAGAATAAGATGGAGAGTAGTCGATGTTTGGTTGGGGAAGAAGATTTGAGATATTGAGGGGTGGGCATGATTGGAAAGTATGGCATCTTGTACTAGTGCCCCCCAGGAGAGAGAACCTAGAAGGGATGTGGAGTGTGTGCACCTTTATGTGTTAAGAGATGGGGAGGCTGTGGGGGGAGAAGATGGTGATGAGTGACCTGAAAGTTAGTTTTTTTGATGAAGTAGCTTCTTTCCTAGGAGGTCAGAGATGCTAAGCCTAAGGTCCCTGAGGCTCTGGGTGGAGAATGGGTACTGGATTTGGGTAATGTGTTGTTCCTTTTGGAAACTACAGCTCCCAGACTCCTCCTGGATTACGGATACCTGCGCGCGGGGGCGCTCACAGGTGTAGGTCATTTCTCCCAAATACCCTCGCGCTTCCCGTTAAAAAGCGAGCTTCCACGAGGTCTCGCTCTCTCTTGCCCTTTACCCTTGTGTGTCCTGCACACCTGTCCCTTATCGTGTCCCCCTCCCCCCCATTAAAGTGCACCCACGTGGGAGCCCCGTGTCTGTGTCTCCTCCTTTCGCGCGTCTTGTCTGTCCTGTGTTCGTCTACACACACACCCGCTTTAAAAGAATAATATAATGTACCAGGCAGGGCCCTGTAATTGCCCGATGATGGGGAAATGGTGTTTGTCAACAGAAGGTTCTTGGGTATCCCAGACTTGGGGGGTCTACCTAAAACGCTGGCAAAGGAAGTAGAGTGTGGAAGTAGTGTTGGAACCAGTAGGTTGGGTGGCTAGGAGGAGGAGCAGGGCTGACGATGAGCTTGAGGTCAGGCAGTTGGAGGGAGCAAAGGAAATAGATGCCTGCCACTCTGGCTAGAAGATCCCTCCCCAGCAATGGGACAGGACAGGTTGGCACCGCCAGGGAAGAATGAGTGAGAGGAACGTCCCTGAAAACACAGTGGAGTGATGGGGTCTGGTGAGGTTTATGAGCCTGTCCTCTGTCCTCTTACCCCAACAATAGGGAAAGGAGGAGCAAGTAAGTGACCCCAAACTGTCAGGACCGAGTAAGTGATCCCAGTGTTCAGGAGGAAGGAAATGATCTGTCCTGATATCATAATGACTGCCTGGAGCTCCCTGTTGGAGCCGGCAGTGGTCAGGCCCGGGGAGTCCAATCTGATGTCCCCATGCTGCGAGGGACACCGGGGCAATCAACAGTCAATGCCCCTCTTGGCGGCACTTTGAACATGGTCGGGGTGACCTGCAGGGTGGGGGGTAGGGTAAGGCTGGGCCCAGTGACCCTCCTCACCACATTTGAAGAAGGGACCCAGTGATCCTTGGACTTTAGAACGTAAGGGAGCCTGGGCAGTCACTGAAGCTGGTTGAAAGGCCTTGACTAGCATTTGGTATTTTTGTTTACAGGGCTTTCCTCTCTTCCACGTTACAATGTCAGGATTGGTCACCCTGTACATGCCTGAAAAGGGGATGAGGACTGAGGGAAGAAATAGACTAGACAAAAGAACAGAGTTGGGAGGGCTTGAGTCCTGCAACCGCCTCAAGTATTACGCACAATCTTTATATACCCCAATCAAAAGGGGAGGGCAAAAGACTTCCTTACCATAACACAAGGAACAAGCAAGAAGCACGTGTAATTACCTCCTTACAACTCAAAAACACCTGTAACCACACTCTGAGTCAAATCTTATTGTCTGGCCTTTGAGGAGCAAAGCATCCAGTAGCTACACCTTTGACCAAAGATCCTGCTATTTGGCCTTGAGGAGCAAGAATAGGTTTGAACTCTGACCTTTAATCAAGATGGAACGGATTCAAAACTGTGGGCTCCCACAGTACACCTTAAAGGCCAGTGTCAAGACTTAAGGTTTTTTTTTTGTGGGGGGGGTATTGAGACAGGGTTTCTCTGTGTGGCCCTGGCTGTCCTGGAATTCACTCTGTAGACCAGGCTGACCTCAAACTCAGATCCTCCTGCCTCTGCCTCCTGAGTGCTGGGATGAAAGGTGTGTGCCACCACTACTGGCCTAAACTTAGGTTTTTATGTTTGCCCAGCAAGGACTGCCCAGCTATATGCATCAACACTTCATTCTGTGCTATTATTGGACACTCCTCCCTGTACCGGGGAGCATTCTTCTGTACCACCTGCCTGTCCATAGACATTCAGACCATCTCTTCCTTTTGGTGCTGCTGTGAACGCTGGTGCATGAGCGTTTGCTTGAAGACTTGTTATTGATTCTCTGGGATATAGACCTGGAGGGGGAATGGCTGGCTCATTGTTTGTTTTTGAGAAAGAGTCTCATATATTCCAGGCTAGCCTTGAACTCATTACGTAGCTGGGGATGACCTTGAACTTCTGAATCTCCTGCAGCCACCTCCTGTGTGCTAGGATTACTTGCTCAGTTTATTAAGTACTGAGGATAGAACCCAGAGCTTTATTGTTACCAGCTACAGGTGGAAGTTTCTATGTTGCCAGCAGCTCCCAAATCAACACAGAGGCTTAATTATAAATGCCTGGCCAATAGCACAGGCTCATTATGAGCTAATTTTTACATTTATGTTAACCAATATTTTATCTATGCTTCGCTATGTTGCTTGATACCTTTTCTCAGTATGCCCATCTTGCTTCTCTCTGTGTCTGCTGGCAACTCCATACTCCACCCTTCTTTTTCCCAGCATTTTCTTTAATAAAACAATCATGCTATGTGGTGATGGTGCACACCTTTGATCTCAGCACTCAGGAGGCAGAGACAGGTACATCTCTGTGAGTGTGAGGCCAAACTGATCTACAGACAGAGCAAGTTCCAGGACAGGCTCCAAAGCTACACAGAGAAACCCTTTCTCAAATAAATAAATAAAATAAACCAATCACAGGGATATTTACAGTGTAAAAGAATATTCCACAGCCAGCAACCACTCTATTAACTGAGCCATATCTGAAACCCTCGTGTTTATTTTTGTATCTGAGGCTATTTCTGTGTTTGATGGGAAGGTGCGACTTTAATAATTGTAGAGACATCACATTTGAGAATTCTCACGAGTCTGCTTGGTGTGACCAGAGCGTAAGTGGAACCACATAGCTGTGTGGCTACCTCACCAACCACCACTGTCATTATGAATTCTGCCTGCAGGCTCACCTGACTGTATCCCAAATTGCTAGGCCAAACCAATAGCAACACAACAACACTTATCTATTTATCTAACACTTACAGTGCATTAGGTAGTGTAATGAATCCGCAGGTGACTCACAGGTATATGGGAAAGCAGGGTGTGGCGGCACTTACCCATGTAAAAGGGCAGTCAGGGGGCTCAGGGATATCACAAGTTCTAGGCCAGCCTGGCTACACAGTGAACTCTTCCTGAGACGTGAACACGTACTATCCACCCCAGACTGTGCACCGATGGCAGAGTTCTCTCCCTCTGAAGGAATGTCACAAGGCCCAAGTGTGAGGATGATGATAGATGTTATGCACCAAGTATCAGGTACCACAACAGAGAGATCTTGGGACACGTGAAGCCTCTTTCAAAAAACAATATTACTAAAGCCTATAAATGGGTGTATGTAGACTCAGTGAACATGTTTGTTTTTATTTATTATTATTGGTTTTTTGAGACAGGATTTCTTTGTGTAGCCTTGGCTGTCTAGTACTAGCTCTGTAGACCAGGACAGTTTCAAACTCACATAGATCAGCTTGCCTCTGCATCCCGAGTGCTGGATTAAAGGCGTGCACCACCATGCCTGGCTAGGTGCCATTTTCTATAGTGGATTTGTTGTTCCCTGTGGATACCAAGCAAGGACGGTGCATGTGTGAGGTGCATGTGTGACCGTATAAGTGACACTCCATTTCCCTATCCTGACTCCCGTGTCACCAGAATGGAGGATGAGAATTGCAGGCTCTTTACCATGGGGGCTGGGCCCAGTCAGGGTTGGGGTCTCTTGAATGGCTCACGGGCTGTGCTTCCATCTCATGGCCCTATCCCACCCAGAGGACCCACACTGCAGGGTTTATAGCATTCCCGTCAGCTCTGTGGAGTTTCCAGTGAAGGTCCTCAGTCTCCAAGCTTGGACTGATTTGAAGGGCTCCCTCTTGCTAAATGGCTCAGACCCCAATACAACTCAGGCAATTCAAAGTCAAGATAATGTGTGGCCCCAACCCCCAGCCTTTTCTGCTCAAGGAGGGATAGAGCTATGGCTGTTCTGGGCCCCCTACCTGATAGCAGCTTAAAACATCTGGTTTGTCTGATAATGCTTGAAAGAGAGCTGGTGCCAAGTCCCGCCATTAGCACCACCGTTGGTGCTGTTTGTTGGGGAGGATAGAGGGGTACAGTAACCCAGTTGGAGGTCAAAGGGTCCCAAAGTCCTTTCCCAAGAAATCTATCCTTCCTGGTCTACCCCTTCTCCAAGGAAACTTGTGCCCAGACCAGGGAAGCCTCTCATTTCTCTGGGGGAGGTGGGGAGGGTAAGTGGTAATCAGGCCCTTACCTGAACCCCAAAACTTTGGAACCCCTATCCCTTGACTTCTGACTTAGTTTACATACAGAATTGGTTTTCAGGGACCCGTTCCCAAGCAGGCCAAGGTGAGGTCTCTGTTCCCTTGAAAGTAACACACATATCGCTACCACCCCCCTGCCTTGCCTGTGTCTTATCAGGGAAGACAGCCAATCAGACGAGGACAGAAAGGAGCCCTCCAAGGAGCCCTCCAAACCTCATAGCTCATGAGGCAGAAGAGGCCTGAGGCCCAGGGTGGACATCAGCCAGTCATGGCCGCAGCTGAGACTGCCTTGTCCTCTGTCAGTACACTGGCCACGCTGGGCCAGTTCCTGGACACCCAAGAGGACTTCCTCAAGGTGGGGCCAGTGGGGGGCGGGCAGGTGGTCTTGCTGTGACCTAGGGCATAGCGCTTGGGGGTCGGGCTTCTATCTTACTTTTGTGTCCTCTGTTCAGGGTTTTTTCTTGGGAGGGGGAGCCTGGCTTGGGGGTACTGTTCAAAGGATCTGAGAGCAAGGTGAGGCCTGTTTCTGTAACAGGAAGCTGAGTTCTGAGCTCACCGCCTTAAGAGGCTAGCCTCAGACAAAGTCCCAGATAAAGGTTTCCTGGGATTCCCAGGCTTTGAGATGTAACCCTTGTTGGAAGGTGTGAAAAGGCAGGGAAGGGCCGGAGGAGAGTCAAGTCTGCCCCTTAGCCTCCCATTTTGAATTCTGCGACCCCTTCCCCCATCCTGAATGCTGTTCTTGGTAAGTGTCTTATCTGTCTCTAGCCAGACCTAATGGACTTGTCTGGAGCTGAGATGGGGGTTAGGGGAACAGTGTGGGGGAAGCGATAGGCACGCAAACCCCTCGACCAACCTGCCCCAACGGTGTTTCCAGCCGGGACTGCATCAGGGCCAGGTACTGGGTGCACACCATTCAAGCAGTGCGCTCCCTCCCGCAGTGGTGGCGCCCCGACGAGACACAGGATTTGGGCCCGGGTCCCCCGGATCTCACGGGACCATCCCTTCACGTGAGTCTGAAATCGCAGACCCCTCACGGAGAGGACGAGGACGATGAGAGGGACGTGACCTGTGCCTGGGATCCGGATCTTTTCCTTACCAACTTCCCAGGTCCCGAGCCGCCAGGCACTCCCCGGACCTGTGCTCTGGTGCCCAGCGGGGCTCCGGTGGCACAGTACGCGGCGCCCGAGGCTCTGGGCGCCTATGCAAGTGGCCCAGGGTTGGTGGCCGGGTCTTTGGGCTCCGAGGAGCACACGGGCTGGGCGCACTCCGCCCCGCGAGCCCCAGCCCCTGAGCCCTTCGTGGCCCCTGACCTGGCCCCGGGATCTGTGCCCAAGGCGCAGCCTGCATTCTCCGATTCGCGAGCGGGCTCGGCAGGCGGTTTCTTCCCGCGGGCCGGGCTCGGGGTGCCCACGGCTCCCAGCGCCCCCTACGGGCTGCTGTCAGGGTACCCTGCGCTGTACCCCGCGCCACAGTACCAAGGGCATTTTCAGCTCTTTCGCGGGCTCACGGCGCCTTCTGCCGGCCCCGCCGCGCCCCCTTCCTTCCTGAATTGTCTGGGGCCCGGCGCGGTGGGCACAGAACTCGGGGCCACCGCGCTCGCGGGAGACGCAGGCTTGACCCCGGGAGCCGCGCCGCCCAAGCGCAGCCGGCGAGCTTTGGCACGAAAGAGGCAAGCGGCACACACCTGCGGGCACCAGGGCTGCGGAAAGAGCTACACCAAAAGCTCGCACCTGAAGGCGCACCTGCGCACGCACACAGGTAAGGGCGGAGCCGAGCGGTGGGGGCGGAGCCGGGAGCCGGAAGCGGAGCGAAGGGTGGGCCCAGAGGGTGGGCGACCCCTTAGCTAGAGGCCCGAAGTGGGATCCTGAGACTCTTGGCTAAAGTCTATAGGGGCAATTCCAGACCCAAATGTGGGCGGGCGAACCCCGGAAGTCAGGAGGCAGAGGCAGGTGGGTATCAGTGACTTCTAGACTAACCTGGTCTATTATAGCGAATTCCAGAAGCCAGGGGTTCATAGTGAAATCCTATCTCAAAAATAAATGAATAAATAGACAGACAGATAAGTAAATGGGTGTAAACAGAGGACCTGGGGAACATTTTGGGGACTTCAGGGTTAGAAGCTGATGTGTAAGACCTGCTTTAGAGATGGGCGGAGGAGCAGAATGCAGGATGAGAGTAGCAAGAGGGGAGGAACTAGAGGGGCGACGGGGGGGGGGGGGGAACAAGCTTGGAATACCAGAACTCAGGGTATGGGCAATATTCACGTGCACGCTCCGGTTGGAAGCGTCTGGGATCCGGACATAAGGCGGGCTGGAAAAAGAGAAGGAAATGCTGGAAGACAGGATAGGAAGAGAAATCAAGTCATACCAGGAGTGTAAGACAGCTGTGGGCCTCCCGAGCACGGCAGGCCCACGTGCCAGGTGTATATGGGAAGAGGGGAATCACTGGAGACAGGGCCTTGACTGGACATCAGCGGGAGGCTCTGCCAGTGCGTGAGATAGCTGGAACACTGAGAACAAAGAACGAAGGTGCAGCCACATAAGGTCTCAGGCAGGAGACTAAAACAAAGGAAGTGGACTGGAAATGAGAAAACCCCAGGATCGCAGTTGCAGGTCCAGGAAAGGGCCAGGCTCACAGAGGGCAGGGCTGTGCGTCCTTCTTTAAACTGTGCGGGCTAGATGAATAAACCTAAGACCTGACTCCACCTCATCAAATATACAAATCGGAGCTGGATGTTCGGACCAAGGTACTCACAACTCCCCGTTCTTCAGGAGAGAAGCCTTATGCTTGCTCTTGGGATGGCTGTGGCTGGAGGTTCGCTCGCTCTGATGAACTGACGCGCCACTACCGGAAGCACACTGGCCAGCGACCCTTCTGCTGCGGACTCTGCCCACGTGCCTTTTCGCGCTCTGACCACTTAGCTTTGCATATGAAGCGTCACCTCTGAGCTCCGGTCCTGCACAGACCCAAGAGTGGATCCAAGGATGGTCTTTCAAAGGATGGGCCAATATTGGACTTATAGCCCTACAGACCTACCCAGATCAAGAACTGACCCGTAGACAATGCAAAGGAGCCTTCAACAGAATCCTCACACGTCCCCAGGGAGCCACACAGAAACATCTGATGGCCCCACAGACCCAGCAAGACAAGTCACCAATAAATAAACTCAGATGGACCCTTACCAGTGCAGGAGTGACCCTGAGTCTTATGGAGTGGGGTGAGAGTTCCCAGAGTCTAGAAGGGGCCTTCACGCGGTCTTTCAGCTGGGATTGTCGTTGGTATTATTAAATTCTCCTGTATAAAACTGGTGTCAGCCTCAGTGTAACATGGGCCTGGAAATTAGGAGGATTGGGCCCCCAGCAGGTGAGAGACTTCTGTACACCCACCCCCTACATCGTCCAAAACACATTCGCTTCTGATGACCCCCCCCCAAGCAGTGCAATCTTCATAGCCCTTCTCCATCAAGATCACCTGTTGTCAACCCAGGGACATGGACAACTGTCATCTGCCTCCTCCCCACCTCCCTTTTTTTCTTAAGATATGATCTTACTATGTAGCCCTAGGACCAAATTGGCATCAAACTCATAGAGGTCATCTTATCGTCCTGCCTCTTCCTCCTGAGTGCTCTGCCTTTCTGTCTGTCTGTCTTTCTGACACAGGGTTTCTCTGTGTAGCTCTGGCTGGAACTCACTCTGAAGACCAAAGTCTTCACTTGAACTCAGAGATCTTGTTGTTTACTCGCTTTGTTTTGTCTTCAGGTCTCAAAAATAAAAACAAAAGCAAAAAGCTGGACATGGAGGTACATGCCTTTAAACCCAGTACTTGGGAGGCAGAGCTGGGTGAATCTCTGAGTTTGAGGCCAGCCTGGTCTACAGAGTGAGTTCTAGGACAACCAGGGCTACATAATATAGAGACTCTGTCTTTTAAAAAAGGTGGGGGGAAGGTGGAGAAGCATGGTGCTGCAGGCCTTTAGGCCGAGCATTCAGGAGGCAGGTGGATTTCTTCAGCTGTAGTGAGTTCCAGACCAGCGAGGGCTATGGTGCTACAGGCTATGGCAGAGTGCTCAACAGTCCCTGTATTCCTGCCTCGCCACAACCCAAAGTGACTTCTGGTCAGTGTCCCAAGGAGAGCCAGAAAACTTGCAGAACAGAGAGAGGATGCAGAAAGCAATGCGCCAAACCGGGTATGGTGGCGTACACCTTCAATCCCAATACTCGGGAGGTAGAGGCAGGCGGATCTTTGTGAGTTCGAGGCCATCCTGGTCTACAGAGTGGCCAGCCAGGACAGCCAGAGCCACACAGAGAAACCCTGTCTTGACCCTGTCTCAAAACAAACAAACAAACAAAACAAGCAAAGTGTCTAAGTAAGCAAGGGTGAGCCAGCTGGGTGTGGTGACTCATTCACACTGGGAATCTCGAGGGTGAGACAGGGAGGAAGTTACCCTTGGCTACGGAGTGAAAGGGGCAAGGGTAGAGATACGCCTCAGTGGTCGCAAGCACCTACTGCTCTTCTAGGGGCCCTGAATTCATACCCAGCACCCAAAGAGTGCTTATGACTACCTGTAAGTCCAGCTCCAGAGGTCTAACACCTCTGGACATCTGCCCACCCTGAACATGGTATGCAAAACTCACGAGGGCACAAGCAGATGCACATAGCTAATATTTAAGAAGTTGGAAGGATGGCTCATATTTATAATCTCAGCCCTCACTCAGGAGGCTGAGCAAGGGTTGAGAATTCCAGGGCAGCCTGAGCTTACAATGAGACCCTGTCTCAAAAAGATAATAACCAATAAGAAGACTCAGCCTGTAAAGGTTTCTCCTGTCAAGCTCGAGCCCCAAGCCCCATAAGGTGGAAGGGGAAACTCCCACAAATTGTCCTGGCCTCCCCATATATACAATGTGGTTGAGCGACTCTGTGATTTGAACTCTTGGGTGGTAGAGGCAGGAGGATCAGGAATGCAAGGGTCAACCACAGTGTTAAGAGGTCAGAGAAGGAATCAGAAAATTGTCAGAAAAAAAAAAACCTGGGTATTTGGTGCATGCTTTTAAAACAGTTTTTCAGAGGCAGATCTCTGTGAGCTCCAGGTCAGCCAGGGCTACATAGTGAGAGCCTGTCTCAAACAAACCATAAATAAAAATTCATAAATAAAAATTAAAACCATAAAAAATTAAAACCATAAAACCATAAAAAAAGAGAAAGGGAAAGAAAAATTGGGTCTGCTTAGGCACCCAAATGATACACAGACATACATACATGCTGGCAAAAAATACCTTCTCCAAAATGTGCCTGCGTTATAGAGCGGTAATGGGGTTTAAAAAAAAAAATCAGAAATTGGAGAGCCTTAGAAGAATCATGTGACAGACAATGCCTAAGGGCGGGGTGTGTCCAAGGGTGGCGCCTACCCGGGGCTGAGTCGCCAGAAACTGGGGGGCGGGGTGGGGCCTGAAGGGGGCGGGGTCCGTGGGAGGGACCTCGCCAGAGGAAGCCCCGCCTCGGTGCTCGGGGCCTTGCGGGCGTCGCCTTCACCCTTGCGAAACCCCCACCCAGGTCTCAGCGGGCTTTAGGGGGGAAGTGAGTCTGGACCCCGTGACCCGGCGGTCCTGGGTCTTTCCACAGATTCCGCCGCTGCCGCCTCATGGCAGCGCCGAGCTCGCTGCTGCTGGCCGCGCTGCTGTGGGTCCCTGCCGAAGCCCTGAGCTGCTATGGAGACTCCGGGCAGCCTGTGGACTGGTGAGCAAGGAGCGGCCTGCCCGACTGTCCCCTCAAGCTGCGTGGGCACCGGCGCGGGCACTGGGATTGAGGCGCTTTTCGGCGAAACCTCAGATCCCTTCACTCTCCCGCCTGTCTTCCCTGCCCTCCAGGTTCGTGGTATACAAGCTGCCAGCGGACAGCGGGTCTGGGGATAGTTCATGGAAGGGTTTGAAGTACAAATACATGGATCAGAGCTCCGATGGTTGGCGCGACGGTGTGGGGTACATCAACAACTCGGAGGGAGCCGTGGGCCGTAGCCTGCTGCCGTTGTACCGAGGCAACTCCAGCCAGGTGACCGAGTGCTGTGGGAACCGGGGCTGGATTACTGTGGCGGGTCCCACGGGGAAGGGGGGGGGATAGTTACGTGGTCTCTCTGCATTCTTCCAGCTGGCCTTCCTACTCTACAACGACCAGCCTCCTAATCCCAGCTCAGCTCCGGACTCTTCCAGCCGTGGCCATACAAAGGGTGAGGCTTGGACTGGTGGTCCTGGAGCCGCTCTGAATTTCTTGTAAATTTACCCAAACTAATCTGTGACCTACAGGAAGCGTGGGTGGGGGGGGATCTGCCCCATCCAACCGTTGGCTGGAGTTTCCTGTCTGTTCCTAAGACTCCAGCCCTCCGAGACCGTGTACCTGGTTGCAGATGAGCTGGCTCGAGGGGCCTACTTCCAGTAGCTTCTCTGACCTCCTTCTTGTGCTTTAGGTGTTGTGCTCCTGGACCAAGAAGGGGGCTTCTGGCTGATCCACAGTGTGCCGCGCTTCCCACCCCCTGTGTCCTCTGGTGCCTACAGCTGGCCTCCTAACGCTCAAACCTATGGCCAGACCCTACTCTGCGTGTCCTTCCCCTTCTCCCAGTTTCTCGAGATTGGTGAGTGGAATCGTTGAGGTGTGGAAATTCTCAAACTACTTGGTGTAACCAGTCTCACGGTTTTTTTCCCCGTGGCCTTGTCTTCCAGGCAGGCAGCTAACCTATACCTATCCCCTGGTCTATGATCACAAGCTGGAAGGCATCTTTGCCGAGAAATTACCTGACCTACAGAAGGTGATCAAGGGTTACCATGTCCTCCATGAGCCCTGGAACAATAGTGAGACACTCACGTCACAAGCTGGGGCCACCTTCCAGAGCTTTGCCAAGGCTGGGAAATTTGGAGATGGTGAGTCCTGGTGTTGAGGGGTAAAGAGCTCTTTCTCTGACAGCCACAAGCCTGAGGGCAGGGCACATTTAGAGCCAGTGTCTCTGCGAGTCATATTACAGTAGCAGCCGTGAGTAGTAAACATTCAACAGGCCAGCTGGGCAGACGGCACATATCTGTAATCCCAGCGCCATGGCCGCGGAGATAGGAGCTCAAGATCGGCCAGCAGACCTAGGTTCAAGTGTTGGTTCTGGATGTGCGGTTTATGATATGACCAGAGCCTGTTTGCTCATCTGAAACTTTAGAATATTGATGCTTTCCCCTAAGAGGGTTGTGAAATAGCGTAGGTCCTCTGGTAAGGACTACCTTGTTCTTGTTTTGTTTTTGTTTTTGTTTTTGAGATAGGGTCTCAATGTATATCCCTGACTAGTCTGTAACGCACAGAGACCCACCTGCCTCTGCTTCCTGAGGGCTGATTTTAAAGGTTTGGGCCACCATGCCCAGCCTATCCTTTTGTTTTTGAGGTAAGGTCTCACCGTACATTGCAGGCTAGACCACCTGAGATTCTCTTGTTCCAATTTTCAGAGCGTTAGGATTGCAGATGTGACTTGGCTTGTTGGTAAGGGCTATTTAGGTTCAGAATTAGGCAGTTGAGCTCCTAGAAAGATGCTGGCCTAAGGACTCTAACAGCAGCCCTCCCCCTTCCTTTGCCTGCAGACCTGTACTCTGGCTGGTTGGCAGCAGCCCTCAACAGCGACCTACAGGTCCAGTTCTGGCCAAATTCTCGAGGCACCCTCCTTTCCAACTGCTCTGGGACGCACCAGATTCTTGACGTGGATCAGACGGGCTTCTCTGGCCCATCTGGACCAACCTTCAGTGCCACAGAAGATCACTCCAAATGGTGTGTGGCCCCTCGAGGGCCTTGGGCCTGTGTGGGTGACATGAACAGGAATAACGGGGAGATGCACCGAGGTGGGGGCACACTGTGTACCCAACTGCCTTCCTTTTGGAAGGCCTTCCAGTCCCTGGTGAAGGCCTGCAAGCCCTGTGAAGAGAACAGATGACCAAGAGCCCAACAAAGCAAAGACTAAAAGAGTCAGGGACTAGCTGGGCATGGTGGCGCTCACCTTTAATCTCAGCACTGAGAAGGTAGAGGCAGGCAGATCTCTGAGTTCGAGGCCAGCCTGGTCTACAAAGTGAGTTCTAGGACATCCAGGGCTACACAGAGAGAGTGGGTCTTGAAACCCCCACCCCCCAAAAAAGGGACTAGTTTGGACTTGAATTTGTTTGGGGGGTTGGTTTTGGTGGGTTGAACCCTGGAGCCTGCCACACGGTACATATGCACCTACATAAGCACCGTACTGCTGAACTCCACCCTCTGCCCTGACTATGAGTCTGAATACCAGTCCAGCCTCTTCCTAACTGGATACTTGATAGTGCCTTAACCTCTTTGACTGTCTACTGATCTGTAATATGGGCATCACAACACATTCTCTAGACGCTGTAATAAAAGGAATTCTGTACATGAGGCTGTTACCTTTCTCTTCAGACGGACCCTAGGACACAGTGGTGGGACCACCACTTCCTAGGTCTGCCCCAAGATGTTTTCATGTGAGGAACTGGCCGTGGATGGGGCTCAGGAAGGCTCAGCCGACAACTACCTTCCCACTTCTACCAAGCTCAGGAGCCACTCCTTGTCCCGAGAGGAAAGTGAACCCCAGAAAGCTCAGGCAGCACGGGCACTTTATTTATATGTGTACATATGTATACAGGCATCTGTACAGCACAGGGCCAAAGGCCTGCTCCGCTATGGGCCTAGAGGTGCGGGGCTGGGTGCCCCAGTTTTGGTCAGGCCTGCGGAAGTCAACCCTGTTTCAGGCTTGGCGCCTGGGACCACAAGGGAAGCAGGTGGGACTGGAGGAACTGCACTGCGGGACACATTCTTTGTTGGGACTAGGGCTGGAGTCTGGGGGTCGGGAGAGAGCTTAGGGGAAGCGGGCTTGGAGCGAGGTCCGCTTAGTGTGGTCCGCTCTTCCACCTCCTCGAGCACCCAGCGCTCCCGGCCCCTTGGCGCTTCAGGCACTGGAGGCACCTGGGCTACAGGTTCTTTCAATCCCTTGGAGTCTGTGCCCAGAGGCTGGGCTGTCTGGGTCTTGACCCCTGGCCGGGCAGGCTCTACAACAATGGGCACCGGGGGTGGGCCTGCCTCGCCAGAGCTACAGCGCCGGCCTGTCTCATGTTCCTGCACCGGGCTTAGCGCCGCCTTGGCCACGGCCCTGGCCACCCCACCTGGGCCATCCTCAGTCTGCACGCTCTGGTGCCTCGTGCAGCCCGAGTCACGCTCCAGGGTCCGGCTCCCGGGGGTTGTCGCGCGAGGCGGGGTGCAAGCCTCTGCACCTCCAGGGGACTCCTCTTTGCTTGACGCCATCGGCCTCGGGGCACCCTCCGGTAGCAACGGGTCCGTGCCCAAACTCAGGGGCGATTCCTGGCGGCCCAGGCGTCGCACGGCGACCTGCCGGGTCGTTCCAGGACCCTCGATGGGAGGCGTCTCACCATCGGACTCGGCGAGGCTATGTAGCGCCAGCTCACCGTGGAAGTCCTTGCGGAAATCCGGGTGGCCCACTTCGAGGCTGTGTTTGCGCAGTGCGCCTTTCTTGTCTGAGCCCAGCGAAGCCCCCAGCTTCTCCGCTGACTGCACCCGCTTGAGCAGCGGCGAGCGCGGCGGCTCTGCACTCTTGGGGCGCGGGCGCACAACAGGCGGTGAGGAGTGCAATTTGGCGGGGAAGCTCTGCGTGGTGTGCGAGCTGCCCACCGTGTGGCCTGGCAGCGGCGGCGGCGACGCCTGCGTCGGGGATGGCGTGTGCGCCAGTGGCGACAGCGGGATGTTGCCGGCCGATTTACAGCGTGCAGAGCGGTACTGACGGTGTAGCTTCGGTGAAAGCCCGTGCAGGGTGCTGGGCCGGATGTGGTGCGACGCCGATGACGCGGGGGAGTTAGGCGTGCTGGAAGCTGGGGAGCTACTCTGTGATGAGGCGCCTGCAGGCCAGAGAAGGTGCAAGCCGGCTGAGCGCTGCAGTGCCCCGTCCCCCACCCCGCGCAGGCGCAGAACCTACCTAGGTACGCGGAGTCAGGCGTGGAGCGATAGCTGTGCGTGGGCGAGCGTGCTGGTAGTCCGTGCGTGGGCGAACCGGGAAGACTGTCGCTGGACGACAAGGACCGGTTCAGTGAGGACAGCGATCGGCTAGTGTGCAGCAGGTTTGACTGTTTTGTGATCTTCCGGAAGAGGGAGCTGCGCTTCTTGCTGGGGGATTAATACCAAAGGGTCAGCTCTCCTTAACTCTGGAGCTCGGGGTTTTCCCGCTTCTGGATTGCAGCCCAGTAACCGCCTACCCCTTCCTAGCTCTCCCCTTTCCCTACAACTCATCTATCGAAGCAGAACTCTTGGCTCGATTCTGGTCTGGCCACTTGCAATCCAAGCCAGAAATCCCTTCCAAACAAACTCGGCCTCTTCTGGGCCCGCCCACATATTTTAGTCACGCCCCTTCGCACTCTTACCCTATTGGTTTGCTTCCTTCACTGAAATCCTCACTTTGGTCCTGACCAAACTTACTGATCAAAACTGCTCCCCCCCACCTCTTTCTTAGACAGGGTCACTATACAGTTCTGACTGTCCTGAAACTATGCAGACTAGGTTGGCTTCCAACTCACAGAGATCTACCCTGCCTCTTGCGCAGTGGGATTAAAGGCATGCGCCACTACGGCCAGCTGTCAGAACTATTCTCTTTGTAGCTGGAGAGATGACTCAGCAGTTAAGAACAGTGGCTGTTTTTCCAGAGGACCAGGGCTGGAATCCCAGCACCCACATGGCATCTGACAACCACCTGGAACTCTCGTTCCAGAGAATCTGGCGCCCTCTTCTGGCTTCCTTAGGCACCAGGGACACACGTGATACACATCAACAGAAGCAATCAAAACGTTGATGCAAGGAAACAAAATCTAAAACAAAACAAAACTGTTCTCTTGGGACTGGAGCGATGGCTCAGTGGTTAAGAGGGTATATTGCCCTTGCAGAGAACCTGGGTGCCTCGGATGGACAGCTAGTTCATAATGTCTGTCACCCCAGCGTCCAGGGGAATCTGACCCATGCCTTGCTTTGGCCTCCACAGGCCAAAACATACTCACACATATTCATATGCACTCATATTCACAGTCACACACTATGCATAATTAAAATAAAATCCTTTTAAAATTTAAATAAACTTTTCTCTTGGATCTGGGGAGGTGACTCTGTGGGATGAAGACCTAGGTTCAATCTACAGGGCAAGCACATGTGTGTGCGTGCACACACACACACACACACACACACCAGTACTCCTGGTCCTACCCTTTCCCTTAGCCCTTCCAATGTATAAGAGAAGAACTTACAGCCATGCCCCATAATATAACCACATTTGCAAATCCCACACCGTGTTAGTCCTACATGACTATCTGGCCTAGTGACCTCCCAGGTGAGCTGATATTCACGGGAGGAAATCCTGGAGTGAGGAAGTAAAGATGCATTTGTCGTGACACTTCCATCACTGAATAATGCTTGATTGGATTTCCTTTCTTTCCTCCCCGTCCTATATAGGCTCAAACTGGCCTTTAACATCCAGAGGTCCTAGGCCGGGCGGTGGTGGCGCACGCCTTTTTAATCCTAGCACTCGGGAGGCAGAGGCAGGCGGATCTCTGTGAGTTCGAGACCAGGCTGGTCTACAAGAGCTAGTTCCAGGACAGGCTCCAAAACCACAGAGAAACCCTGTCTCGAAAAATCAAAAAAAAAAAAAAATCCAGAGGTCCTCTTGCCTCAGCCTCCCAAGAGCTGGAATTACAGAGGTGCCCCCACCAGATGTTCTGCTTAACTGTATTCCAGGTGGCTCAGTCTTTTTGTTGTTGTTGCTGTTGTTGTTTTGGGTTTTGTTTGTTATTGTTTTTCAATACAGGCTATCTCTGTGTAACAGTTCTAGCTGTCCTGGAACCAGTGTTTGTGTTTTGTTTTGTTTTGTTTTTGAGACAGCATCTCTCTACATATGTCCTGAACAAGACCAGGCTAGCCTTGAACTCAGAGATCAGCCTGTCTCTGCCACCACACTGTCTTTGAACCTTGGGAATTGGGGACTGCTGGAATTAAAGGCCTGTACCACCTTGCCCAGCCAGTAGTAATCTTTTGTCTCAACCCCTCTCAAATCCTGTTGAAACAGGTCTAACCTGAACAAGGGCTAATCCACAATGCTTTTATTTTAAATAGTTTCCTTTCCCGGCTCCCCCCTACTTTCCCAGCCTGGGTTTGATTGGCAGTCTTTACTTCCCTTCCCTTCCTACCCTCCGCACCTTCCCTTCTGTTCCTAGCATCTCCCGCACCACCCATTGTTAGCAGAATAAACTACTTATGGTCCCACCTCTCTTGGCCATCTTTAGCAGAAGGCCTCTTGTTCCGACGAGCCATTTTGGCCTTGTAACTGCTGCGCCTGGCAGGCCCAATGCGGATGGAGGTGTTTTCAAAGGGTGTGGTGGTCACAGCTACTTTGTTGCCGCTCTGGGAGAAGGGAGGGAAACCCATTGGTTAGAGGCTGCTGGGTCCTGTTCCACCCTCCCCCGGCGGAAGCCTTTCCTTTCCACTCACCTTCAGGATCAGCTCCACCACCTCGGGATGCACCATGCCGTGCACAGGCTCACCGTTCACGTGCGTGATGAGGTCCCCAGCACAGAGCCCCGCCTCTTGTGCTGGGCCCCCTTCCTCCACGTGCTGTGAGTGGGAAAACCCACAGGGGCGTGATTGAGGGGTGGAAAAGGAAGAAAGCTCCACACTATTTGCTCAGGCTCTTTATGAAATAGGCATTATTCTCCCCATTGCACGGACGAAGAAACTGAGATTAGAGAACTAAGAGAGAGAGCGAAGTCTCACCTGGACTATCCTGCCTTCCACCCTAAGCATTGTGTCCCCCATTCCCCAGCCCGTGAGACTCACCCACACAATATGGTGGACACTGTAGACATCTGAGTCGCCCATGTAAACGCGAATGGCGCGCAGCGTGAACCCGTATTTCTTGCCTGAGCGTTGGATGGTGATGGGGGAACGGAGTCCACTGACAGCGGGTGAGTAGTCCCGGCTAGGCGAAGAGTCCCGTGACGATGGATTGGAGGAGAGAGATCGAGGGGACATGGGACTAGCAAGGGGTGAACCTCCGTGTGGGTCCACTGCAGACACAAAACAATAGTCAGAGGTCAGGACAAACCTCACAGTGCCACCCCAGTGTCTGTCGTTCACGCCTTCCAAGTCAAAGCCCCATAGCGGGTTCTTCATTGCTCTGTCCTGACAGCAAAGGGTCAGAGACAGGGCAGGTGCACCTGCCAATCACCACTGCAGGGAGCCCCTTCCCTGGCGGGTGGGGCCCAGCTTCACCTGCAGGAATCATGACGGACAAGGCGGTAGCCGAGGCTGACTTGATAACTTTGCCCCCAGTTCGAGAAGGTCGCTTCTCCACAGCAAGATCTCCAGACAGCTGCTGGTGCCTGGCCCTTCGCAAAACCAGGTCATTGGTGGCCCTGGGACCTGATGGGTCTCCATCCTTGGAGGGTGGGCACAGGTCGCCTGGGTGTGAGCGTTCAGCTGCAAGAGAGAGCAAGAGCTATCAGGTGAGGGGCTTTTCACGTACTCTTCCTGTTCCGTACGGTGCACAGAACAGCCACAGACCCTGTGGTGCAGCCTCTGGCCCCGGACAGCCTGGGATAGTGAGCGGTTTTATTTATTTGTTTGCTGGTTTTAAGAAAGGGTCTCACAGTATGTAGCCCTGCCTATTCCAGAACTCACTGTGTAGACCAGACTGGCCTTGAACTCACAGAGATCACCTGCCTCCCTGGAACTGAAACTATGAACAGCTGTGAGCAGTCCTTGTAGTTCAGATCCTGGGAACTGGACCTGAGTTCTCTGAGAGCAGCAAGTGCTCTTTTTTTTTTTTTGGTTTTTTTTTTTTTTTTTTTTTTTTTTTTTTTTTTTTTTTTTTTTTTTTTTTTTTTTGGTTTTTCGAGACAGGGTTTCTCTGTAGCTTTGGTGCCGATCCCGGAACTAGCTCTTGTAGATCAGGCTGGCCTCGAACTCACAGAGATCCGCCTGCCTCTGCCTCCCGAGTGCTGGGATTAAAGGCGTGCGCCACCACCGCCCGGCCAGCAAGTGCTCTTAACCACTGAACTATATGTTTCCAGCCCCCGAGTGATCTTTATAAAAGGAAATTAAACTAGCAACCCCCACTTGCCTCATCCCCACCTCAGTGGTAGAATTACCAGCTCTTCCAAACTACACTTCTTTTTTGTTTTTGTTTTTTGTTTTGGTGTGGTTTGGTTTCCCGAGACAGGGTTTCTCTGTAGCTTTGGAGCCTGTCCTGGAACTAGCTCTTGTAGACCAGGCTGGCATCGAACTCACAGAGATCCGCCTGCCTCTGCCTCCCCAGTGCTGGGATTAAAGGCGTGCCCATCACTGCCGGCTTTTTTGTTGTTGGTGTTGTTGTTGGAGACAGGGTTTCTCTGTAGCTTTGTTTTGTAGCTGTAGTTTTGTTGTGTGGCCTAAATTCTGGGTCTTAAGCCATAGCCCCAGGCACCCCACTGAGCCTCACCGACCCTGGTAAGCTCTCAGTGGTAATACCCTCAGGCAGGTGCATGTCCAGTGTGTGGGATCTTGCATACACTGTACCATGTACAGTCATTGGATGCTCAATAGATGGTCCCCGGGGAACTAGAGAAGGCACTCACAGGCCTCCGGGTCTCCAGGAGTAGAAATGCCCTCTCCTTGAGCTGCCTCTTTGGGGAGGCGCGTATCCAGTGAGCTAGAGGGATCGGAGCTGGGCCGAGGAGGCCTGCGGAGTCGAGCCTCATCTTCGTCCTCCTGAGGGGCACTGAAGCGGCTGGGCTCCAGCAGCGCAGAGAAACGTCTGCGCGCTCCCAGCGGGGGGCTGGCCTCCCCCTCCAGGAAACTGGCTTCAGACGCTGAGAAGCGCTTACTGCACAGAGGGCGGCCAGATCAGAAGGGACACTCCCATTCGGCCCCGCCCTGGAGCCCCTCTATAGCCCTGCTTACATCTCCGGGGAACCCCCTCTCCAGGTCTTCTCACGCAGAGTCAGGCCACCCAGTCCCTCCCGCTTTCCGGCCACCTTCTCCTCTGGGCCCTTGGCGCTTGGATCCCGCTTGCTGGCGCCTGATGCTGATACAGGGGTCTTGGGCTCGTGCTGCGACAGCTGCTCCATACTGCTGTACACCTAAGAGCCAAGGAGTGGGAGATGCTGAGTCCGTCTTCGCGCGACATCCAGTCAGTTTTTCTGCAATCGCACTGTCCTCCCTGGGCGCCGTCTGCTCAATTCTACAATTCCCTGCAGTTCTGCCCTCCAGAACCCTCAAAGTCAAGCCTGCCTGTTCTAGACCCTCCCGGTCCAGCTTCCTGACCGTTGTGCTCTCTACCTTCCACAGCTCCTGTCCGTTGGGCACCAGGCTGGGCCAGGCATCCCTCCAGTTGCTCAGTACTGGTTGGACCTTGCACGGCGTTGCCCCGCCCCCGCGGTCATCCTCAGGCCAGCCCAGTGGCAAAGGTTTGCCCTGTAGAGCCCCACCTTCCACCCTAACAAGGTTTCTCCACTCCCTAGCTCCCACCCCTTCTGCAGCTTTCCAAACTGAGAACCCTGAGTGCCTGCGACCCTGGTGCCCACAGGCCTTCCAGCCCAGCCCGGCTCGGCGCACCTTGCTGAAACGCGGAGAACAGGAGGAGAATTGGCGGATCTCCACGGGCTCCTCCTCGGTGGTGTCGTCCTCGTCGTAGGAGTTCACATGGTGATACCTGTCCGAGCGGGCTGGAGAACCGCTGCCTCCTCAGAGCCCAGCCAGACTTTGACCTCGCCGTGTCCCCTTCCAATTTGCTCCAGGTTCCTCCCCCAGACGCCCCCCCCCGCACCCATTCTCCAAATCTCTCTGCCTTTCCCCGAGTCTGGGGGAGGTCAAACTACCAGATCTGCGTTCACAGCACCCTGCACCCTGACTCCACCTCAGGCCACTGCAAGTCTTGCTCCCTTCTGGATCCTAGCCCCGTCATCCAGGCCAACCTGGCAACTCCCCCACGTTGAGGCTCAACCCCTGTCCCCTACCAAAGTCATTACCCACGTCTTAGCTCAGGCACTGCTCCTAAGGTGGACCGCGCCAAATCCCAGGAGGCCACACCCCAAAAGCAATTTGGGTCTTGTCTCTCTTTTTGCCTTCCTGGGGGTTGAACAGAAGTTCTCTCCTATGCTAGGCAAGCAAACACTTTACCCTTAAGCCGTGTCCCTAACCATTGCCTCAGTGACACTTTTTGTTTTTCTTTTTTTAATAATAAAAAGTGTGTGTGTGTGTGTGTGTGTGTGCGCGCGCGCGCGCGGGCGCGCACGCCCCTCCCCCATGCACACGCGCACTCGAATTTGGGTGTAGGTTCCTGGGGAGGCTAGAGGCATCAGATCCCAGGTATCTGCGGTTACAGATGTTTCTGAGCATCCCCTGCCGTCCGCCAATCCCCACCCTTCCGCATGGTGTGGGGAACCTGTGTCCTCCACACGGGTAGTAAGGACTCTGAACCCTTGAACCTTCTTCCCAGCTTTTTCTCACTTTTGTTTTGTTTTAATGTGTCTGAGTGTTTTGCCTGCGTGTATGTCACGGTGCCACACCCATGCCTGGTGCCTGTGATGGTCAGAAATGAATGCTGGATCCCCTTAGGCCTGAAGTTACCGCTGGCTGTGAGTTAGGTGCTGGGAATAACTGCTGAGCCATCTCTCCAGCCCCACCACTACCCTTCTGAGAGGGTCTCATGATGTAGCCATGGCTGGCTAGCCTGGAACTCACAGAGATCTACCTACATTTGCCTGCCAAGTGCTGAGATTAAAGCCGCATGCCACCATGCCCAACTTCAAAACGGTTTACTGTAGCCAAGGTATCCTTGAACCTGAGAGGTAGTTGAGGATCCCCTTGAACTCGAGGTAGCCCGGCTTCCCAAGGGCTGGGATAACAGACATTTGCCACAATGTCCAGATTCACTTTCTATTTTAAATTGGGGTTTCACCAAGTTGCCCAGGCTGTCCCTGAACTCTCTGTGACACAGAAAGGCCGGAGCAGCTTCAGCCTTTTTATCCTGACACACCTCAGACGGACCCTGTCCCAGCCCTCTTGGGTCCCATTCTCTGCTCAGATCTGGCTTTGTGCCTTTCCCTACCCCCGACTCACTGTCAAAGTAGCTGGTGTCATCTTCTGACTCTAGGTGGGGAATGAATTCTGCCTTCTGCCGCAGCAGCCCGGTCCAGTCGAGGTCTCGGAAGAAACTGTGCTGCTTCACTTCAAAAGCCCCACCTGTGGGCAGGAGACCCCTGACAGCCTGCCCGGCCACCCTGCCACCCAGCCTTCAGGCCACCTTCCACCGCAGGCCTCAGCTGGACCAGTCCGGCTTCCCAAGCTCAGGCGACTGTGCAGAAGGCCTCTTACCTGCCCCAAGTCGGACTAGGGGGTTGGTCTGCAAGAGGCTAGATATTAGGAGCTGGGCATCTGTGGGCAGGGCCTCATCCCCTTCGGGCCACAGTATGTCATCTGCAAAGCAAAGGGAAGTTGAGCGGTCCAGCCTGCCCGTCTTTCCACAGTCCCACCTACCCTCCTAGGAGGCACGTACCACTGATGACCTGTCCAAAGAGCTCTTCTGGGGTATCCCCGAAGAAAGGCACACAGCCTACCAGGAACTCGTAGAGAATGATCCCCATGGCCCACCAGTCCACTGGCTTGCCGTAGCCCTGGCGCAGAATGACCTCGGGCGCGATGTATTCTGGGGTCCCACACACCTGGGGGCAGGCGGTCAGCCTGTGCCCTGGCCACAGAAGGGGCCTCAAGGGAGAGCTGTGCCCCCCACCAGGCCCTGGGCCCCTGAGGTCCTTCCAGGTCACTCCACCCTTGGTGACCCCCATGCCCGCCACACACCTGTTTGTCCAGGAACTCCCGGGCATCCTTCTCAATGTGGCCTTCATATAAGTTGGTTGTGAGACTCATGAGTCCCATCTTGGAGAGGCCAAAGTCCGTGAGTTTGATATGACCCATGGAGGTGATGAGGAGGCTGCAGGCACAGGGCATAAGCAGGTTTCAAAAGTGAGTCCTTTCCCTTCACCCCTGCGTCTCCCAAGGAACAGAACAGGGTTAGAATAAAGGTCTCACTTGTCTGGTTTGAGGTCACGGTGCACGATGCCATAATTGTGTAAGTACTCAAGGGCCAGAACTGTTTCTGCAAAATACATCCGAGCCATCTCCACGGGCAGCGCTCCAATGTTCTTCAGGAGAGTGGCACAGTCGCCACCTGAGAGTCAGGGGAGGGGTTCAAAGAGGGGTCACCCTGCACCCAAAACCAAGCACACAGCATGCACCTTGTCTCTACTTCCATTGTACCCATTTGCAGAAGGGGAAAACTGAGGTCTAGGGATGGAGCCAGTCTCAGAAGGAGCTGCATTCTCCTAGGCTCACCTCCTGCTATGAGCCATCCTCTGGGCATTGGTATGACCAGCCCACTTTCTACATAAGGACTCTGACTCAGGCAGGAAGCTGATGATTGTGAGTTTTGTTTGCAATCAAAGACAGCATGACTCGACCTCTTGAGAATTGAACCTTGAGAGTCAGAGTTTTTTTTATCATAAGAAAAGTATAACCATATTTATTAAACTTGAGGTAAGTCCTGTACAATAAAAGAACTACGGAGGCATCAAAATCCCTGAATTCAAACTCTACTACAGAGCTACAGTACTGAAAACAGCCTGGTATTGGCATAAGAACAGACAGGAGGACCAATGGAACCGAATAGAAGACCCGGCTATCAATCCACACATCTTCGAACACCTAATCTTTGACAAGAAAGCAAAAAATATCAAATGGAAAAAAAGAAAGCATATTTAACAAGTGGTGCTGGCATAACTGGATTTCAACATGTAGAAGAATGAAAACAGACCCATATCTATCACCATGCACAAAACTCAAGTCCAAATGGATCAAAGACCTCAACATAAAGCCAGCCACACTGAACTGTATAGAAAAGAAAGTGGGACATACACTTGAATGCATTGGCACAGAGAACCACTTCCTAAATAGAACCCCAGCAACACAAACACTGAGAGAAACAATTAATAAATGGGACCTCCTGAAACTGAAAAGCTTCTGTAAAGCAAAGGACACGGTCAACAAGACAAAATGACAGCCTACAGAATGGGAAAAGATCTTCACTAACCCCACACAGACAGAGGTCTGATCTCCAAAATATACAAAGAACTCAAGAAATTGGACACCAAAAGAACACATAATCCAATAAAAAAAAATAGAGTACAGACCTAAACAGAGAACTCTCAACAGAGGAATCTAAAATGGCTGAAAGACACTTAAGGAAATGTTCAACATTCTTCGTCATCAGAGAAACGCAAATCAAAACAACTCTGAGATTCCATCTTACACCTGTAAGAGTGGCCAAGATCAAAAACACTGATGATAACTTATGCTGGAGATGTTGTGGGGTAAAGGGAACACTCCTGCATTGCTGGTGGGAATGCAAGCTGGTACAGCCCCTTTGGATGTCAGTGTGGCGATTTCTCAGAAAATTAGGAAACAACCTTCCTCAAGACCCAGCAATACCACTTTTGGGTATATATCCAAAGAATGTTCAACCGTGCCACAAGGACATGTGCTCAACTATGTTCATAGCAGCTTTGTTTGTCATAGCCAGAACCTGGAAACAACCTAAATACCCCTCTATCGAAGAATGGATAAGGAAAATGTGGTACATTTACACAGTGGAGTACTATACAGCAGAAAAAATTTATACAGCTTGAATTTTGCAGGAAAATGGATGGAGCTATAAAACATCATTTTGAGTGAGGTAACCCAGACACAGAAAAACAATTATCACATGTACTCACTCATAGGTGGTTTTTAAACATAAAGCAAAGAAAGCCAGCCTACAAACCACAATCCCGGAGAACTTAGACAACAATGAGAACACTAAGAGAGACTTACATAGATCTAATCTACATTGGAAGTAGAAAGTAGAAAAAGACAAGATCTCCTGAGTAAATTGGGAGCATGGGGACTTTGGGGGAGCGTTGAAAGGGGGAGGCAGGGAGGGGAGCAGAGAAAAATGTAGAGCTCAATAAATATCAATAAAAAAAGTGAAAAAAAGAAGTTTGACAGAATTAAAAAAACCTTAGGTAAGGTGGGCAGGGAAAAGAGGGAGAAGCACATTCTGGAATGACTTCTCAAACCAGCACTCACACTGGTACCCAGATCAGTGACCGGGACACTGCCCTCCCAGCTGGCAGAGCCTTTCCTTCCCTCTCCACCCCACTCTGTTCCCTCTATTTCTCAGTCGGCATTCTGGGCAAAGGGAATTACCTCTGTCACCTGCAAGTTACTCAGAGCTGAGAGTTCTGTCATTTAAGGAAGAAGAGCAGGAGTGGCTGCTTAGGTGGAAGGCAGGAAGGCGGGACTGGAGGGCCGCACAAACCCAAGGGAGGGAAACCCACTCTGGGTCAGAGGTTTTTAAATGTAGGCTCCTGGCCTCCACCCAGGAGGAGTGTGACCCATGTGTCAGGACGCAGGTGGGACCCAGAGCCTTGCGCGTGCTCAGCAACCACTCCACTCCTGAGTCGCACTCCCAGCCCCTAATGGTGGCTTCTAGACAGGTGTTTTACTACTGAACCACATCCCTGCTCGAATATCAGTATTTCAGTCTGTCCGATAGCCATTCTCCCTTTTTCTTACAGGGGGGGGGGGCTGCCACTCAGGGCAGGGTACCTAGGTCAATATGCAGCAGGTTTATGCTCTTTTGCACGAACATTGGCCATAGCACGGAATCTGCTGGGAGGCCGCCTTGCTCCAGTCGGGTGTGTCAGGAGGGAACGTGCACGTGAGAAAGTGGGGCTGTGTGACGGCCAATGGCTTGATAAGAGCACCTGGATACAGCCACTCCTAAAGGGGGCACAGACCTTCCCATCACGTGAGCTGATATATTTCTTTATTACATAATATAGGAAAAGACAGATGAATGGCTGGGGCTGAAACCAGGCACACACAGGGTCCTGGGTTCAAACTCTAACACACCTCAGAAATAGAGAAAAATGGAAAATAAATGTAAAATATAAAGCAAGAATGATGATGTAAAGTATGAGCTTTAGTTAGTTAATACTGTAATTATTTAGTTAATTTATTTATTATATTTTATTTACAATAATATTTATTAACTAAATCATAGCTGAAGATGGCCTCGAACTTCCTCTACCTATGAAGGGCCGTGGACATGGCCCAGAGGGAGAGTCAGTGCCTAGAATCCCCCAATGAGGGGTTAGGAGTGTGCCTGAGCAGAACCCCCCCCCCAAAAAAAAGCAGAATCGGAGAGGGACAAACATGTGGAAAGTGAAAGGGGTGAATTGGGGATGCTGCACCCTTCTAGTACCAGCCACCCGGAGGCTGGGGGATGCTGCACCCCCCTGGTACCAGCTACCCGGAGTCTGGGGGATACTGCACCCCTCTACTCCCAGCTACCCAGAGGCTGGGGGATGCTACACCCCTCTACTCCCAGCTACCCAGAGTCTGGGGGATGCTGCACCCCTCTAGTCCCAGATACCCCGAGGCTGGGGGATGCTGTACCCCTCTAGTCCCAACTACCTGGGGGCTGAGGAAGGAGATGGAGCAGGGAGTTCCAGGTCAGTATCGGCTACACTCTGAAGACTATTTCAAGAAGAAAGACAGACAAAGAAGAAAGGAAGGAAGGAAGGAAGGAAGGAAGGAAGGAAGGAAGGAAGGAAGGAAGGAAGGAAGGAAGGAAGGAGAATTGGAGCCGAGCGATGTGATCACAACTGTCTATAATGATCTCTGGTGCCCTCTTCTGGGTGCAAGCATACATGCAGGCAGAACACAGGACACTATATACGTAATAAATAAATAAAATCTTAAAGACAAGAAACAAAGCTGGGCGGCGGTGATGCACGCCTTTAATCCCAGCACTTGGGAGGCAGAGGCAGGCAGATCTCTGTGAGTTCGAGGCCAGCCTGGTCTACAAGAGCTACAGAGAAACCCTATCTCGAAAAAACACAAAACAAAAAGCCAAGAAACAAAAACGAGAATACAACTAAAAACCAAAAAATCAAACAAACAAAACAAAAAGAAACCCCAAGAAACAAAACAAAAAAAAAAAAAACAGGTGCTCCAATGAATGGATGGAAATAAATGAATTGATGAAAAGATGGATATAGAATACAAATTGAGAGGCGTATTTACATACCAATAGAATGCAAAGCAGCTAAGCCTGTACCCCCAAACTCACTCCTAAACAAATAAATACCATAATGAACCCCAGTATTTAGAAGGATGAAAAAGGAAAAACAAAGTTAGAGGTCAGCCTGGGCTACATATTGAAACCCTGTCTCAAAACAAAAATCAAGCCAAATAAACGATGGGCACAATGGGCAGACAAATCAAGAACAGGAGAGCAAACAGTTGGGAAAACAAGCATATGATCTAAGGGGTGACCCTGGATCTAGAGGGTGGCCCAGCCGCGTTGGCTGGCACAGAGATGCCCCAGAGGTGGCCGCACCTTCCACATACTCCATGACCATACAAAGGTGGCGCCGGGTCTCAAAGGAGCAGAACATGCCGACCACAAAAGGGTTCTCCGCAAACGTGAGGATGTCGCGCTCCACGAACGCCTGCTGGATCTGGTTGCGTAGGATCAGGTTCTGTTTGTTGATCTTCTTCATGGCGAAGCGCTGCCTTGTATCCCGGTGCCGCACCAGGTAGACGGCCCTGCGGGGGAAGGGAGCGAGGACCGGCCATCACCTCCGAGACACCCGGCCTCCGCCACCCTCCCCCCGCCAGAGCCCCGGGTGGCTCACCCGTAGGCACCATTGCTTATGAGTTTGATAGTGTCAAAGTCACTCTCTCCAGGTGGTTTCTTGGCCTTTGAGGTGCTGCTGCGACCCTGCAGGGCAAAGTGCAAGACCATCGTCATCACCACCGTTACACATGGGGAAACTGAGGAACAGAAGGCATGAATAAGCCCTTTATCCAGTCTGCACAGGGAGAAAGCAACAAAGGTGCCACCTGAACCAGAACTCTCTCTGGTGAAGCATTCCTAACTCGGCTATTAGGAAAGGTAGAAAACCTACAAAGTGGCTAATCAGAACAGCACACACATAGATAAAATGTTGCTAGAAGTTGGGAGCTGGAAAGATGGCTCAATGGGTTAAGGGACTTGCTACCAAGTCTGACAACCTGAGTCCCATTCTCCAGGATGAAAGAAGAAAACAAATTCCCAAAACTTTCCCCTGCTTCCATATGCATGCTGTGGCATGTATCCCCTCCTGGTAAAAATAAAATAAAATAGGGCTGGAGAGATGGCTCAGTGGTTAAGAGCATTGCCTGCTCTTCCAAAGGTCCTGAGTTCAATTCCCAGCAACCACATGGTGGCTCACAACCATCTGTAAAGAGGTCTGGCGCCCTCTTCTGGCCTTCAGGCATACACACAGAAAGAATATTGTATACATAATAAATAAATATT
>NW_026068067.1:1700585-1704201 GCF_014885135.2 Alexandromys fortis | reverse complement strand
ATAAAATAAAATAAATTTTTTAAAATTTTAAAAAACTGGGGCTGGAGAGATGGCTCAGCAGTTAAGGGCATTGCCTGCTCTTCCAAAGGTCCTGAGTTCAATTCCCAGCAACCACATAGTGGCTCACAACCATCTGTAACGGGGTCTGGTGCCCTCTTCTGACCTATAGGCATACACACAGACAGAATATTGTATACATAATAAATAAATTTTAAAAATCCTTTAAAAAATTTAAGAAACTGGGGCTGGAGAGATGGCTCAGCAGTTAAGGGCATTGCCTGCTCTTCCAAAGGTCCTGAGTTCAATTCCCAGCAACCACATAGTGGCTCACAACCATCTGTAACGGGGTCTGGTGCCCTCTTCTGACCTATAGGCATACACACAGACAGAATATTGTATACATAATAAATAAATTTTAAAAATCCTTTAAAAAATTTAAGAAACTGAATATAATAAAATGTTTAAAAAAGAAAAGGGACTGCCAGGTGTGGTGGCACACACCTGTGAGCTCCTCGCTTGGGAAGTCGAGACAGGAGGCACAGGAGCTAAAGGCTACATAATGAATTCCAGGTTACTCCTAGCTTGTCTCAAATAACAGAGGAAGAGGGACTGAGCAAATCCAGAGGTAGAGATAAACAAGTGCCCCTGGGATCTGTGGGTGGCACTCAGTATGTTAGAGGTTTCTTTTTGGCAATGGAGAGAGAAGCCGTAGCTAGCTAGAGTCATGGCTGAACAGTAGTGCAAGCATGCTACAATGTTTACAAGGGGGCTAGAGGCCAACTGATTCCTAGCACAACCGAAATCAACAGCAAACAGAAAAAGTGGTTCAGTTGGTGACTTCTGCTATTTTGCAAACATCTGAAGTCTCAAATACTGGGGAAACTGAAGCAGAAGGTTCACTTGAGCCCAGGAGTTTGAGGTTAGTCTAGGCAACATAGCAACAACCCACCTCAATATTTGTAAAGATTTGTTTTTATATGTGAGTTACGGGTGGTTTTGAGCCATCCAATATGAGTGTTGAAAATTGAACTCAGTTTCTCTGCAAGAGCAGAGGTGTTCTGCTCTTTTTTCAAATATATAATTTATTTTATTTTATGTTCATTGGTGTTTTGCCTGAATGTGTGTCTGAGTGAATGTCAGAAGCCCTGGAACTGGAGTTACAGACAGGTGTGAGCTGCTGCCATGTGGATGCTGGGACTTGAACCTGGGTCCTCTGGAAGAGTAGTCAATGCTCTCAGCCACTGAGCCATCTCTCCAGCCCCAAATGTTCTATGCTGAACCTTTAAGCTAGCTCTCTGGATGCTAGTCCCTACATCCCAAGCATTTTAGTTATTTATTTGCTTTTAACTTGGGGGCTTTGTTTGTTTGTTTGAGACAGGGTCTCTCTATACAAGTCCTGGCTGTCCTGGAACTCACTATGTGAACCAGGTCAGCCTCTAATTCCCAGACCCACCTGCCTCTACCTCCCAAGTGCTGGAATTAAAGGCAAGTGCCACCATACCTACCCTCAATTTTTTTCCTTTCTCTTTCTCTCTCTCTCTCTCTCTCTCTCTCTCTCTCTCTCTCTCTCTTCCTTCCTTTCTTTCTTTCTTTCTTTTTTTTTTTTTTTGGTTTGCTGAGACAAGGTTTCTCTGTGTAACAGACCTGACTGTCCTGGAACTTGCTTTGTAGACCAGACTGGCCTCTAACTCACATGGATCCTCCTGCCTCTGCCTTCTGAGTAGTGGGATTGAAGGTGTGCTACACCACCACCTGGCAAATCTCAATTTTTAAAAAACGGCAAACTAGCAGGGTGATGGTTGTGCATGCCTTAAATCCTTGCACTCGGGAGGCAGAGGCAGGTGGATCTCTGTGAGTTCAAGATCAACCTGGTCTACAAAGTGAGTTCCAGGGTAGCCAGGGCTGTGACACACAGAGAAACCCTGTCTCAAAAAAACAAACAGAAAAAAAAAAACTAAAAACTAAACAACAACAACAACAAACTAAAAAAAAGGTGACATAGTCCAGCAGTACCTGAGAGGCTGAGGAACAGTATATTCATGAGTTCTCGGCCAGCCTGGGCGAAATAGTGGGACCCTATGTTTAAAATCTGAGGTCTTGGGTTTGAGGCGATAGCTCAAGTCCATGAAGTGCCTGCCGTGCAAGTATGAGGGCTCGAGTTCAATTCCCCATAATCATCTGAGTTGGCAATGGTGCCCGTGTGTAACCCCAACACTGGGCAGGGTGGAGGCAGCCGATGTGTGGAGTTCACTGGAGAGCCAGCCTAGTTGACTGGTAAGCTTTACGTTCAATGAGACACCTTATTTCAGAGAACAAGGCGGAGACTGATTGAGGAAGACACCAAATACCATCTCTGGTTTCCACCTGTACACACGCACGCGCGTGCGCACGTGCACACTCACACACACACACACTCACATGCCCTGAAAGGATGGCTCAGCCAATCCAAGTGCTTGCTACTCTTTCAGAGAACCTGAGTTTGGCTCTTTGCACCTATGCCAAGTAGCTTACCACTGCCTATTAATCTAGTTCCAGGGGATCCGATGCCCTCTTCTGGCTTCTAGGACACACACACCCATGTGCACCCACACATAGATGCACACACACAAAAATAATAATAATGATAAAAAAAATCAATGCTGAAACAACAAGAAGTCTGAGGATGGAGTTCAGCAGCAGAGCACCACACAAGGCTCTGGGCTCCGTGCTACCACGACACAGAGAAAGAACTATCGCACAGATGGGGAAACTGAGACAGAGTGTGAGACCAAGGCCGCCCGCAGCCCCTGGCTGGCCCAGCGTCAAGCTCTGGCTGCAGCTCACCTCGGACGTGTCGTCTTGCTCGGGCGTGTTGGAGCCCCCGCTGTCCTGCTCCTCCAGGCGGACCACATCTAGAATGAGGTGGGTGTGAGCCGCTGCCCCACTGCTCGGCCCGCCCCCTCAGGCCCCTTGCACACCTGGAAAGGGGTCCCGGGTGAGGCCCAACTGTCGGATGATGTAGCGGGGGATGTCAGTTTTGACCAGGTGACCCTCCTTGGCGTGTCCCTCGGCTGCCTCCAGCAGGTGGTAGAACTCTTCCGGGTTGAATTCCTGGGGCAGAGATGGATGGGCTTAGCTTGCTGTGCCCGCCGAGGGCCACCCCACCCCCCGCAGCCCTCCAGCAGCCCCTCACCAGGCACTCCAGAAGCCTTGCAGGGCGAGAGATGATGATGAGCAGTTTCTTCACGAGCTGAGTGACGAAGGCCACCTCCAGGCTCTCAGAGCGTTCGTAGGCCTGCAGCGAAGGAAGTGAGGGAATGGGGCTCACGGGTCAACTGCTCAGCCAGGCCTCGTTCTCAGACCCGGCTCCCCAGGCTCTGGGGCTGCACCCGTTTCCAGAAGAGAGCTGGGGGTGCAAGCCCAGCTCTGCTCTACACAGCAAGGGAGACCCTGTCCAAAGGGGTGGCTATTATTTGTATATGTGGGATGTACAAGGGTGTAGGAATGTGTGTACCATGGTGTGTGCTACGCGTGGAGGCCAGAGGACATCTTTTGGGAGTAGGGCTGTCTCCTACTGTGGGCTCAAGGGGGTTACCATTCTTCCAAGACTACGTTTATTAAAGTGAGTGGGGCAGAC
>NW_026068067.1:1687916-1699901 GCF_014885135.2 Alexandromys fortis | reverse complement strand
AAAAAAAAAAAAAAAAAAAAAAAAAAAGTTGGAGCCGCAGAGCAAGCACTGGAGACAGGTCTAACACAAGCCTGCTGCTTCCTCCGCTCAGGGCACACTCCTTCTGGCTCTTTCCACAGACGCCGTCTACTTATTGTTCTTGTCCCAGTTCCCATGTCACAGCCCAGAGAGCATCCACTGTTTTGTCTCCCTCCTGCCCTAAATGTCAGCTGACACCATGACCCTTGACCTGTTTCCATGGTTCCTGAACTGGCACCATGTCCCGGCACAGAGGAAGGGCTCAATAAGTGCCCTCCACGATCCTTGACTTGGATGGGATACTGTCTCGTCTGCTGTCATTCATATACCCACTAATTTATTAATTAATTCCCGCATTCATTCATAGGCAAGGTCTGCTATGGAGGGCAGGCTGGCCTGGAACTTGGGATGCTCTTTTTGTTTTGTTTTGTTTTTTAAGGTTTATTTAGGTTTATTTATTATCTATACAGTGTACTTCCTGCATGTCTGCCTGCAGGCCAGAAGAGGGCACCAGACCTCATTCCAGATGGTTGTGAGCCACCATGTGGTTGCTGGGAATTGAACTCAGGACCTTTGGAAGATCAGGCAATGCTCTTAACCACTGAGCCATCTCTCCATCCCCCACTTGAGATGCTATTACCTAAGCTTCCCTAGTACTGATTGACAGGCGTGTGATGCCACAGTAGGTTCACCCAATGGTGTGTGTATGTGTGGTGCTAGGGACAGAACCTGGGGCTAACACATGTTAAGCGAACCCTTTGTCAACGAGCCATGCCCCCAGAGACACGTATGTAATATTTGTTGAGCATGTACTGTGAGCCAGACACCAGGGACTCTGTATTGAACCCGGTGCCCAACATTGGAGTAGGGAAACCGAGAAAGAAGACAAGTAAATATACAGAATGTGCTGTGTGTGCAGAGTTAGAAATTACACGCAGCCTGGGTGTGGGGCTGCAGGTCTGTGACGCCGGGAAGCCAAGACAGGAAGATGGCAAGTTCAAGGCCTGCATGGGTTATGCAGTGATTTGAAGGCCAGTTAGTGGGCAACTTAGTGCAAACTAGAGATGTATCTTAGTTGGTAGAGTGCTCCCCTAGCATGCAAAGGCCCTGGGATGCATCCCAGCGTCTCATAAACCGGAAGTGGTGGCATAAAACTGTAATCCTAGCACTAAAGAGGTGGAAGTTGGAGGTTCTGGGGTTCAAGGCCATCCTTGGCTACATAGCAAGGTGGGGGCCCGCCTGCACTACTCGATACCCTGTCTTGAACAAAAAGAAAATGGAAACAAACAAATAGGGGCTGGCAATGTAGCTCAGTCACAGAGCACTTGTCTCGATTATTCTAGGCCACTGGGTCATGGGGTTCAATTCCCAGTGGGGGGTAAGAGGGGAGGGTCTAGGCCATCGGAGAAGGTGACAATTGCTTAAACAACTAAAGGCCGCTAAGGAAATAAATTCCAGCTCCTCCATCGGACCTGGAGTGGGAACCACCTCCCAGCCTCCGCCTCCCGCTGCTCGCCCGGCTCCGCGCACTTTGCGTGTGGAGGAACTGGACAGAGTCTGAAGCCCTTGACACTCACATCCTGAAGCAGCTTCTCCAGATTTTCCTGCAGTTCGTAGAAGTAGACCGTGGTGATGAGCCCGTCGCGGGACTTGGTAAGGCAGTCTCGAGCCAGTTCAATGATCTGGTGGTGGATGAAGCTGAGCACGCCGTCGGCCAGCGGCAGCACGCTGTCGGGTTCGTAGGCGCGGGCGAAGTCCCGCAGCTTCTCTTCCATTTGCGCGGTGGCCTGGGCAGCGGTACAAGGATGCAGGGAGAGCTTGGAGGCTGTGGCCACCGCAGCCTGCGCCACGGCGCTCCGACCGCTAGGGGGCTCTCGGAGCCCAGGTGCGCCCGCGAGCTAGTGATGGTCATGGGGTGTGGGGAGGGGGTCTCACCTTTGGGAACCGCTCCTTGTACACGTGGTTCATCATCACGATTTCGTTGTCGTAGGAGGAGGGGGAGCGGCCGGGACTGCAGGAAAAGAAGTCCCGTCTTTCCAGGACCGTGTCTTTGCGCTGACTCCCCAAACCCCTTCCCCCCAACCCCACGCGCTTCACTCTATTTTCCCAGGGCCGAAGATTCTTGGTCATGCACCAAAACCCCATCCCTCTCAGGTGCCAGCGCACCTGAGACTCCGAGAGCGGGGCCGCACGGCGGGGGAGCGGCGGCCACCATCCTCGTCCGTGATGCTCTCGGTGCTGCCGAAGTGTTTGGACAGAAAGTGCAACTCGTCCACCGTGGGCTGGTAGGGGAGCTGATGAAGGCGCTCCTGTGATGAGCAGGAGGACTAGAGTAGGAGAGAGCGGGGAGTCAGAGCCGGCCCTGGAGAAACCCAGCACTCGACCCTGGCCTGGGGCTCCCTTCTGTGATCCCAGCGCTTCAGAGTTTGAGCCAGCCTCGGTTACACTGAGTGAGACCCTATCTCAAAACACCAAGTGGATGTGGGGTGGATATTGCCGTGCGGAACCATCCACGGCGCCTAGCATATCACAGTGTACTCTCAAGGCCTTCCACTAGACCACAAGATCCTTCCTGCTCTCCCCCTTGCCTGCTCTGTTCCACCCCTGCTGGTCCTGCTGATCCTTGCACGTGCTTCTGCCCCAGGGCCTTGGCATTAGCTGTTTTCCAACCTTGGGCCATTCCTCTGTGAAGCACTTGCTCTGCTCCAAGTCTTGGCTGCACGGTTAGCTTTCTTTCCCCTCCCTCCCTCCCTCCCTCCCTCTTCCTTCCTTCCTTCTTTTCTTCCTTTTGTGGTACTGAGGTACATGCCAGCCCCCAGGCATGAAAGGCAAACACTCTACCAATACAGCTAATTTCCTCGGCCATTTGCCCCCCCCCCATGGTGGTGAGGAACTGAAGTAGGTCTCATTTAGCTCAGGCTGGCCTTGGGCTCCTGATGTTCCTGTCTCAGACTCTCCAGCTGGGATCGCAGGCCCATGCCACCACAGCCAGCTACATGACACAGGGACCCTCAACTTGTTGCTGTGCCATGTTTCCTGAGGCCTTCGGGAGTTGACCTATGCTGCTGGCCTCCTGAGCATCTCACCCCAACCCCTTCCCATTCAAGCTGATCCTTTGTCCTGGTGTCAACCACTTCTTCCAGGAAGCCTCGCTTTATACCCCTAGCCAAGTCATGTGATCACGTATCAACATTTGTTAAACCTCACAGCAGTGGGGGTGTAAGAGAATCAGAGCTGTATCTCCGAAGGGCATTGAAGGAGAGAGATTTGAGTGTCCAATGTGTAAGCAAATGGACTCTGGGTAGAAGCCATGGGGTGGCCTGACTTTGGCCAGGTAAAGACACTTGGGCACATCATGGATAACAAGAAATGAGTAGGTTCCCCGGAAAATGCAGTGAGAGCAGAGATGAGGCTCTGGGTGAAAGATGTCACCTCTAGTGGATGGACAAATGGACACTCATGAAGGGCAGTGGAACCCAGCCTCTCAGTCCGTCCAGGACTGCTGGTCTTCATGTGGTCACTTCAGTCCCCGCCCTCCCATCCGTCTCCCTCCATATACTCACTGAAACAGTTGAGCTGGGTGTGTTGGTGCCATAGCCAGAGGAAGGGAGCGAGGCAAGTGACCAGCGGCGTCCATCCGCCCTGGAACCCAAACAAGCTGCTCTGAGTCCTGCCAGGGGTCCTCTCACTCCTGGAGTGAGAACCAGCATGGGGATGGGGGATGGGGAGCCTCAGATACCTGAGGCTTTCAGGGAAAGATGGCATATTAAGCCAGGTACCATGGTTGTGGAGGAAGAATCCCTATCTTTGGGACTTCCCTAGAATCCTTCCTTGTTTGGTACTATCACCATACCAAAATACCCAACCCCCCAGCAGGGTGTGGTGGTGCAAGACTTTAATCCCAGGCACAGGTAGGCGGATCTCTGTGAGTTCGAGGCCAGCCTGGTCTTGTTCCAGGACAGCTAAAGCTGTTGCATGGAGAAACCCTGTCTCAAAAAACAACAAAACAAAACAAAAGGCCCCCCCAGATTGGGCACAGAAGGCTTGGAAAAGCCCGTCCAAAGGAAGCTAAGAATGTGGCTCAGCAGTAGAGTGCTTTCTTAGAATGTGCAAGATCTTGGGTTCAGTCTCCTGCACCCCAAAAATGGTAACAGAGCAATAAAAAGAAGCTAAGATGAATAAGTCACACCCTGGAATCCCAGTATCTAACTCCAGAGAACTCCCATAAGAAATTTCTCAGAGGGGCTGGAGAGATGGCTCAGCGGTTAAGAGCATTGCCTGCTCTTCCAAAGGTCCTGAGTTCAATTCCCAGCAACCACATGGTGGCTCACAACCATCTGTAATGAGGTCTGGCCTGCAGGCATACACACAGACAGAACATTGTATACATAATAAATAAATAAATATTTAAAAAGAAAGAAAGAAAGAAAGAAATTTCTCAGAGAAGACTCCTGGGCATCTTCTCAGACAAAGGGCACCACCCTCTAACAGACCCAGTGACACAGTGACTTGGGTCTATACACGCTTGTTCCCACAGTCACTCTCATAGTACAACCACAGCTTCTCATGTTCTTGTGCCTACTTTGGTTGAGTTCACAGACTAAGACCGAGAGACTGGCACGTGATGACAATCCTAACACTCAGAAGGTGGAGGCTGGAGGATCAAAGCATTTGAGGTCAGCCTGGACTACAGAGAAACCCTGTCTCAAAACAAAACAAAACAACACTTGTTGATCTTGCAAAAGACCCAGGTTCAATGCCCAGCACATACACGTTGGCTCACAGTTCCAGGGACTCGGGAATGAATCTATTTATTTATTTACTTACTTACTTACTTACTTATTTATTGTGTATTCAATATTCTGTCTACATGTATGCCCACACGCCAGAAGAGGGCACCAGACCTCATTACAGATGGTTGTGAGCCACCATGTAGTTGCTGGGAATTGAACTCAGGACCTTTGGAAGAGCAGGCAATGCTCTTAACAGCTGAGCCATCTCTCTAGCCCCTGAATCCTTCTTCTGAACCCTGCAGGTGTGATGCATACACATATAAGCAGCCATATAAACAAAACATATAAATCTTAAAAACTAAACGAAACAAAACAAGGGCCAGTGAGACGGTTCAGTAGGGAAATGAGCTTGTTTTGAACGCCCGATGATGAGTTTGGTTTTTGGAACTCATGGTAGTTACAGCAGACCGAGTCCTGACCGTTGTCTGTCCTCCCCATGAGCACCACCACACATTCACACACGCCCGAGTGTATGACACACGTTCAGAAAGGAATACATGTAAAGAAAAAGGTCAAGACTGGTAATGACTGTGCTCACTTTTAGTCTCAGCACTTGGGTGACAGAGGCAAGTGGATCTCTGTGAGTTCAAGGCCAGCTTGGTCTACAAAACCACTTAGGTCAAACAGGACTATAGTAGTAAGATCCCATCTCAAAAGAGGGGGTGGATTTGCTGGCAAATGGGCGAAAACAGCTGCTCAAGACACAGGAGATTCCTAGCAGCAGAGGTCAGTATCATCCTTGGGTACAGGGCAAGTTGTAGCCACCCTAAGCTATATGAGACCCTTTCCCAAACAAAACACATACAAAAATTCAGACTGTTGAGACTGGGTGGGGCAGCAGTTAAGAGTACCGTACTGGTTGCTCCTGCAGAGGACCCGGGTTCAGTTCCCAGCATCTACAAAGTGACTCCATGGTCCTACAGCTCCAGTTCCAGGAGATCTGGTGCCCTCTTTGGACCTCAGAGGGCACCAGGCACTCAAGTGGTACACACATATAAAAAAAAATAAAATTTAAAAATCTTTTTAAAAATTTCAACTCTCAAGGCCAGCCTGTCTTCTAGCAATTTCCAGGACAGCCAGGGCTGCTGGAAACCCTGCCTTCAAAAAGCAAGAAAAGCAGAAAGAAAATTCCAACTCTCAGCCAGGTGGTGGTGGCACAAGCTTTTAATCCCGGCACTCGGGAGGCAGAGGCAGGCGGATCTCTGTGAGTTTGAGGCCAGCCTGGTCTACAGAGTGGGTTCCAGGACAGCCAGGGCTACACGGGGAGACCCCGTCTCGAAAAACTAAAAAGAAAAGAGTAAATTCTAGCTCTCAGTCCCACACTCATCTCCTTGTTAAAGGCAGTTGTGAGCGTGCACAGCCCCGTCCAGTACCCAAACACCGCACTCTCACACACCAATGCACGAACGCAGGCCAAAGCAGACACACACCGACATGGCGACATACACAAGGGAGCCGGACGCACACTGACACACGTAGAGCTGCATCCTGACTCACACGCTCCGTGGTTTCCTCACCATGCAGCTACACAGTCGAGACTTTCATTCACTGTCAGACAGTCAGACTCCCACACAGCTACACTCTCACCCAGTCACACTGATGCCCACACCCATTGATGCACACGGGCCAGAACTCCTACGTCACATATACACTCTGTCACAGACATACACTCTCATCCGTTCCCGCTCAGCAGCAGGACCGCAAGCTCACCCGGGCACACTGGCACCCATGCACTGATGCACACGGGCACACGCTCCCTCAGACACTCACACACATCCCACACCGCTGCACATGCCGCAGAGATACAGAGGTGGGGGTGTCCTCCTTTAGCATGCGTTTACAAACCTACGGCACACATGGATTTACATTTGAATGCATTTGCCCATCATTCACTCTTGCGTACGCCCACACTGGCGCTCGGATGGCCAGTACCATAGACACACGCTCAAATAGGGTGGGCTCTGGCCTCTTTCTACACAGAACAAACCCAGAGTTGTGCTTGGCTCCCAGTTCCTTCAGCTAAGTTCTACTACTGTTGAAAGGGGCTCGCTCCCCGCCCTGTCCAGGAAGCCATTCTCTGTCCCCATATCTCTCCTACAGCTTTCATCAGTCTTTGCAACGATCCCTATCCTTATCTTCCCTGCCTCACCCTCCCCTCATCATGCCAAGGTCAGAAATGAGGAGTCCTTCATCCCATACGTCCTGTTCCTTTCAGGTTCATAACCATGAATATAGCTAAAGAAAAGGCGCCCCAACTTCCACTCCTGGCCCAAAGATTCCAATGACTCTAAGTTTCTCCGCAACAAGCAGGAAGTCTTTGCCCCTCCCCACTTTTCATTATGGTTCCCAAGAAGATTCATTTAAATCCACCGAGAACCTTGGAGGCAAAGGTAACACCTTACGTTTTGGAAGGTTGAGAAAATTCCTTAACCACCCTCCCCCCGCTGGAGGCACTGAGGCCCTAGATGGGCTCTGTGCAATGTGCGCTTGCGCACCTCATCTTGACAGCCCTGTTCTGTTGCTATGGAAACGCTCGGCCAAGCGCACAAGGCTTGGAGGAGGCCGGCCCTGGGGCCCCAGAGTACAGCAGTTTCCCTCCACTGCAAAGGAGGACCCCTCCTCTCCATTCTGGATCACTGATTGGTTCCACCTTTTTATAAGCTCCACCTTGAGTTCTAGTAGGACATTGAGGCCCTTCCACTGGTCCCCAGAGGCTACTCGGGTGCAATTAGGACAAGAACAGATGGTGGCCCAGACGGTGGATGGGGAGGATGGCACTGAGTTACGGGGCCCTCAGGGGAGGGACTCACCTTCGGGAGGAAGCGAACGAGAAGTGGGCAGGGGTATTGGGAGAGAAGGTGCGGGGGCTGTCCAGGGGACTGCTACCTGCAGGAGAAAGGGGGGCTTTAGGGTCTTTTGATCACCAAAATAAGTCGCTAGGGACAGCTCACCCTTCTAGTGTAGGCCCGTGCATGTATGGTCGACCACGCCCCTTTTGCAGTGGCCCCGCCTTTCTCAACATTTTGGGGGGGGTCTAGATTCACTTAACTCACCCAGGTGTCTGTCTATTCGGCCTCCTCTAAGACTGCTCCGCCCTTCAGCTCTGGCTCCTCCTTTCTGCTTCTACAACGTCCAACCCAGCTTCCTCTAAACTGGGTGCAACCCACTCCATCAATCCAGAATGGCCCCGCCCATAAGGAATGGCCACGCCCCGGCTGTGGCCCCGCCTCCTATGGTCTAAATCCTCACGTACCCAGGCTGCATCTTTGTCTCACCTAAGTGGCCTGGCAGCGGGGAGTGGGGTCGCGGCAGGGTCGGCGAAGTGCTTGTCAGGATGAGGCTTTTCCGGTTACTGGTGCGGCAACTGCCAGGGAAGGAAAGCGGGGATCAAGAGAGGCCCCAGACCCTTCCTTGAGTGTGAGCCTATGAAGTCACTCTTCCGGTTCAGATCCTCACTTCTCTTCCATGCCGCAGCCAGTGTGTGACACTTCCAGAGTAGAGGGCGACTCGTGTGCAGCTCTGTGAGGTCTGTGTCACTTTATGGCCTGATAGCCAGGGTGACACCACTGGTCCATCCTGAATGTCCGTGTCCTTGAGATGCCCAGAACAGTCACAGTCTACAGACACATGTGGCATCCACGGTATGAGACCCACACTGGTGTGTCATGTAGGCTATCTCGGTGACAACACATCTTTCTCTGTGTGTGGTGCAGCGAGAAACACAGCGTGTACATGACTGTGTGACTCCTGCATGGTGCCTGACTTCCGCTGCAGGTGTGCAGTTGTTACCAGGGCAATCAGCACGAGGTACACTGGCTGTGTGTGTCCATCACGGTGTGTTCCCATCCCTGTGTGTGAATTTAACACCCCGTGACACTGGGCACCTCCAAGCATGCAACGGTGTACCACGTGGATCCGTGCTATGTGACTGTGTGTGTCCTCGCCTCTGCACAAGTCCCTGTGTCTGTTTATTCTGCTGTCAGTCTGACACAGCTGTTGTGACAGGGTTAGGTGCGCGGATGTGTCATTTTGAAAACGGGTCGTTTTTGGTGGGTGGTCTCGAATGTAGCACTTTACTAGGCGAGCACAGTGTGTGTGCGTCTGTGTGTGACAACCGGAGGTGACCCTATTTGTCCATAGCTTTGACCTGTGGCTGGGTACATGTGGTGCCTCCCAGTGAGTGTATGGGAGCCACTAGGATTGTGTGTGTGTGTGTGTGTGTGTGTGTGGTCATGCTCTGTGTGACGCCGTGTCACTATTTTCAGTGTGAGGCTGTGTTCGACTTGGGAGGGTCCATGCAGTGATAGCGACCCCCCCTTCCTCCTAGCAGCTGCAGAAGAGAAGCCCCCAGTCGCTCTAGCCCCTTCCCTCTCAGCCGCAGTGACTGAGCATATTAGCTTGTCCAAGAGCACGCGGATGGGGGCGGGGGGAGGCCAGGCTGCGGCTATTGTTCTGAGGGTGCCAAGCCCCCCCCTCCCCGCGGTACCCTACCCCCACCGGGCGGCCTGAGCCCACCACGTCTGCAAACAAAGGCGCTGCAACCCCCCGCCAGCTCGACCCCTGTCCCCAGCTCAGGCCTTTCTAGTCTCTACAGCAGCACGGCCCGCACCGCCGGCGTTCAACCCCATCCCCTGCGGGAGGGCACAGCGGACACCTCTGGCGCAGCTGGACAGCGAGCAGCATCCCGGCCCCGCCCTGCTGCAGCAGCCGGCGGGGCGGCTTCACCGGGAAGACCTGGATAGGGTCTCGGGGTGGGGGGTCTACCTCTTGGTGCGGCGGAACATGCTGCCGCCGGGGAAGGAGGGCATCGAGAAATTGGAAAGCGCGGTCCAGAGAGAGTCAGACATGACCCGGCGGCGGCGACATGGTGGCAGGTGCGGCAGCGGCAGCGCGGGGAGCGAGTGCGCTGGGCGGAGGCTGGAGCCGCAGCGGCGGCCAGGGGAGGGCGGGGGAGGGGAGGGCCCTGCTGCAGCGGCCAGTCGCGAGGGGGCGCTGCGGGGTGTCGCCGCGCGAGGCCCCGCCCGCGTGCACGCCTGGTGTCCCTACCTGGGGGTAGCATGCTGGTGCATCTCTCCCCCAAGGCTCACCTGCTGCTTTTCCGGGGCAGGGGCAAATCCTTCTGGAAGAAAAAGGGGTAAAAAGGATGGAGGTCAGCGTGGACATATAGCCACTGCCCAAATTGCAGCTCCGTTCACCTAAGGAGCAAGAGCGTCATCAGCATGGCCATGTCACCCTTGCCTTTCTCCTGATTCCCGGTGGCCAAAACAGGGTCAAGTGCACAAGAAATAGACCCAACTGGACATCCGAAAGCATGTTCATGCGAATAAAGTTTTGCTTGCTTTCTGACAAGACAGGATCTCACTCTAGCTCAGGATGGCTTGGAACTCACCAAGGCTGTCCTCCAACCAGAGATCCCACTGCCTCACGTCCAAAGTGCTCAGATCACAGTTGTGAGCCACCATGACAATATTTGTAAAACATTGTTCTTTGTTCTGGATAGGGTCTCATGTAGTCCAAGCTGGTCTTGAACTTGCTGTGTAGCTGATCTTCTGATCCTGCCGCTACACCTCCTCAGCACCGGCATACAGGCATGCTCCACCACACCCTGTATATGGTACTGAGTATCAAACCCAGGCCTTGGTGCACTTTCCCATGTGAGCTATACCCTCAGTCATGAAAAATATTTCTTGAAGACCCAGAGGCTAACAAGCTTGATCGCTTGAGGTGGAATCCTAAGACCCACACTGTGGAAGGAGAGAACCCACTCCAAAAGAAAGCTGGCACTGACATCCACAAATAATTGCAAAGTTTCTCTCCCCAGGAATATTTCCTGCTGCTGGTGGAGATACACACCTTTAATTCAGCACCCGGGGAGTAGAAGCAAGAGAATCTCTCTGAATTTGATTGGTCTACACATCTTGTTCCAGGCCAACCAGAGCTATACAGTGAGACCCTGTCTCAGGTAAATAAATACATACATTTCTTGAACATCAGGTCTTACTGCTGGACACTGGGAACATGGTAGTTCATAAGAAAAATGATTGTCTGGCATTTGGGAAAAGGCCTTTAGAAGCAATTGCTTGTCATTCTAGCTACACAGAAGGCTGAGGCAGGGTGTTCTTGCAGTCGAGACTGTCCTGGACTCCATAACAAGATAATAGATCATGTCTTTTAAAATAATAGCCCACATATATTAAATAAGAGTAATATAAAAGTAATACTATAGTAGAGATGGCTCAGTGCTTAAAAACACTTTGTTGGGAGCTGGAGAGATGGCTCAGAGGTTAAGAGCACTGACTACTCTTCCAGAGGTCCTGAGTTCAATTCCCAGCAACCATATGGTGGCTCACAGCCATCCATAATGAGATCTGGTGCCCTCTTCTGGCATGCAAGCATACATGGAAGCAATATTGTATACATAATAAATAAATCTTTAAAAAAAACACTTTGTTGCTCTTGCAAAGGACTCACATGGTGCATACAAATGTCTGTAACTGCAGTTCCAGGGGAAATGATGCTACTTTTTTCTGCCCTCTGTGGATACTGCACACACATCGTGTACAGGCATACACACAGGCAAGATACACATACACATAAATAAAAATAGGGTTCATCATTATCCTTGGCTTCACAGTGAGTTCAAGACTACATACAGAGATCCTGACTCAAAAAATAAATAAATAAAATAAAAGGAAAAAGTGGGTCAGGCTACCAAACCTGAGAACATGAGTTTGGTCCCTGGGACCTACATGACTTACAGAAGTTATTCTCTGATCTCCACATGTACTACATGTTCATTCAGGACAGGCACCCACCACACACAGGCACGCACACAGGCACACACACACACGCATGCACACACACGTATACACACACACACACACACACACACACACACACTGGAATTTAAAAAGGAAGGAAGGGGCAGCCACAGAGGAACTGTGGAGAGAGCATCTAGGAGGCTGCAAGGATGAAGGCCTGGACATAATATAGAACTTAGGTGTCGGGCTGGAGAGATGGCTCAGAGGTTAAGAGCATTGCCTGCTCTTCCAAAGGTCCTGAGTTCAATTCCCAGCAACCACATGGTGGCTCACAACCATCTGTAATGAAGTCTGGTGCCCTTTTCTGGCCTGCAGGCATACAGATAGAATATTGTATTCATAATAAATAAATA